>NC_050492.2:9336367-9636367 GCF_012460135.2 Molothrus ater | reverse complement strand
AATGTATAGGAGCTTTGCAATAAGACAACAACATTTTGTAATTGGGCAGAAAGGTCCACATTGTGGGCTCTTTGGGATCATTATTGGGTTAAAAGGGAAAATAATCCAGGTGTCAGTTCTTAATTGGATAGTTTAGTCTTAAAAGACCTTGGAGCAAGAGATTGTTGGCCATTTTGGGCCTTCTAATGAAAAGCTAGTGAGCAGCAGTGAGACTGTTTTACTGATAAGAAATAATAAACACTTGAGTCTGAACATGAACTGCTGTCTCAAGTGCCTTCAATCCAGACCCAGAGAAACCCACAACTGGGACCCCCACACTTCTCCACCACCCAGAAACCCTCCTCAGCTGTCCCTGTGAGTTTCCTCCTGCATGGAAAAGCCAGCTGAGCTCTTCCTCCAGTGCTGGCCACCGTGGTGTCCCTCTGCTATGTCCCTGCTGTGGGTTCAGCCCTGTGAGTCCCCTCTCAGTGGGGCTGTCACACATCCCTGCCCATGAGGGGCACGAGGGGACCATCAGCCATGGGGCACTGAGTCACTGGACACAAATGCCCTGCAAGGCTCCAGCTTGTGGCTCTTGTCTTTGCTGTGTGAGTGACAGCCTAGCAATGCCTTCCCTGCATTGTGTCACCAAGAGGCTCCTGTGGAAAACAAACAAATCCAAGCTCTTGAGCCAGCTGTGCTGCACAGCTGGATTCCTGAGCCCCAAACAGCCTCAGGCACTCTGTATGGAGGCTGCTTGCCTCCACTCTGTGGAAATCCAGCATAGCAATGGAAATAGGTAAGAGAAATGACATTTAGACAGAGATCTACATTTCAGCAGTATCAGACTTTTCTGCTTTGAATGCCAGTGTAAGTTGTTTTTATTCTTCATGCCTGCAATCCAGGCCAGTCCCCTCCCATGGGAAAGCTGGGCAGGGAGAGAGGCTTCACTAGAACAAGCCTTTAACCAAATCTTCCCTGAATCAGGACCATAAACCTTGGGAGAGATTACTTGACCTGGAGTCAGCAACTTTCTCCACCAGCACTAAAAATACCCCTGAATGAGCTGTGGAAATGTGATAGCTCAAACATTTAGCAGCACTCCAGGCTAGACAGTGGTTTATAATGATATGGTTCTGTTCTGAGACCTGCCAGGAGGCCGTGCCCACACAGTTTGTATTTCAGTGGGACAGGGCTCTGCCAGCCTGAAGGGGAGGGGAGAAGGTGGTGTCTGCCTTTGCCTATCAGCAAAACCAGCCCCACTGCAGCACCACATTTCTGTCTGCACTTTCCTAAATCCATCAACAGCTCCTCTTAAAGGGTAAAAGAAATCTGCTGAACACAAAAGAGTAGCAGTCACCACAATAGCTGCATGGCTTATTTTTATAGTCTCCTTTATGTGTTTTCATAATTAGATATCCAATCTATAGTGAAATAAGCCGGAGCCATTAACAGAAGAAAACAGAAGCAAAATAATTTTGTAATCTGATTTCTTCTGTCCTTCACCCAGGCAAGCAGCTTGAGGTCATAACCCCGGAATGCCAGGTGATTTGGAAGAGGGATAACGTCCTTCCAGGCAGCAGCTTCCGTTTGTGATCTGTTCTGGCATTGATTTTCTCTCAATAAACATTGGATGCTGTTTCCTTCACCAAGATGAAACATTTCTGTGGGAATGGCAGCGAGGATGCTCTGCATGGCTCCTCATCCTGCACCCCCAGCTGAGCACAGCACAGGGGACATCCCTGTGCAAAGGGGTGAGCACAGCCCCTGGGGACATCCCTGTGCAAAGGGGTGAGCACAGCCCGTGGGGACATCCCTGTGCAAAGGAGTGAGCACAGCCCGTGGGACATCCCTGTGCAAAGGGTGAGCACACCCGGACACACTTGGCACACCCGGAGACACTCAGACACGCTCAGGCACACTCGGGCACACCCAGACACACTCATGCACACCCGGGCACACTCAGGCACGCTCGGGCACACACAGGCACACCCGGGCACACTCAGGCACACCCGGGCACGCTCAGGCACACCCGGGCACACCCAGACACACTCATGCACACCCGGGCACAACCGGACACACTCATGCACACTCGGGCACACTCAGACACACTCAGGCACACCCAGACATGCTCAGGCACACCCGGACACGCTCAGGCACACCCGGGCACACTCAGACACACTCATGCACACTCGGGCACACTCAGGCACACCCAGACACGCTCAGGCACACCCGGGCACACTCAGACACACTCATGCACACCCGGGCACGC
Source organism: Molothrus ater (assembly GCF_012460135.2). Lineage (NCBI taxonomy): Eukaryota > Metazoa > Chordata > Aves > Passeriformes > Icteridae > Molothrus > Molothrus ater. The sequence continues at coordinate 9,634,116 of NC_050492.2, read as the reverse complement.
CCGGGCACACCCAGACACACTCAGGCACACCCGTGCACACTCAGACACACTCATGCACACCCGGGCACACCCGGACACACTCATGCACACTCGGGCACACTCAGGCACGCTCAGGCACACCCGGGCACACTCAGACACACTCATGCACACTCGGGCACACCCGGACACACTCATGCACACTCAGACACACTCATGCACACTCGGGCACACTCAGGCACACTCAGACACACTCAGGCACACTCGGGCACACCCAGACATGCTCAGGCACACCCGGACACACTCAGGCACACCCGGGCACACTCAGACACACTCATGCACACCCGGGCACACCCGAGCACACCCAGACACACTCAGGCACACTCATGCACACCCGGACACACTCGGACACACCCGGGCACAGTCGGGCACACCCGGACACACCCAGATACCTGAGGCACACTCGTGCACACCCGGGCACGCTCGGGCACACTCAGGCACACCCGGGCACACTGATGCACACCCAGACACACCCGGGCACACCCGGGCACACTCAGGCACGCTCAGGCACACCCGGGCACACTCAGGCACACTCATGCACACCCGGACACACTCATGCACACTCATGCACACCCGGACACACCCAGACACGCTCAGGCACACCCGGACACACCCAGACACACTCAGGCACACCCCGGCACACTCAGACACACTCATGCACACCCGGGCACACTTGGACACACTCATGCACACTCGGGCACACCCGGACACACCCAGATACGCTCAGGCACACCCGGGCACACTGATGCACGCTCGGGCACACCCGGGCACACTCGGGCACGCTCAGGCACACCCCGGCACACTCAGGCACACCCGGACACACTCATGCACACCCGGGCACACCCGGACACACTCATGCACACCCGGGCACACTCATGCACACCCGGGCACACTCAGGCACGCTCAGGCACACTCGGGCACACTCAGGCACACCCGGGCACGCCCGGGCACACTCAGGCACACCCGGACACACTCAGGCACACTCAGGCACACCCGGGCACACTCAGACACACTCATGCACACTCGGGCACACTCAGGCACACCCAGACACGCTCAGGCACACCCGGGCACACTCAGGCACACTCAGGCACACCCGGGCACACTCAGACACACTCATGCACACTCGGGCACACTCATGCACACCCAGACACGCTCAGGCACACCCGGGCACACCCGCGCACACCCGGGCACACTCATGCACACTCATGCACACCCGGACACAGTCGGACACACTCGGGCACACTCAGGCACACCCGGGCACGCCCGGGCACACTCAGGCACACCCGGACACACTCATGCACACTCGGGCACACCCAGACACACTCAGGCACACTCAGGCACACCCGGGCACACCCAGACACACTCATGCACACTCGGGCACACCCAGACACACTCAGACACACTCATGCACACTCGGGCACACCCGGGCACGCTCAGGCACACCCAGACACACCCGGGCACACTCAGGCACGCTCAGGCACACCCGGGCACACCCGGGCACACCCAGACACGCTCAGGCACACCCGGACCCACTCGGACACACTCGTGCACACCCGGGCACGCTCAGGCACACCCAGGCACACCCGGGCACACTCGGACACACCCAGGCACACTCAGGCACACTCGGGCACACCCGGGCACGCTCAGGCACACTCGGGCACACCCGGGCACACTCAGGCACACCCAGACACTCCCTGACACACCCGGGCTCGCTCTGGCACACCTGGACACACTTTGGCAGTCCCGGGCACACTCATGTACACTCTTGTACACTGGGCATACCCGGGCACACCCAGTTCTCCACCCTGTTAATGCCAAAGCACTGAGGAGATGTTGGTGGACTGATCCCAGAAGCTGAGGCACCCAGACAGGGGAGATTTGGGATCCTGGGCAACACAAGACCTGTTTGAGGATTTTGATTTGTACAACTCATGGTGAGATTAATATTTCGTCCTTCTTCAAGATGAAAGCACAGGTGCTAGAGCATGACCTTGGATGCCAGGAGGTGCAGGGATAGACAGGTGTTGAAATGGCAGGGAAAAAATGCAATTTTTCCATTTTGCCCACAAACATCTGCTATCAGCAGGTCATCATTTCATGTCAAATAAAAAGCAGAGGAGGCAAAGGGACTTCTGCACTACACAGCCCTTCCTCAGCACACACAAAACATCCCCATAAACTTCAACACTGGGGCTGAGCTCCCCTTAACCAGGGAAGGAGCAGAATGGGTGTCAAATATATACATATATGTATGTGTGTATATATATATGTGTATGTATATATGTATATATCCATATATACATACACATATATACATATATACACACAAATATATATATACATACATATATCTTACAAACATACCTATACACACAATATATACACACACACCAGAGACATTTTATCCCACACAAGGATCAAGGGCAGAGAGACACGAAATGACCCTTGGGGGGCATCTTGAGGGACAGGCAGGGGCAGCTGTCCCTCAGCCAGGGCAGCACTGCGGGCACAATTGCAATGCCAGGATTGCACACAGTGGTTCTGTTGCTCACATTAACTAATAAAAAAACCACACTGTGTTTCTGCAGATTGAAGCAAGGCTTTTTGAAGAACCACAAACTCCTTCTTTTCCACAGGCAGAATGTTTCCAAACTATTTCCTGTGAAACTCTGCAGTAAAGTCTCTTTCTAAATTACACTCATTAGTTAAATTTGGTTGGTTGGATGGTTTCATTACCATCCTTTCCCTCAGAGCCCATTGCACAAGTTGGATGCTGCATTTCAGAAATCCATTACATGCTAACAACAATATATACTTTGAACAAATCATTTTTAAAAGACTTTTTGGTATTAAACTACATCTTATTTTTTTGAAGGTCCAAAATCTTATCAGAGAAGGGAAGGCAAAAGCTGCCTTTGGACATCAGAGTGCCCTCAAGTTCATCCAAATTATTATTTTATAAGCATAATCAACAGAAACAATAGGTTGTTATCCCCATAAACAGCTCTTTACACTAATTCAGGCCCTCTTTTATGCAGTCTGCAGCATAAAATAGGAAAATTTTTAGGAAAATAGGAGCGACACAACTCAGAGGAAAAGTGTGCTGGCTCATGGGATTGCAGCTTGTCATATCATATGGTTCATGTGGCATTTATCACCAGCAAGAAAAAAAATGAGGAAAAATAAGACATTGCTAATAGGCATCTGCAGTGCTGTGCCCCAGGGCCTATCTCCTGTAAGAAATTAAACTAGAATCTTGCAAAACCTGGATATTTCCAAAACCTGACATTCAGGAAAGCAGATCACCCTCTCTGCCATCTACCCATAGCCATGGATTTCACTCTGCTTGGGTCTCTGTTTAAGCACATTGAGGTCTGTCAGGTTGTACGGACTGGTGAATGGAAGAAAACAAGGATCTCGTCTGTTGGGGCAAAGGCCAGAACAGGCTGTGAGCTTTCAGACACCTGTCTTACCAAAAGAGCACTTTTAGCATAAGCTGGGGATTCACATCCCTTAGAGCATTGCCAGCCACTTTAGTCATGCCTTGGTACTTGGTAAAAGAGAAAGGAAACTATTATAGCTGTTTGCATCCCTTCCATAACAGGGAAAACAAGTCTTTTATTGCTAAGTGACAGACTGAGTCAAGCACTTCCTCTTCAGTGAAAACTTTATTAGATCTCAGCATGGTTACGATTTTGGAAATTGCTTTTAGAGACTTTTATGAGTTTGAGAGCTAGAATTTAATGCCATTGTCTTTTAAATTTAATCTTACTTGAATTACATTTAATTTGATTGCTCTGTGGTGCTTAGTTGCACATAAGCAGTTCACCATTTTGCTTCTTCTTCACCCCTTTGCAAGCAAGGCACCAAAACCCCCAAATACAGAGCAGTGGGAATTCCTGCCCCACAGGGTGACCTGCAAAGCCTACAGAGCTGCAGTGTTTGGGGGGTTTTTTTGTGATTTTTTCCCCTTCAGACAGACAGACAGACACCCTATGTAGGCTCTGCAGCCACAGCTAAGGAGAATTGCCTGTGCCTCACACACACCTTCCCCTTTGCTCAGTGGCTCCCAGCACTGTTTGAGATGAGGAAAATCCCATCCTGCCTCACTTACCTGCCACACAATTCCCCATCTCCTTCCCAGTGAGACCCTTCACATTCTCCACCACACAGCCCCTGCCCTTGCTTTGCTCCCCGTTTATCTCTTCCACACTCCTGCCATCAATGCAAAATTCAGTAATTGTCAATCACTGCCACCTGTCTGCCAACCTTTTTTCTGCAAATTTAAAAAACCCTCTGGATCCACTAAGGAATAAGCAAACTGTGAAGAAATTGGCTGGTTATCTGCATTGCTCCAAGCCTTGGGATGTTGTTCATACACACAATGAGGCCAAACCCCCATGAGATGCAGCATGGTAGGGGCAGAGAAGGTGAGCAAAGCATCCACTGCTCTTGCACAGCTCACACAAAACCTTCATGAGTCACTCTTTACCTCCCTGATCTTTATCTCAGGGTATGATGCAAAATGTTAGCAAGCAATTTGGTCTTTTCCATGTTTAATTCACTCAATGTAAAATCCTCTCATCTCAGACAGCAAAATCAAAGAAGCCAACAATTGTCCCAGAGGGTGCCAGGAGCCAAGCCTTGCAGACCCTCACCATCTTCTCCTCTCCCACACTAGTGGCAGCCAGGCAGAAATTTATTAAAAGACCCCAGACAAACCCATCTGCAGACTGGAAATCCAGATTTCCATAGAGCTCTTAACCTGAATTTCCCAGTGTGGCACATTTTTCTGCAGCCCAGCGTGGTGGTGTCCCCTCTGTGGGGACAGGAGCAGAACTCAGCTCTGGTGGCTGCTCTCCTGGGGGTCAGAGGAGTGTCACAGATGTCATGGGCTGGTGACCTTGCTGTTGTGTTTGAAGGATGCCCTGGGAGCTGCTGGGTTTCCCTGTGGCCTCTCACCACCGTGCATTCACCTCCACTGCTTTGAACTGAGTGTGCAACAAGAGAGTATTTATTTAGCCCACATGATGTTTATTAGAAGAATTAGGAAAAAAAAAACTACTCATTTTCTGAGGAAACATGAAATTGCTTCACTCATTCTTTTCTCCTCTTGGATCTCTCAAACAAAATTGGTAATTAACAAAATTAATTTAGGATGGTGCAATGTTACCTGGCTGGGTTTAGCTGAGCCCTGAGCATGGAAGCAGTGCACAGAAGCAGTTACTATATATATATATTTTTTTCCTATATAGTCTGTCTAAACATCTTGTTTCACAATTTTACTGTCAAATAGATTTTCCCCTCTCTATGTATGACATCTGACAAGCAGGAAAACAGTGCACTGAGAGTTTCTTCTTGAGGAAAAAATCACTCAGGGATCCAAATGGGAGAGCAGGGTGTGGGAAGACAGTGAGGGCTTAAACCCCCCATGTGACAGGAGCAGCATGCTGCCCCCTCTCATCTTGCTGATCTCTGGAGCTGAAACACCAGACTCTGAAGCCAACTCCAGCCCAACATCAGCTGGTCAAGGGCTGTGGAAAAATTTTCTTGAAGAAATAATATTGATTGAATAAGCAAGAATCAGCTGAGGCATATTGATTACTGCCAGCATGCCTGACTCCTTAAAAGCCTTTTACTGGACAATCAGTTCAGAGCCTGCCCAGAGATGTTTCTGTGTTTAATGCATGCACCTTTGACTTCACAAAGAATGCACAATTCATAAAATAAATGAAGACTGCCTAGGGCCTGGGCTCTTTTACTTTGGGAAGGCATCAGAGATTTCCTGCACTCTTTCAGGTCAGACCTCCAGTGCCAGCATATAATTTTCCCTTCCTCTTTCCAGAGCCCAAAGGGGATGGTGCCTGCTGAGCTCTTCCCACACACAAATGTCAACTCTTTGCTGCTTCTTAAAGCATTGCTGCTAAATCTCCTATCATTTTATTGTCATTTGTGTTTTGCTGCTGAATGTTACAACTTTGGCAGGCTTTGAAACCATTTCATGGGAGGAAGTTTCTCCCTGTGTCTCTCCTGTGTTAACAGGATTCTGTGTGAAGATGTTTTACATCAAAACCTTTAAGTACAGTGCCCCAGAGGGAGGGAGTGAGAATCAGTGTCCTGGTGCCCATGCAAAAGGTGACTGAGGGGTCATATGTCACAGACATCTTTAATGAAAAATCCTTTTCTTGGGATTTTTCCTCCTGAGAAGCTGAGAGGCCTCAGGAACAAAATGTAAACAATGATTATCTGCTGCTGTGGAATGCAACAGGTGGATCTGGGATTGGCCCATGTTGGTTGTTTCTAATTAATGGCCAATCACAGTGAGCTGGCTCGGACAGAGAGTTCGAGACACAAGCCTTTGTTATCATTCCTTTTTATTCTATTCTTAGCCAGCCTTCTGAGGAAATCCTTTCTTCTATTCTTTTAGTATAGTTTTAATGTAATATATATCATAAAATAATAAATCAAGCCTTCTGAAACATGGAGTCAGATCCTTGTCTCTTCCCTCAACCTGAGACCCCTGTGAACACGGTCACAGTTATATTCCATGGAGATAAGAATATTCCATGTCCAGAACTGTGCCTCAAGAGATCCTGTCCCAGCTGTGAGCAGGAGGCTGCACATCAGGGTCAAACCTGCAGCCCTGCACTTGTGGAGCACTGCTTGGGCACAGGCAGCCACTCCAGCAGCGTGGACACCACTGAGCCTCAAGCAGTTCCACCTCAGAAGTGTCCATGAACGAAATCCTGGTGGTTATCTGAGCACGACCAGACTCAGAGTAAGGTCCACACCTGCCTTAAAGCTGGTACTGTGCCCAGTCCATCACTGTTCTTTTGGGAGGGGGCTCTTGCAGTGGGGACAGAGGATGGTGGGAGGAGATGGATCTCAGTGCTCAGCAGCCTGAGCCCTGCTGCAGCTCACTCCTCTTGGATTTCACTGCTTTCTTTCAGCCAAAAGTGAAGATTTCTTTAATAAGCCAGAAATTTCACTTGTGCTTAAACATGGAAAATCACATTATTAAAGGGCTGCCTCATTACAAATTGCTTTGAATTTGTTTGGTGCTGTCATAGAGTTTGGGCTAGGTTCTGCTTTTATAAGGCAGCTGGGGAGAAAAAACCTGTATAAAGCTGAAACCCAAATCTTCCCTGGGGCCCATCACCAAAGCCATAAAACAACAGTGATGAAGTAACTCATTCCTCTTCCCCAGCCTCCTGCCTCAGGATTGCCTTGGCACACTCAGGTTTCTCTTTGTCCAAGTGAGGCATTTCTTTCCATTAGTAAATCAGCTGAAGACTTTCCTGGGACAACAAGCTCTTGTTAACAGGACAGGGCTTCTCAGGCCAAGGCTGCCAACTTGCTACTGGGAGTGGCAAGGGCTGAAGTGCTCTGCAAGTGCTGCAGGCTCACGGATTTCCTAGCACAGCAGGGAAGCTGCTTCTGTGGGGGCTGAGTATGTCCTGGCAGCAGGTTTATTCCTTCTAACCACAGAAAGGTGTCTGTTGCACCTGTGAGAGGTACTAAACCTGCTGTGTCTTACTCACCCTCCCCAGGAACCATTTTAATTTTGCTGTGAATGAAAAATCAGCATGTCCACATAAATATTCAGCCCCACCTGCAGAGGCAGATAGTGACCAGACACTGAAGGCAAGTCAGAACAATTGAGTTGTGAGAATTTGTTGTGAAAAAAACCCCAACAGTCTTCCTTCTTCTCCTTCTTTTGCTTATATTTCAGCAGAAGTCTCCAGTCTTATCCAGGTTGACAAATATTTTAAAATTTATATCATGAATTTGGTTGCCCTTATGAAAGAAATACTCCCACCTACAATTCACTTGTTTAAAATTCCATGTTCTAACACAGTTATCAGCTTATATTTAAGGAGAAGAACCCACTCAAACCCCCACCTCTCCATGCAACCCTAATGAGAACTGAGATGACTTTTGTGACTGAGCAGGGCTCTGATCCTCCCTCAACACCCCAGCTTTGCCCCTCCAAAAGCAACATTTTCACCTGTCCATTAATGAGCTCAGCACTTCTCCAGTGTGTCCCACAGACTGGTTTCCCAAGCATTTTCAGGGATTCATTAGTTAATTAGAGTTTTTCCAGCAGCACAGGGATGCTCCTACATAAATCCTCACAGTTTTAGCAGGGGCTGCCACCCAGCAGCAGAGGAGAACAAATAAATATCACTTTCTCTTTCAGGTTACAGACCAGCTGGGGCAAATAGTATAAGGAAATTCAGTTTTATCTTCTCAGTCTATTAAAAATTAACTGGATTCTAGAGGAAGGGAAAATACAATGTGTAGCTGACTGGGAGGGAAATAAAGAGCTGGTAAAATACACAGTTCTAGAAATGTTTAAGGTGAGGGGAAGGGGTCATGGGGGAAGAAACAGGGACAGTTAGGCTTTTGAGTAGAGAGCCAGCAAACGCAGCCATGCAGATTTGTTTTGTTTCTGCACAGGTCCTGCAGAGATTCATTCCCTTCTATCCCTTTGTTTTATAAGTTTGTATCACAAGGGCCCAGACTAACTGCCTAAAGTTGCAACCCAAATCTGTGCTATGCCCTTCCATTTTCCTCAAGCCTTAAAGGACTTTTGGAGGGTTCAGCTGCAGCTTTGTCCTCCCCAGGAGATAGAACATAGGTAGCAAAAACGTATTTTGTGTTTTTTGTCCAGCCCTGCCCTGGGCTGGTCAGTGAGCACAGCCTGCTGATAGCCCACCAGAACTGCAGCCCCAGCCGTGGGCACGGGCCCAGCCAATGCTGGGGGAAAGGATCAGAAGCTGGAATCATTGACCAGTGCAATTTGTTTGACGTTGTGCCCACTGGATTTTCACCACAAAAGCCTGCGCTGCAAGTGGCAGCAGTGACCTCTTCTACAGTCATTTTTGAAATATATTTCATTTTATAATGATTAGCACATAGAATATGAGTCATTATTCAGAGAAACAGCTTTTAGAGATTTTTAATAACCTGTTGTCCACAGCTCATCTGGGAGATGAGTGCTCAGCCCTGACTTGTTACCACATGAAACATTGGGCTAGCCAAGAGGGACCAAGCCCAAGGTAAGATACAGGATTTACCTCTTCAATCACCTGCCAACAATCCTGGCAAGCCTACAGCTGTGAGATTGTAAAACGACCAAGAAATAAAATGCTCAGCACTCATTTATCCAGTTCACTGGGGAACAGCCCTTCAGAGGTAGCAAAGAGGAAGGACTTTATCCATTTGTGGGCGTTGGTTGAATCCAGCTGTGTACAGGAAACAATGGAGGAGCCAGCCCTCAGTGGTGGGCAAGCAGAAGGGGGAGGCAGCATGGCTGGAAGGAAACCACAGGGTTTGGTGTGGGGGTGGATTGGCTCTGGCTCACAGTTTCAACCTGGCTTTGCTGATGTTTCTGCCCAGAGGCACCACTACCATTGCCCAGGCATATCTCAGTTTTCTGGGGTTTTTTCCTCCAAAAATCTTATTCTACTCTTCTACTATGCAACTTTATTTATTAAGAGATAATGTTAATTAATGCAACTTTAATTTATTTAATTAATTATTAATTATGCAACTTTATTTATTAACATACTATACTAATTAATAATTAACCTATTAGTTATCTTAACATTTTAAGGTAATTAATAAGTTAAGGGGGACTAGTCTAATGTTTGCAAGGTTTATGGACACAAGCATGGCAGGTACCACCCAAAAGCCCTGGTAACTGGCAGCTTACACTCCTGAAATGTGACATCATTTACACAGCAGAATCAGGGTATCTTGGAAAGGCTGACCAGCAAAGGAGGGATTTCTTCAGGACAGCATCAGGCTTAACTCCTTCTCTGCCTGTTGGGCTTCTCAACACCAGAAGGGAGTGGAGCTGCTGGAGCCAGACCAGAGGAGGCCATGGAGATGCTCTGAGGGCTGGAGCCCCTCTGCTCTGGAGCCGGGCTGGGAGAGCTGGGGGTGCTCACCTGGAGAAGAGAAAGCGCCAGAGAGACCTGAGAGCCCCTTCCTAAAGGGACTCCAAGAGAGCTGGAGAGGGAATTTGGACAAGAGCCTGGAGTGGCAGGACAAAGGAGAACGGCTCTCACTGCCAGAGGGCAGGGTTGGATGGGATATTGGGAAGAAATTCTTCCCTGTGAGGGTGGGGAGGTCCTGGCACAGGGTGCCCAGAGCAGCTGTGGCTGCCCCATCCCTGGAAGTGTCCAAGGTCAGGCTGGAAGGGGCTTGGAGCAACCTGGGACAGTGAAAGGTGTCCCTGCCCATGGCAGAGGGTTGGAATGAGGTGGTTTCTGAGTTCCCTTCCAACCCAAACCAGTCTATTATTCTGTGATTCAGTGATATCAGCCCAAAAACTCCCATTTGCCTGCTGAGACATTGCTTAGTCCATCAGAAGACCTTGAAGGGTTTTCTTACACAGCCACTTAAGTTACTACTGACACTGAAGGGGAAAAATGGGGACCTCACAGCCTGTGCAAAAGAAGGGAATCAGCATTTCCCAATTCAACCCACCTTGCTCCCCTCCATTTTCATGCCTGCTTACCACCACAGGGAAGGAAATGGTGCAACTGCAGCTCCCAGGACTGTGCAATGCCAGGGGTTGTTCCATATCCTTCTGTTTCTGGGTGCTAGGTGGCCAATTCATGTCTTTCACAACTGCACCCACCAACTGTTAAATTAACATCTTGAGCCAACACAAGCATCCCTCCAAGTTCAGTTCTGAGCTGCCTCGTGCCCCAGGTGAGAGGTCTGCACCTGCCAGCTCACCCAGGGAAGATGGGGAAGGCACTGACACATCCCAAATGCATCATCCTTCACTTGAAAGCTGTTCTATTAAGAGTACTTTATCACAAGTGCATTAGATACACTGCAATGGCATTTTGATGTGTTTTTGAAAGACCAGAGCAAGATACAATGCTGTTAGGATCTCTTCGAGAGAAGAAATAAAAATAAATGTACACAATTACGAGCAATTTGGAGTCAGCCCTGCACACAGGAGAGATGGGAAAAGATTGCAAAGAGCAGGCAGCTTAGAGCCATTTTACAAAGCACCAGACTGCAGAACAGGGCCCAAGGAAAACCTTCTGCAGTGTCTGTGCACCCATAACACCTCTCCTTCCTGTGCCGAGCAGCTTGGCTGCCTTTACAACAAGCCTTTCCTTCACAAGACTTTGTAGAGCAGATTGAAGTGCTGCGATTCTTTCCTTGGTAAGATTGGAGCATGTGAGTTCACAGGAGTCTATAAAAATCAGGAGTTTCTCAAGGCAGGTCTGCCCCAGGCTAAAGTTATCTAATGAGGTATTTAAAACTCCCCCACTGCAAACTGAAATAAATCAGAAATAAAATCTAGTTGAGAGAGATCATTATTGCAGATATCCCACTGGACACTTCTCAGCTGGGATTGGCCAGGCATCCCCTGAAAAAAATCTTTATTTTTAAATGGTTTTGACTGCAGAAGGGAAAAAGCTTCCAGCAGCCAGTACAGAGCTAGCCAAGCTCAGAAACACTTTACAACCTCTCTGCTATGAAATCCTCACTGAAAATGCCACCCATACCACCTCCCCTGCTGACTCCTGCTGTTAAGGAGAGCTGAGAGGGTTTGCAGAGAGCTTGTGTCAAATGAAGGAGAATAAGCAATGAGTGTTGTTTCTGGCAAGGATCATACAAAGCCACACATCCCATCTTTCAGCTCAGGGATAAGCAGCATTCCCAAACCCTGAGTACCCACTGAGAAACTTTCCCAGCACATTCTGTCATTTAGCAGCCAAGACTCCATTATATGAAGCAAATTACAACAAAAAGCCCCATCCAAACTGAACTGAAGGGACATAACTTTTACATAAATATCTGTTTGGTGGTTATGAGTGTGGAAACCAGCAGCTCTTCCTGGCAGCATGGAGAAGAAAGCAGCAGGGATAAAACCAGCCAAACCACTTGTTGTAACCCCAGGGAGGGCGAAAAGATTGTTTGGGGATTAAATATTGGCTGTAAAGAAAAGCTTGGAAATGCAAGTGAAAAATTTGTCTCCAACTGCTTGTTCCATGGAGGCTTTCAGAAAACACAATGTACAGATGCTTTTGCAAACTGGAAGTGGGGCAGAGACACATCTGTTTCTTCTCTGAATAAAATCTGTGGGACTTCTAGAGGTTTCTGTAACTTGAAATATCAAATAATTTATGTGAAAGCACCACGACTCATTTAAATTTCATATTATCCAAGACATGTCTGTAAAGAGAATCTAATACTTTTCTGAAGGATTACCAGAGACACAAATTACAAGTAGGTTATTATTTATAGTACAATAGCTGAAACCAAGAAGGTACTTGAAGGCATCACTTTAAAACCTAGAATTATTGAACTCCGGGTCAGTTTTGCCTATGCAACGTGCAAGTGTTGTTTCAGAACTTGAAGATGTTTTAATAAGTATTACACTGTTAAAAACCCAGGGTTTCAGTGATCAGACTTCATGGATATAAGTGAAATAAATGACAATTTCAGCTGAACCAGAAAAAAAGAAATGATTCGAGGCAAAAGCATCTGGTTTTCTTTGCACAAGTGAATATTCAACAAGTGAATGCCAAATGCTTCCTGTGTTCTCAGTCACAAAGCTCAGGTGCACACAAACACCCAGGGAAAAATGAGCAGCCAAGGACAAACTGGTGACATCCACTCTGGAGCTTTGGCCACCTTTTCCCTCCAGCTCAATCCTCTGAACCACATTTGTGGTTCCTACCATTTTTGGCCTAAATGTGACCTTTCTTCAGGAAGGGGAAGAAAAGGTGTTAAGAAACAGCTCAACCAGAATTTCCTGAAATGTGGGGTCATTTCTATCTCTTACTGTTAAGAGCCCAATTATTTTATCCATCTTTCCCAACCAGCTTTAACAACTGTCAGAGCCTGCAGACCACCACAGTGCCCAATATGGCAACACCACCAGCCTGGAGCTGTAATACTTCGCTTGAGACTGATTGGCCAAGACAACGGACTTGGGCTTTCAAAAGCACATAAATACCTCAGGCAGCAGCTGTTCAATGTCTTTGACTGGATCAAAGAACACAGGTGACACGGCCCCAAAATGCCAGCTCTCAGTCTGGTCACTCTGGTCAGCTTGGTGTCCACTGGTGAGTTGAGATTGTTGTAATGCAGCTGGGCTTCACTGGGTTTAGGCGGGCAGTAATGGATTATTGAAATTCACTTGAACATAAATAATGCTGAGGGTTTTTTTCCCTCTAGTTTTATGAGGAATGATGGTAATGTGGACAGTTATGACTATTATAAAATATGGAATTAGGTGTGCATTAAGAGACATATATTGCAGTAGTTGAAGCTTTCAGAAAGAATCATAAAATCATTATGGTTTGAAAAGACCTTTAAGATCATCAAGTCCAACCATCAACCCAGAACCATTAGAAAGTAAAAATTATTTATTTCACAAATTATTTTTAAACATCTTTATTTATAGCTTTGCTTTCTTTTTGGCGTATATACCTTAAAGAAAGACGTCAGGAAAAAATGGTCAAACCTATACAGCAGGTTGTAGAATGTCCTTTTACCTACAGCTTCTGAAACGACAAACTCCTCGGAGCTCACGTCTTTCCCTTTAAACACCACATTTTGTACCTGAACTCTCTCTGTTGCACTGGACTAAGAACATGGTTGATTTTTTCCTGTTTTTCCTCTCTTCCATGTGAAGTTTTCACCAAGCAGCTGGATGCACACCCACCCCAGCAGCAGCACGGGCACTGGGCACAGATCTGCAGCGGGAACCCCACCAACCGCATCCGCGGCTGCGACAGATACGGCTGCGGCAATTTCGGCGCTGACAGGTAACACATGTGACAGGTGACCCTGCTGACAGGTGACACTGCTGACAGGTGACACAGCTGACTGACAGGTGACACAGCTGATAGGTGACACTGTGACAGGTGACACTGCTGACAGGTGACACAGCTGACTGACAGGTGACACAGCTGAGAGGTGACACTGTGACAGGTGACACTGCTGACAGGTGACACAGCTGACTGACAGGTGACACAGCTGAGAGGTGACACTGTGACAGGTGACACTGCTGACAGGTGACACAGCTGACTGACAGGTGACACTGCTGAGAGGTGACACAGCTGACAGGTGACACAACTGACAGGTGAAACTGCTGACAGGTAACACACCTGGCTGACAGGTGACACTGCTGAGAGGTGACACTGCTGACAGGTGACACTGCTGACAGGTGAAACACCTGGCTGACAGGTGACACAACTGACAGGTGACACTGCTGACAGGTGACACTGCTGACAGGTAACACTGCTGACAGGTGACACTGCTGACAAGTGACAAAGCTGACAGGTAACACGGCTGACAGGTGACACTGCTGACAGGTGACACTGCTGACAGGTAACACGGCTGACAGGTGACACAACTGACAGGTAACACTGCTGACAGGTGACACTGCTGACAAGTGACAAAGCTGACAGGTAACACGGCTGACAGGTGACACAACTGACAGGTGACACTGCTGACAGGTGACACTGCTGACAGGTGACACAGCTGACAGGTGACACAACTGACAGGTAACACACCTGGCTGACAGGTAACACTGCTGACAGGTGACACTGCTGCCTGGCCACCGGGGGTCACCTTGCTTTCCTACACTAAATGTGCAGGCACCAGAGAGAATACAGCTACACAGAGTTGAGACTCCAAATGAGAGGATACTGCTGTCTGCAGCACCTCTTGCTGATTTTTGGGATTTTCCTTCAATCTTACAGAAGCACAGTGATAACCACTGCTGACAACAGATGCAGGGGTGAAAGAGCAGGACTGTTACATGAATTATAGACAGAGTAAAGGAAATGGAAGTATTTCAAGGATTTGTATCATTTAGCCTTGTTGCTTATACTCTAGAAATTTAACCAACAATCAGCAACAGCTTACAGAAAGCTGAGTAGATTCAATTACACAAACTAAAAATCTGTCAGCATCACTGTCTTTAAGTAGAGACCTTATACAACAACAGGTTATATTTCTCTGAAAAAATGCTTTTATATGTAGAACGACTCCCGCATTTTCTTGTCATCTCCTCTCCCCAGACTCTAAAAGGGTTCATCTTCATTATGCAACTTTCAAATTTCTATGTGAGAAAATGCCAGCCAAGATTCTATTTTACATGGCACACATGTTTTTTGGGGATAAAATGGTACTTTTCCATAACAGTTTGAAATACCCTATGAACCTGGGCAAGTAAAAAATAAGCTCAAATTTGAAATTTCATCTCACTCTGAAGAAGGTCAGAGTAATGTGAACAATTTGCAACAACAACAACAACAACAAAAAGATGCTTCAAACCTGCTACTTCTGTTCAATTTCATTGCAGGTAAAAAATGTTTGTTAGACAAGCTCCAGCTATCATCCTGCATTAAGTGACCACCTGAAACATAACATTAACCTGGAGAGATGTCCCTAATTATGTATTTCTGCCTGCAGGCACAGTGGCAAAGGGAAGCACGTGGGTGTGGATGTCATCTGCTCTGATGGAGCCACGGTGTACGCTCCCTTCAGCGGGCAGCTCTCGGGACCCATCCGCTTCTTCCACAATGGAAATGCCATTGATGATGGAGTCCAAATCAGGGGATCAGGCAAGTAATTAACAGCAGGTGTGCTGGGAGATGTGCACAAGTAATCACTTTATTTACTTGAGCAAGGTTTCTGTGGTTCTTCAATTCAAGCACAGTGTTCATTAATCTTACATCCTCTCTAGTATGCTGAAATACTGGAACACAGCACCAGCAGGATGTAGCCCTTTCCTATGCTTTTCTTGGAGAGGAGGGAAGAAAGGAGTTGAAAAACAGGTAGCAGGAAAATAACAACTCCAAATAAAAAAATAGGAAACAGTAAAAATAAAGCACCGGAAATATATCCTCAGTTTTGCTGAGAGGATGTTTTCCTGTCTCTATTTTCCAGCACCCTTTTTCCTTTTTGCCCTGGCAAATATAGTAATTTTGATTTCACCATTGTTGGTACCTCGATTACATTTCTGCTTCATCCTAACAGTCTCCAGTAAGAGGCTGGCAGGGAATGCTGCTTGCTCACCCCAGGAGAAGATGCAGCTGATGTTTCCTGACCCAGCTTCCTCTCCCCCTCTCCCAGGTTACTGTGTGAAGCTCGTCTGCATTCACCCCATCCGGTACCACGGCCAGATCCGCAGAGGGGAACGGCTGGGGAAAATGCTGCCAATGCAACAAGTATATCCTGGCATTATTTCTCATATCCACGTTGAGAACTGCGACCACTCTGATCCTACTCATCTGCTTACACCTGGTAAAAAATCCCATACCAAAAAGCACAACTCAGAACAAGAGTAGATTTGTACTCCAGGACTTGTGATACTCTTTTTGAAATTTTGTATTTAATGCATTTTCTTCTATGAAATAACCCTAATCTAGAAATGTTACCATCCAGTTTAGATCTACGTTCCATTTACATTTCCTAAAGGATTACAAATTTTATGTAGAAAAATCCAACTGGAAGCATGGGATGTAATGTCAGCATGTTCTTACCTAACTGCAAATCAAACACAGTAGCTGCAAACATGCCAGTGATGAAACAATCTAGAAGTTAACGTTGATGTGCTGTATTCTGTGTTTCAAAGATGTTCCACCACTGCCACAACAGGACGGGCGCTGGGCTGCGGTGTGTTCCGGGAACCCTACCAATGAGATAAGAGGCTGTGATAAGTATGGCTGTGGATACTATGGAGCTCCAAGGTAATACAATAATTAGAACACATGGGGTTTCTTGTACTTCCACTGAAGTAAGAGTTAAAATTTTGCTTAGGTCACATAAAAATTACAGCTTTGAAGGCTTGGATTGGACTTGAGAAACTTTTAGGCTGCCCACATTGTTCATGCCACCTCTCTGCTGGGAGCTTTTTATCAGACTAAGCCATGCCTGACCTGACCTAGTGTTGGGAACACTCCTGACTCAAGTCAGGGCTGGACTTGATGTCCTCCACAGAGCCACACTTTCTGTGACTCTATGGTTTTATTAGACTCTATGGTCTTTATTTAAAGACCTGGAAGAAAGGCATTTTTCTCCAACTCTAACAGGTCATCCACCCTTACATGACACTGCCTCACCTACACCTTTACAGATCCCTCAGCCAGTTTGCTGACACTGTTTCTGTCCTAACAGCCCATTTCCAGATCTCCCCATGTGCTGCCTAACCCCCCTCTGCAGCTCTGGGCCCGAGCAGAGGTTTCTGTAGAGATGTGTTTGCTTTCAGACGCAATGGCAAAGGGAAGCACCAGGCTGTGGATGTCATCTGTGCTGACGGGGCCACCGTGTACGCTCCCTTCTCTGGCCAGCTCTCTGGGCCTATCAAATTCTTCCACAATGGAAATGCCATTGATGATGGAGTCCAAATCAGGGGACCAGGTAAATAGCTAGCTGTCATTTAACATTTCTTTGTTTTGAGCTCATATAGGATGCATTACCTTGCAGTTAGCCACGTAGTTTACCATGTTTTCTTCTATCCACTTACATCAGAACTTTTTGCTCCTGCTGCAATGCAAGTAATTGAGTTCTGCAGAATATCTTCAAGCTTTTCTCTTTCCTACAGCACAAATTCCCACCTTCTCCTTGCATTCCCTCTTCTACCAAGTCAATGACTTCAACCACTACCTAATTTTTATGACCACAGTATTGCTGCTGTTTCAGTTTTTCCACTATTGCTATCACAGTGCAAAGGACAAGACAGACATTGTTAATATTTCTGAAATATAGTACAGAAGAACAAATGCTCCTCAGTCATCTGACGTTTTCCCTCGTTTTTTTCACCAGAGTTCTGTGTAAAACTACTCTGTATCCATCCCGTAAGATACAGTGGTCAAATTTCCAAGGGACAAGTCCTTGGGAGAATGTTGCCAATGCAAAGAGTATTTCCTGGGATCACATCTCATATTCACGTTGAGAACTGCGACCACTCGGATCCTACAAGCAACCTTGAAAGGGGGAAAGGGCAAAGAGAATGAAATGGAAACAGTAAATTCCAAATAAATCCATCTCAGCATCCAAAAGTTGTTTTTCTTCTCATGCACTACAGTTTATGCTATCACCTACTCAATACTTTGAGCCTTACATAAGCAGTGTCTGTTGGATGGCAACAGAGACTCACAAAACAAAAAAAGATTTGAGTTTTTCTTGGAATTTGCATTTACCAGAGAATAAGGAAATTAGCAATGACTAGCTATAAGCTTTCTCAAAGTCTGAAAAATGAGCTAAAATGCAGGGTGCTCACTCCCTCCTGTGGCAGAGAAGGCACATTCCTGTCAGCTTCTCCCCCAAGCACCAGCTGGCCTCGCTTGCTCAGATCAGGGAGAACAAATGCTCTAAAAAATCCCAACATTCATCAATACAGGCCTATTTAACTGGAAGCTTGGAGCTGGAACAAGCTGACATTAAACAGCCCCATTTGATCACCTTAAAGGTCTTTTCCAACCTCAGTGATTCTGTGATTCATGGCTTCACAGCTACACTGCCTTTGTGAGAGGGACTGAGAGGGGGACAATATTCAAAGCAGCCTTTTACGAGTTTCCCCCTGAACTGCAACTCTGTCACCACTGTTTATAAATACACTAACACCGTTCTGTTGGCTAGAGCTTTGTCCACACTCCGTTTTATGGTCTGCAGATCAGAAATCAGCTTTCAGGCACAAAGGTGAAATGACAATGACTAATTTGCCATGCTCCAGTCTCTCCCAAGGCTTGTCATATACATTGCTTCAAGCAAGAGAACCCCAAGAGGACTCAGTGCAACAGATGGATGAGTCTAGTGCATGGGTTAAACCACTTTATTACATTTCCATTTGAAGCAAACCACACATCTTGAACTAAATACTGTTTGGAAATATTTCAGTTTTGTGTTTAAATTATAATCCCCTGGATTATGGAAGTGCTCAGCTCACAGCCTCTGCTAACCAGAGTCAGACAGATGCTTCTTTACTGTGCAAGAGGCAATAAAGCATTACTGACTCAGGTGTGTGTAACCTTGAATCCTTGGGCTTCCAGCTGGGAACAAATGTGCCCAAGAAAAGCGTGGTTTAACCCTTGAGCTGCTGTTTTGTGGAAGTGGGGAAGAAACTCACTTGTTCTCTGCTGTGAATGCACTGGTTCTAGCTGGGGTAGTTCCTTTGTGTCACAGGAGTAGAATGGAGCTGTGGATTTCTGCTGGAAACAGCACTGGTAACACGGGGATGTTTTTGCTGAGCAGTGCCTACAGAGCTCAAAGCAGCTCTGTGTCCTGTACTGCCCCAGCAGGCAGGAGGCTGAGGGTGCACAGCCTGAGGTGACAGGGACAGCTGAGGCCAGCTGACCCAGGGGACATTCCATACTGTGTGACATCAGGCTCAGCATATAAAGCTGGGGGAAGGTGGAGGAAGGGGGCAGTTTATGGGGGATGGAGCCCTGCTTTCCTGGACATGGCTGAGGGAAGTGGTGAATGGATTCCCTTGCTGGGGGCTGCCTGCCTGTGTGGCTCTTGCTTTACTATTAAACTCTTTATGTCCAGCCATGAGTTTTCTCACTTTTACCTTCTGATTCTCTCCCCCCTCCCTCTGGCTGTGAGGGGCTCAGCTGACAGCCAGGGTTAAGCCATGACACTGACAACCACCACCAGCAAATTCTTGTAGACTTCTCATTATCAATAGGAAGATGCAACAAGTGTGGCACCAAAATCATTACAGCAAAAATTTATATACAATGCATTTACAGTGTGCAAAATGTTAACACAAAAATACATACTCTAATTTACATCAACTCACCATGCCTTTCCCCTTTTAAGAAAATAAATATAATACACTCTGTCTCAAAAACAATTAATAGCAACAAGTATTAAACAGTCCTGAAATAAAAGTTTCAGGATTACTTTCAGCAAGCCTTTCTCTAGAAATCAGGGCTTACACAAAGCTCTGGAAGAAACAGGTGAGATAACTACAGTCCATTTAGCCCTCCAAGTGACAATTTTAAGTGCTATAAATTCTTGATTCCAAATATAAATTGATCAAAGACAATTGTATTGCCTTTATCTTTCCTTCTTACCAGCTACATTTATGAAATCTTTCTTATTTCTTAGCAATGAAAGCATGGAACAGCATTCAGACATCAGTCTCTGATTACAAAGACTTGAGCCCAAATCCAAAGCTATTCCTTATTGTCCTGACAGTTTCCAAAGTGCTTTATTAATCACTCAAGCAATCAATCTAGAACCAAACTTATAATCAGTAATTTTAACAAAATCTCCTTCTCATCCTTTTAACTCGTAAGACAAAAACAACATACTGTACAATGCATTCCCTAGTTTCTGTAATCTGACAAAATTACTTAAAGTGCAATTTAAAGCTGGAAATTTTTTTGTAGGCATAAGCTTATTAACATTTTATTATACTGCCATGAATTTAAGGTAGATTACATCTGATTAATCTGGGACAGTGTATTTTAATATACAAGCTTTTACAATTAAAACATGAATTATTAAAAAAAATAGCTATATAAAACATCATGACAAATAATACTGTACTCAAAGTTTTATCCAGCTTTCCACAGATAGATTTCCTAAAGGAAAATAGCTTCTCTTCTGACTAGATCAGAAAGAGTAAACAAAGACATAAAAAAAAACCCCAAAGCCCAAACCCACTTTAAAGTAAATGGAATGTTTAAACTGAAGCTCAGAGAAGCCAAAATTCATTGAAGTTTGAAGCACCTGTAAACCACAGACATACTTTCAGAACTGTTAAGTACACTTAAATCTATTTTCTATTTCAATATATAATTAATATTTTAGAGTGTTTTGCTGTTAGTCTAATAGAGGTTTTCTCAAGGAAGAAAAACTCAAATCTGGAAGAAAATTTTCACATTTGATTTTTAAATTTTTTTATTTGCATAGAAAGCAGCACCCCGTTCCCACAATTTTATCACACAGAGAATTTACCATGTGGGCATCATATCAGGAAACCACATTCTTCCAAGGTGTTTGGAGACTTCCAGATGGAGCCGATCCAAGCTGTAATCACTATCTGGAATCAGCACCTCCTCCATGATGGAAAGCTGAGTAAGCCTGCCCCCGCACATCTTGACAAATTCAATAAAACCTCTGCAGGTGACCTCACACTCCCCCAGCCCCATGGCAGTGAGGTTCTTGCAGCGCTCAGCGATCTGGATCAGTTCATCATCCAGAGGCTGAAGCCCATTGGCGCACACGACCAGCTCGATCAGCCTGGGGCAGTTCATGCCAATGCGGCCCAGCATGGCCTTGCTGACTGCGCGGCCGAAGTACAGGTGTGTGACAGGTGTTTCCTCTCTGAAGAAAGCATCAAATTCATCCTCATACAAGAAGAAATACATGACAATGTTGACTTTGGGGGAGTGTTTAACAAGAGCGTCCCAGCTTTGTTTTTTAATGGTGTGAAATTGAACTTGTCCGGGATTTTCACTCACGACGTCAATGCGAAGGTGCTCCAGATCAACGTGCTTTTCACTGGAAAGAGCCAGCAGCAGTTCATCACTTAATATGTAGTAGTTCAAAGCCAGCTCCTTAAGTCCATGGCACTGATCAGCCACACAAAGAATGCCTGAGGAACAAAAAAATTTACTCTCTAAAATGAAAAGTGAATATAAGCACAACTGCTCTCTGTAAAGTTGGCTTGAGTTTTCATGCTTATATCCAAACCCCATGAAATGCCCAAGTTCCAGGTATCCACAACAATTTGCAGAGTTCTGGCCATTAATACTTCACAGTAAAAGACACAAGTCACATTCATCTTGGATCTGCGTTTCTCCTCTTCACCCCTCCCTATGCAGAATTTCCTCAGCTTCGAAGGAGCAACTGAAATCAAGTCAGATTCAGCTGAAGTTGCTGCCATTCCCTTCCCTAATG
This sequence comes from Molothrus ater, assembly GCF_012460135.2. Lineage (NCBI taxonomy): Eukaryota > Metazoa > Chordata > Aves > Passeriformes > Icteridae > Molothrus > Molothrus ater. Next base: position 9,612,171 of record NC_050492.2, on the reverse strand, counting down.
CTCATTCCTTCAACTTTCATCCATTTAAATCACCACCACTCAGTTTAACAGCTACAACCTTCTGTGAATTAACACCTAAATAATGTTAACTTCTCCTAATCTGCTGGAATATGAAGAGCACAGATTAAGTCCTCTTTTGTGGACTCCAGAAAAGAATAAATAAATAGACCAGACCCAGACTCTCTTTTCCTAGCACTAAGGAGAAAGGAAAGTGAGAAGGGATCCTGAAGCCCTCTGAAATTTCAGCAAGGCTGTATTCTGAAGTGAGTCCTTCACCAACCAATGAGAAAGTCACCAGTCCCAGATCTGGACACATGAGGGCACTGTGGAAGCTGGAAACACTCACAGTCAAACACCACAGGTTTCTGAAATTTGTACACACTCTCAACACTCTGCAAAACAATTACTGACAACTGTTATAATCTCCTTTATCCCACCAAGCAGTGGCTGATTCATGGATCAGGGATTCTGTGGTGTTCCCAAAGAACAGCAGTTAGTTAAGCTTACAAATCTGCACACACATTAAGGAGCCATTTGGTTACCCTCACATGGTACAGCAATGAACATCACATCCTTTGAGTCTGTGTGAAAGGCTAGCACTAATTTTGAAGGCCTTTCCTCCTCAAGGCCTATCATCAGAGGTAGCAAAGCAGCTGGAGAAAATGAAACAACATCCCCAGGATTCCAGAGGATGCAATCAAGTGAGTAGCACCCCCACCTTCATCAACCCAACTCATTCACTAACAACAACCTTCTTCCTCATCTTCCAACTGTCCAAACTCAAGACTAAGTCAATTATGATATTTTACAACTCCATTTTTCACATGCATTCAGTACTCACCAGCAGGTGAAACATGAGGACAGCTGCTCATTTTTAATAGTTTTAGAGTATCACTGTTGTTAGCAACAAGAACCTTCAAGGAAGGATCATCAAGGGGTGTGTCATCTATCTTGATTGATGATAATGACTTGGAATTCACAAAAACTACTGTCAGTGCTGATGCAAAATGAGCCTATTTACGGAAATTGAAAGAGGGAAAAAATTCTTATGAAAAGATGAGCAAAACTTCAGGGCTTTGACCTCACATTCTACACAGGCAGAAAGTACAAAAATAAACACTTCCCATGGATCCCCTTTTTCATGTAACAAAGAATTATTTCAACATAAACAGAGGGGATCTTTATTTAAAAACATGCTGCTGGATGTGACAAAATTAACCTTACACTCATTATTTATCTATTCTGATTTATCATTTCAGTGTAATACATTGATAACTACAGGGAAAACTGGATACAATGATGAGCCTGAAGTATCTGGAGTTTTTCTGCAGAAAAAAAAAGAAATGGCCTTTATTTCCCAGAAAGTAATTCTTCTGTTATTACAAAGTAACTAGAGACTGTTTCATAAAATTGCCATCAACTTAAGAACAGAACATTAAGAAAGCTAGAGTGGTTTAAAAGTGAATTAAAAAATGCTAGTTACAGTTTGTAAAACTTTACCTTAGAGACATTCATGAAGCTTGGTTTTGCTGTAGAGATCAAACCCAGTGTTTTGATAGAACAGTTCACCAACTGAGAAAGGATGTCACAGGCTGCTTCTGCTGACTCAGTACTACTATCAACCTATAAAAGCAATTTAAAAATAGTGAAGTCATTCTGCAGTATTATTTAGAAAACAGCACCATGGATACCCAAGACTGCAGATTCCACATCTATTCAGCTCCTGACTGCAATCATCACAGGCACAAAGAGCAACACTGACTGAAAATTTCAAGACCAGAAAGAGTTCAGGGAAGTTACTATTAGAAAATTTTCCTGAGTGTGACTGCTGGGTAATTCTAGTATGAACATAAACCTTAAATCTAAGTCTTGCCTTCAAATAACCTCATGTTACTGCAATACTGTAACAGTACTGGTGCTGCAACACACAGTGACGTGTATACATTTTTTTTAAATGCTAATTTTTAGGGCCCATAAAAGACTTGGCAAAGTCCTTGCTCCAGCAAATGAATCCATTTTATCTACATGGACAACACTTTTGCACCTTAAATAATGAACTGATTCAAAATTTGTAAGCCTGAAAAGTAACTTTGAGCAAATCTCTTATTTTGCCTCACCTTCCACTTCTGTTTCACACCACATTCACTATTTCTTACCTCTGCAGAGGTTAGAGTGTACAAAATTGGATGAAACTGTCTGCACAGGTGGAAATAAAATGTTGCAGTAGTTGCATTTTTAAACATAAGACTTGCCAGGTACAACCCTTAAGGCAGCTGACACAGAACAGCTGCATCCCTCGTGCTCAGTGACGTGCCACTGACCCACAGCTCAGCCACAGCTTACCTTGAAGCTGACGTACTGCAGATGGTCAGCGTGCCTCTTGATAATCTGCTGAATGAGATCTGGATGTGTAGACTTTAAATAAGAAGTGGCTGGCTGGCTAAGTTCAAACTCAAACCTCCTCCAGAGATCTGGGATGTGAAAGACTTCATTCCACCTTCGACAAACAGAAGATGCCCTGGCTCTATCCACTAAAGTCAGGAACTGAAAAACACGCAGGATCACGTGGTGTGGAAGGCTGCCCCAGTCCATCGCGGTGCACGGGTCAGAGTCCCCAAACCCTGAGTCACATATACTAGTTTTCTGTTTTTTGCTTGTCTGTGATGTTCCAGGAGCTTCAGTTCCAGCCATCACCTTCTGCCCAGCTCTCTTCATGGTGAAAGTTTCAGAATGTAACAATCCAAGGTATTCAAACTACACAGGTTTCTGAAAGGTCTCACGTACAACAGGTCTCTAGAAAAACACAGAAGATGATGGGAGGAAAGGAGAAAGGCCAGTGGAAACACAGTAAGCAATAACAAGTTAATAACATTTAAATACAGCACATTATTTTGAAAAGAAGCATATCCATATGTCAATATCCAGGGAACAGATGTTGGCAAGGACCTTCTCTTTCAACACCTTTTATTTTGTACAACTTGGATGTTGTTAATTTAGAGAACTTGGACTTGTTAATTTACCATGTGTAGTTTCATGTAGTAGTATTTCATAGTACATAAAGCATTTTGTAGGATCAAGAAGTATTTAAGAGTAATTTAATTCAGAAGTAGAAAATTGATTGTTTAATTTAGAAGTAGAAAATGGATTGTTTAAATTTAAACTCAGTTGACAAAATATGGAATCTACTCATGATCTCTAAAAAAGGTTTATCAACTAAAGGTTGGTAACTAAAAAAGGTTTATCAACTTAAAAACCTAATTCATAAACTCCTTTTTTAAACACAGATAAACTTGGAACAGGCATGTTCAGAAGAGTCAGATTGAAAAGTTTTGCCCACCTTCCTTAGTTTACTTTTTTTCCCAAATAATGCAGAGTGTCTGCATAACTAACAGTAAAAAACTTCAGAGGCCACCTATCAAAGCAGGGCAAAGCAACTGAGGTTCACGTGCTGTTTTTCAGCAGGAGAAGGACAGTGACCTTGGAAATCAGCAAACTGCACAGATCTGGTTCAGCAAGGGATGTCTGCCTCACGAGCCAGAGCTCAGAAGAGCAGCATAATAAGAAAGCTCTGCTTTCACAGGCTGAAGCAGTTCAACTAACCAAGTCCATTCTAGACTGAATTCTGTTGCTCAGTCAATTTTCAACAACTGGCTTTGCCACTTCATTTTTGTAGAGGTTGAAGTTCCTTCTCAAATATCCCACTAACCAGATGTTGATCCAAACCTTCTCTCTTCCCAACCTGTGTGAAGTGAGTATTCTCAGACCATGCATTTTTCAAGAAAGAACAGAGTCTATTATCTATTTTTACTGATAAACAGAGCCTATTATCTATTTTTACTGTGGGGGTTCCATGGCAACCCCCACAACCTGCTTTTTCTGGACTGAAAATTTTCCATAGTATCTTTATTATGGAGGGGAGGTGGAAAGGAAGAAAAAAAAAAAAAACACAAATCCATGTATTGCAAAAACAGCTGCCAAAAATACATACTATCCTATCAAAAATTTACCTGGCATTCTCCCTAACCTATAAAATCTGATCTGTTTGGCTCATGAATGTCTGATAGACTCCATTTTCATGAAAAAAAAAGCATGTGCATTCATTGAGAAACTGGAAAGAAAAATACAGCCAATTTATTATGGGCTGTCCATATGACCAGCTTCAACTACTGCTTGACTTCCTGACAAATTATCTCAATCACCAAGGAATTCATTTTAGCAGTTGTTGTACATATTCACCCAGTCTATTTAAATTTCCATCAGCAATATATGCAGACAGATAAACCAGCAACACTCTTCAAATTATATTAAATAATAGTTTTTCTTCCCTGAGTAGACACATGGCTTACACTAACAGTGTTACTACTGTAATGAAGATGCAGGCTCAGCATGAATAAACATTTTGCTATTAGACCATCAAGTTATCATCTACACAACCACGTTTTATGACTTTAGACTACTTTAAGTCACACAACAAATGGGCATTCCAAACCATTAAGTGTGGATGTAGTAATTAACCATTACAAAACTCTCTCTTATAGTTGATCATAGCCTTGCTAAATTTAGCAAAGGCTAAATAACTTTTGAGTCAAATACACCTGCTGCTTGTTCTTCTTCCTCCCTACTTCAGAGGAATTACAGACTTGGCTATTTACTAAAACAAAAGTCCAGAACAAAAAAATGAAATTGAACACATCCTATTGTTTGAGAAGCTTCTCCTTGCTATTGCTGCTCTCATGCAGATCTGCAACATCTTGGTTAAAGATCGATCTCTGATAAAAATGGAAATTTCTCCTATCTTACTTGAAACTTACTTGAACTTCATGGGTGCTGATTTGGCACCAACAAGGAAGCTCTGACATCTGAGAACAACCAGAAAGGGCATTTCCCTAAACAACAGGTCAAGCAACAGACCAGAAGCAGCACTCCAGATGTAGGAAGAGAGGCAGCATGGTGGTATTGCTGGTATACACAGCATCTATGCTCTGCCTGCTGGAATTTGGCCAGAACTTGTTCTTGTTGCTACAGCTTTTAGAAACTGCTGTCTCCTGAATTTCTATGTTTAGTATTCTAGACTACAGTCCTTTTTATCTAGCAAAATGAATTCCTATTATTCAGCGTGGGGTGCAAAGCCAGAAAAAGGTACCATTGGTTATGCATTGTAACATTTCAACAAACATGAAGCCCCAATATTTACTGCAATAATAAGAATCCTTATTTCATTCTGAATCCTTGTGAACAGTATGTATTTTAAAGCACAACCAAAGTTGGCTAAATGACAGTCCCATGTGATATAACCCAGGCAGCATTCAAATGAGAGATTTACACGCACACACACACAGCCCTACCTCCAAAGAATGTGGAGGTTCCTGTCAAGTTACCAGCACCTTTCTGGTATCTGAACATCCATCCCACTGTTGAGTCATCCTGTATGTGTGCATGGATTCCTTAACCAGAAGGCAGGGATGGGTCCCAGAAGATGAACCGACCTGTGAAGCCACCAACCAAAGAAAAACTGTTCTGCAGTGTCTGGGAAATCCACAGAAAAGATTGACATCAATTCTGGAACAGAGACTGAGATGAACAGAAGGGCAGATGTGGAAGACGAGCAACAGAATGTAACAAGCACATTAGTCTTACCAAACATTATCTGAAAAATACCATTTAACTAAGGGGAATGAGTAATTGTTGGCAAAAAAATAGCTTTTGTATTATCTACAGTTTTAGTCACATAAGTACTCTGTTGCAACAACACAGATACACCTCTGAACACTCATGTATTACCCAAAGAACACTACAAACCTTGAAAACAAACATTTAATTTTTTTCAGCCTATATATAGGCTATGTTTTTTCAGTCTATACCAAAACCATGTGAATCAAAAGTTACACTTAAAGACAGGACCTCTGATACTTTGACATTTAAAGACTCTTGATATTAAACTTTACTCAATTTTACTCCAAAAGTATGCTTACTGCACCATGATAATCTTGACAGTAAACAAACAATTTTGGCTAATTAAACTGTATCTGGAAAAAAATATATCAATAATGTACAAATATCCTCCCACATACTAATGAAGAAACCATCCTGTGTCTTAGTATGACAGAGTATCTCGGTGCACTATGAGAAAATAGACCCAAACCCCCCAAATCCAGTTACCAATTTTACATTATCTGAAGATGCTTTAATGGAAAGCTACAAGAACAGCAACACCCACCTCACTAAATCATGACAGATTGTGGAAACAGAAAATGTTTACCAGGTATTGTGCTCAACCAGTAATAACACCTACAGAAATCTTCCAATGCTGAACTTCTCTATTTTTCTTTAAAAATTGGACAAGACTCTAGATTGTCCCAGATCATATCATCATCTTTAGAAAAATTACCAGTTAACATAAGCTTTATAGCTGCCAAGCTTAACAAAGGTGTAGTATACACTATTTATGAATACATGGGAAGCAGCCCCCATCTTGCACAGAGAATCAAACTCGAGTACTGCAATCTGTGCAAGTAATGCTGCTGCTCAGCTCACACACCAGAACATTTAGAGCTGAGTAGTCATGCTTGTCTATAAAGAGAAAGCTGATACTCATTAGTAACTCTGTTTGTGGGTGGCACCTGAAGAAATCTGTCATTTATGGTGGCCTTGTATTGCACAGTCTGCAAGTATCACATGTTCCCTCTCCTGTGAAATGAGCAGAGTCTGTACAGCACCTAGCATTCATTTTCATAAGTACTGTCAGTGTCTAACAAGTAAAAGGTTTATAATGCCACATATAACCAGAATGCTTAAATAACATTATAACTGAGAGCACAAAACACTGAGGTGCAATTTAAAGATTCAACAGAGAAGTGTATTAAGTTTATAAACCACGTATTTTGAAGCAACTTTCTTACCTAAAGAATTCTTCCAAGTTACAATAGGCAATAAATGAGTGAACTGAGGCAGCTGCAGCCATGGGGCACTCACATGCATCTGTCTGCTTTCCCCTCCTGTCCAGATAAAATGCCACAAAAACCTGTGTTAGTTTTGAAAAAAAAATAATTTCGTATTACATCCAATGCAAAAATGATGGGGAAATACATTGACATCCATTTATAAATTTTCTTGCTTTTGTAAAGGAGCTTAAGAGGGATCATCTTAACACAAGGTAGCTTATCCCACAATGCAAATATTATCACGGAAAGAAACATGAGCTCAGATTAAGCATAAAAGTGATGGGAAACAAATGTTGCAACTGCATTTACATTTACTGGTCAATAGTACAATGTAAACAGCAAGTTATTCAGTATTTGCATTATCATTATCACTACTAGTGAAACTTGGCAAACAACACCGTAGCCACCAAAGTAATCTAAGAGTCATGAAAAACAGAGGGGAAAAAAAACCCACCCAAATGTTTTTTTCCTGCCTTCTTCCCTTGTGTGGCAAGGCTGTCTAATGGCCTGTGATGAACACACAGAGGCCACATGGCTCAGCTGCCCACCACAAACGTGCACAGCCCAGGCCTGGCTGCAGTCACACGGCAGGAGCTGCTCCCGACAACCTGAGAGCAGCCAGGCCGCAGGCACCTCCCTGTTTATGAGCTCCTGGCAGCCAGGTGACAGCCCGGGCCACCTGGCCAGGCTGCATCACAAGGCACTGCACAAGGCCTTCAGATCACAAGTCTCTTACCTCCCTCCACATTGTTTTCTTTTAATATGACATTACAGGAACGTTTATGTTCCAGTCTTCCATAACAAGTAATCATTCAAAGCTTTGCCCCCAGGAACACAACAAAAACACAACAAAACCCTGAAATCTTTGGTGTGATAAGCTTTACATTGCTTTTACATACCCCATCATGGGGGTAGGGGATGAGTACCCTTCCACCTGCTCTGAACTCAGGATTTCAGTATTCTTCCCAACACTCCTCATGTGGCCACAGCCCAAAGTAATTACTAACAGTAAACTGACATCTGAAAATCAAGGAAAGGAAAGTAATATCCTTTTGCAATAATAATTGTATCAAATATAGGTAGTCAATAAAGACTACCTACAATGCTCAGCAGGCTTGTGAATTTCACAGAGCTGGGACTTGTAACAGGCAAATGACCAAGAGTATCCTTGAGGAAAAGAGCTTCTCTTGAACAGACCTGTCCCAAGACCCCTCAGAAGAGAAGGAAGTTCATACTTTTACACTGCAGATAATAAGTAGCAGAATTTTAGATAATACATTAAAAAAAATGTTACTGGAAGTGACTGTTAGCAGTAAAAACTTAATCAGATGTACATCCAATGTACATCTGAGTGTCTAAGGCCAAAAGAGCCATCCAAAGCAATGCAAATATTAGCTTATGTAAGCAGAAATGTATATAGTAAAATATTACTGTTATCAGAGATGCAATCAAATACAAGCTTGTTACGCAAACAGCAGTGAATTGTTATCTAAGGTAGTTATCCAAATGATTATCAAAGATAAACAGCAGCAACACAGTCACTGAAATGAAACACTTTGATAACTGCTGAGATGCACCAAATCTATTAATATCCTCATTTGTATAAGCAAAGAATCAAAAATTGGTGCATGCCCCCCACACAGTTCTACCTGTGATCCAGTATTTTGACAGCTGCACATTATCCTACTCAAACTACCTCAAATGCACTAAAGCCAACAGGATTCAGAAAAAATCAAGTTAATTAACTGTTTCTGCAACTTCTCCTGCCAACAGAGCTGTAAACTTCTGCTAAAATTAAGACATTAAAACCTCTCCCGTGGCATGGGGGCTTGGTGGACGATTTGAAAAGTGGTCAGCAGTGGCTCTGTTAAACCAGCCTTCAGTAGCTGTCCACTACCACCCAGGCTACCAAGTAAGTTCAAAAAAAGGTTTCAATAGTGTAAACAAACTTATCACAGATCCAAGCCACAAAGAAGTAACTGCTTCCTCTGATTTCTGGATTTCCCTTCCAGTTCTTAACAGCAGGATTCAACAGGAATTAATAAAACACCATAAAATCAGATTTCTAGTAGAAACAGTAGCAACCAACCAAATGCAACAAAAATTCAGTTCCTGAAAAATAAAAACCCTTCCAAATAAACAAGCTTGGAAATATTCTGGGACAAAGCTGGCATCTTTATCATTAAGCTTTAACTTTCTAACATCTGAAAATTAATGTTTACAGACCTGCTTTACACGGCTGAAATACCAGTCCCATCAATCACAGAGTCTTTAAAGAAATCGCAGTTCAGTGACAGCACCCGAGGCCACCCCCTCACCACGTTAAGGAACTCGGAATTCAGAGTCTGGGCAGGCAGCCCTGGAAAACTGCTGCCACCACAAATTCAACCACTGCGTATGGTGCAAAACATAGGTAAAAAACACATTTTAAGCCGAATTCTCAGAAGATCTAGTCCTTCAGGATGATGAGCTCAGAGATTAAGCTTTTTCTTCATCTAGGGCTTATCAGACTTTTAATGGATGGCATTTTTGCTTCTGAAGAGGATTATTTAGTTTTTTTAATCTCTCCTTATTTCTTCTCAAAACTGAGCCTCTGACTCAAGGGATTTACCACATTTTTAGTACGTTTATGACAAACCCTCAGAGTTCTAAAAATAACCACATTCAGCTGAACATCTTAATGCTTGCATTAATTTTAACTCAAAAAATACAAATGCATTGCCACTTTTAGTCCTATTTCGGTGGTGAAATGTAGATATTGGACTTCCAGTGATGCATTATTTTTAGAAGGAAGCCACCCCCTGTGCCCCATGCCCAGGACCCCTCGTTTTACTCAACATCTAAAGCTGCACAGCTCTTTAGAAAAGCTTTCTTGTGCGTTCACCAACACGCCCACGGCAGGAATGAAAAACAATCGTTACTTCTATAGGTTCTCTTGAAACCTTCCTACCCGACTTTAACAAGCCGTTGAAGCTGTTTACACGGGAAAACAGCTCCCAGGCACCGCGCTCGGTGAGAGCTCTCGGCATGGCACAAACCCAGGGCACCGCACACCGAGCCCCTCACGAGGTTGGGCGCTCAGCTTGAATTTAAGCCTCCAGGCGCGGAGTGCGCCTGTCTGTCCGTCCGTCCGTCAGTCCGTCCTCCCGTCTGTCTCCGCAACCCGGGCCGTCCCTGCGGCCTGTCCCGCACCACCCCCCCCCCCCGGCCGCCGCGCAAGGGCCGGTCCCCGCGGCCGCCCCGCCGCTCACCGCCGCCGGTGCGCGGCTCCCTCGCAGCGTGAGGCCGGGCCGAGGCGCCGAGCAGGGGCAGAGCAGGGCCAGCACCGCGCTCAGCCCGCAGCGCCCGGGACACGCCGAGGGCGGAGCCGCGGCCCCGCCGCCCCAGCGCAGGCGCCGGGCGAGGCCGCTGGCGGCGGGCACGTGACGGCGGCGCCATTTCGCGCCCGCCGCCCTCGGCCCGCGGTAAAATGGGGGGGGCCGAGGTGTGGGCTTGGGGCCGGCAGTGGCAGCCCCACAGGGATGCGCTCTGCTCCTGGCCCGCAGAGCAGAACAGGAGGCCGTCGGTTCCCCCTCACCAGGCCTCCATCTCAGAATTACACAGTCACTTAGCTTGGAAAATAGCTCTGCGATCATCGAGTCTGATGTCGAACCGAACACCAACTTGTCAAACACACTGGGGCACTGATAGGAAGGATGTGTGCTCGTGTCTTTCCGAGCAAGTCCGTGGGTGAGGGTATGGGTGTTAACGTCTTCGAAAGAGGTCTTAATGTTTCTACCCACGTCAAGCCATGGGTTTGTTACAGAACCCAGATGGTTTGACTCCTGAAACAGGGAAAATGCACAAGCCTGAGTTTCTGAACTTTGGGGTAAAAATACAGGTTTGAGGGGGGATATGGGGTAGGTGGTTGGGGAAGGCTGTACCTTCCTACTGCCTCAGCTGAGGGGTAAGGAAGAGGGCAATGGGCAGACAGGAGTTTAGCATAAAAGGAGACTGTGCCCTCCAAAAGCTCAGGAGAAGAAAGACTCCATGGGCCTGTTCCCCAGTGGCCTCTCTTCCTTTACTGGAATGAAGTTTCTGGGCTCCTCTCTCTCCTTCCTGGACACTGGCTTTTCCTAGCATGATTTTTGGTACAGCACTGAGTGTCATGTCTAGCTTTTCCTTTAATACCACCAGGAACGGTGACACCACTGGGCAGCCCATTCCAATGTCTGATGACATTTTCTGGGAAGAAAATCTTCCTAATGCCCAACCTAAACCTTCTCTTCAGACCATGTCCCCTTGTCCTATTCCTGGTTACCTGGTCACTGACTCCCACCTGGCTGCACCCTCCTGTCAGGGACTTGTGGAGAGCAAGAAGGTCCCCCTGGAGTCTCCTTATCCCCAAGCTGAGCCCCACAGCTCCCTCAGCTGCTCCTGCCCAGAGTTGTGCCCCAGACCCTTCCCCAGCTCAGTTGCTGTTCTCTGGACCCACTCCAGTCCTGCAGTGTTTGTGCAGTGATGGCACCAGAACTGGACACAGCCCTGGAAGTGTGGCCCACCAGTGCCAAGTGCAGGGTCAGTCCCTTCTCTGGTCCCAATGCCGCACTGTTGCTGATACAGACCAGGTCCCATTGCCCTTCTTGGCCATCTGAGCACACACTGGCTCATATTCATTTCCTGCCACATGTATTTTCCATCATTTCCTGACATGAAATGCCTGTAAGCCCTCATCGTCCTTGAGCCTAGCCTTGGAAACTGCCCTACCAGCCTCTTCCAGGGCTTGCTCCCTCCAGGCAGAGCTGTCCCCTACCTTTCCTGGGGGAGCTAGAAATAGAATCAGAGACTCAAAGAAGGATGGTGTGCAAGCAGCTATTACTGATTTCCGAGCAATCTTTTGGCCAAAAAGGGCCCTATCCTGAGCAGCAGGGCTTTCTCTGCTTGCTGCGTGCATCCTCTCTGGGACCTCTCCAAAGCACCCTACTGAGAGAGGGCTGAGCACTGCATCGTGTCCAAGCTGCAGATGCCCAAAGTATGCCTTTTAATGTGTTAACTAAAGCATAATTTTTAAAAACCTTGCAGATTTAATCTGTGCAGACACACTGCAGAACAGTGCATCGCTAATCAGTGCCGCTTTATTATTGTAGTTATATCTTGCTGTATCTGAGCAATGGAGCTTTTATTGCCAACTGCAAAACACTTGCAGCCACAAATTTCCTGGCTCTTGCATATAGCAATAATAGACCTTTAAATAATATTTTTATGAAGAGGTAGTGCTAAACATGTGCAGCATTTCCATGGTAGATTATATCTGCCCTACATAAAACCAAAGCTGGCAAAAATTAACTGATTATTCATGTGACCTCAAAATACAGTTTATTCCCACACATCCAGAAGCCTAGAAAATTAGCATGTTGAAAGGCTAATGAAACAAACTGAAAGGAATATTTGTCATACAGTCACTGTGATGTCTTCAAATTCCTCAATTCCTCAAGTCATCTTCAGTTTCTTCAAACAGAGAGACAAAATGCACCACAGTCTTAAAATCAGTATAGTTTAGAAAATCTACCAAAATTACTCTTACCTATATGGTTCTTGACTGCGTTTTTTCAGAGTTTACAGGAAGTAGGAGATTAGGTTCCAGGTAAATTTTTCAAGTATTTTGTACCTAGTAGATGATTTAAAACTGATTTTTTTCAGTATGTACTGCTATGAAAGCCATCTTCAGCTTAGTTACTCTCTGTAGACAGTAGTAGAGGATAGATTGTAAACAGAGATTAGTGCAGATTTGCAGCTACTATCTAAATCCACCAGTCATGGGTTTCTCTGGTGCATTGCCAGTAACCTTTTGGCTGCTGTGCAGGAACAGGTTCAAATGTACCTTAGTCAGATTCATATAGGTTAATCTCTGAGGCTTTCTGTATAGAAGAGTTTCCTGTTTTGATATGGTCTAGCAGAAAAACATTTTATACCTAAATGTGTTTATAAAACACATTTTATACCTATACTTGTCCATTTTATACCTAATGGACAAGTATAAAATAGTGTAGAAGAATTCTATGCATTTTATAGCTGTAGTCATTATTGCTCAGATGCTTACAGGTATATTTGAATTTTAAAAAATTCAGCTATGGATTTGACAGTACTGGAAGGAAATAGGCACAAACATGGGCCCACCCAGGAGATTCTGTCTTCTCATTCTACTCATACCCCAGGGGCCTGACACCAGAGCTTGGTATCTCCAAATCCCTCATGTCATATACAAGATAAAGGGAAGGTGCATCCCTGGATCATAGAACCACTGAATGGTTTGGGTGGAAAGGACCTTAAAGGCCAGGCTGCTCCAACCCCTTGCAGGGGACACCTTCCCCTAGAGCAGGCTGCTCAGAGCCCCTCCAGGCTGGCCCTGGCACAGGTGCCCTGCATCCAGGCTCTCCTTTCCCAAGCCCTTACTGCCCACGTCAAAGCCACTCACAGTCAAGCTTAGCCTTCCTCCTGTGGTTGTCTCTCCTCAAACCAGATTCACAGAAAGATACACTTCTCGTGTTTATGGTGTTTACAGGAATGTTGTGCATCGTAATTCACACAGGTTTCATAATACATACTCTTTCTGCCCTTTGATCAAGAATGATACTCAGATTTTTTATCACTGGTCTTTGAAGTAGTAATCAAAAAAACGGTTTGAATAAAGCCATGAGTTAATTAGTATAAGAAAGCATTCAGGAAATCAAAATTTCCCTGAGACCAAAGATTGAATATGTGTCAATTCAGAATCTGTATGCCATGAACTTGAAAGCTTTACAAGGACTGTGTGAAAATTCTAGAAATTATTGGCCATTTCTTTACTAGTTTTTAACAGACAGACTGTGAAAGTGAGAGGAGAGAGTTCAGAAAAAAAATTAAGGAAATTAGGCTGTTTATTGTAAAATCAGGCAGGAAGCCATACAGTACATATTGCTGCACAAACCCAGTTCATACAGGGAGGTCTCAAAAAGAACTCACCACCAGCTTTTTTGACACACATACTTTGGCATAGCTGAACTTCATTGCAGGACTTATTTTAATGCAAGCTCTGCTTCATTTTCATTGTGATCATGATTCTGACAAATCCGCATAACCAAAGGACACAGCTCTTGGGGGAGTGCTGTCTTCAGCTCTTGGAAGATCACAGAAGAGGCCATGGTGCTGGGCTTTGGCTGGAACTCACACAGGTCCCATCATTTCCGTGCTGAAGGGTATTCAGGGTCAGTCTTAGCTTGGCTCTGAAAGCAGTTGCATTTGTATCAGTGTGCTAAGCCAAATAAGTCCTATATTGTAGCCATTCCTTTTAAAATTTTAATTATAATTCTTAATTTAAAACCCAAATACTTAAACTTTTTGATCAAATTCGGCAGCATTAACAATTTAAACCTAACAGAGCAGACTGGAGCAGTGAATGAGGCTCCTGCCCAGAAAGTGGGTTAGTATGTCGTGTTTGCTGGAGGCTCATGAGCTGCTCTGCTAGACACCAGCTGCTGCCCAGGCAGGCAGCAAGAAACAGCCTTGGGAATAGAAATCACCAAGTTATTTTGTAAAAGTTCCTAGTGTACACACTGAACTTGAAATACAATTAGGAAAACAATGGTCTATCTATATGCCTCTTTGCAAAAGCGTTCCTTTATAATTATGAGATAAAACATGGGTTTATATGACCAAATCTTTATGAGATGCACTTTTAGAAATGCAACAGCAGTCTATTATTGTCTCTCCAGAAATAAGAATGAGTCACTGAAGGGAGTAACTCTAGGTGTGTTGCAGTCCAATACAATCCCATTGTTTAATTCTGTGATTCTATAAGATATTATATTACAGTTCCTATATATGTATTTATGCTAGACATACATTTTAGACAAAATTGTTAATAGGTACAGTTAACAGTGCCCATCAAACTGCAAAACAAGATAAGAAAATTATTGATAGAGGTGCTGTTTGTACTTTCTGTGGAAAGAGCCAGCACAAAGGTGTATTAATAGTTTATAATTTGTCTGAAAATAAACTGTGTAGAGAAACTGCTGTATTCCTGTGGTGTACTGTAGGCATGCTGTTCAAACCCCATGGGGCCAATGTGTTTTATTCTTTAATTCCAATACATATATCTGTATAGTTATAATCTCTATCTAGCAAAAAAAAAAACAAACAGTTTTTCAATCATTAACTTTTTGATGAAGGTTCCAGTAAGATGAGGGCCGGCTGGGAGCCAGGGTCTGGCACCCAGCTCAGCAAGGCAGGTCCACAGGTGACAGCCAGGTTCAGCCACACCATGGAGCAGGTCCCTGCAGGTGGGGCAGGTCCGTGGTCAGGCTGGGTCAGGACTCCTGGGCAGGCTCAGGGGTGGCAGTGGTTCCAGCACAAGCTCCTGCTTTGCTCAGGGAGGGGTTCACAGGCCAGAGCTGAGCTTTAATGGGCACTTGGGGCCCTGGGGCAAGGCTGGGGGTGAGGCCTGGGCTCTTCAGGGCTGTTGGTGCCTATTAGGTTATTAATGTATTAGTGCTGTGACACTTTCGATGAGTAACTGCCCACTAATCTGTAAAGCACAGGTTATTTGATCCTCTGACTCAATATTATCTAAGCAGAGTTAAAAATAACCTGCCAGCTAATTCAGCTTCTGTTTATTGGTGTTGATATAAAGATCACAGTGTCTGGCCTGAGTAATGAAATCCTCTGAAATGGCCATATCCACTGAGGTTCTGATAAATGTGTTTGAGTTGAGCACACAAAAAAATTGTCTTTAAGATGCCATCTGTAATACTTTTGATTCTGATTACCCTCTTTAATAAATAGATGCCCTTCACACTGAGCAAACACAGGCCTTAGAGAACTAAGGCTGTCCATAGCAGGCAGCTGAATATTTGATTTGATCAGAAAAATAGCTGGTAAAAGAAATACCTGCTAAGTCAGCACCTGATGTAGTGGCAAACATTTTAAGCTTTAATACCAGAAAAAGCTGTGTAGTTTTATAGCTGAGTTATAGCTTGGCAAAGCTGCTTATGAAGCCTCCAGAGCCCTCTTTGGAAAACCTCAGAGCAGGTAAGAAAATTTTGGATAAGGATTGTGCAGACATACAAGACCATACTTCAGATCAGAGGAAGGGATTCAACAACTGTGCAAGTTCCCCTTCAATCCTATATTGCAATCTTTCATGCTCTCTTTATGTCCTTATCTTATTTTTCTGCCATTGCCAAGTGCTGGGCTTTTTTTTCACAGATTTGAGAAAATCTGTTCACCCATTTGGCAGGAGGAGGAAGTAGGTTTGTTGCAGGTCCTGTGCCAGGAAGGGAAATTCTGACAACAATAAAGGTTATAGAAGGGGTATCAACCATTTTTCTCCACTTTATTTCGATTTCATCTGTGAGGTCTAGGATTTATGCATAGATGAAATAGTATCTTAGCTTTAGCATCCTCATCTTGCTTTTTAATTCATTTTACTGACAATCTTCTTCACAGACATATTCTAGTTCATTCTTTCCTGTACTATGCACAGATGGTGTTTTTTTTAATTTCTTTTAATGTTAAAGCAATGGCTGGTGAACAAAAAAGAAAAGCAAAACTGACGGATTTGCTGCAGTTTGCATTGTTTCTTTTCTCTCTTAATGTGTTTTTTCAAACACATTCTGTGTCCTTTCAGGTATTGCTATAACATCACTTGGTCACAAGAGGGAACTCGCATATCAGTCTCTGGGATTTATTTTTATATTAGAACTTGGAGCACTCTGCAGACTGATAAAGAGATAGCAGGATATGCATATGTGCCAGGGGTGTAAATGTGTGTATATACATCTACATTTATTTATATATTCACGCCTTCTAGTTACCAAAGAAGGGAAGCCACTCATTTAAATAAGGAACAATGCCTCACCAACATACCCTAGCAGGCATGACAGTAGAAAAGAGCCTTAGAATGGCCCAGAAATAGCTTTTTTTTATGCTCATGGGTGTATATTTACACTCATAGATATATGCTCATGGGTTATGGCTTATCTCTGTACCCACTGTGCAGTTCTGTAAATCTCAAAACCAGTACTAATGGTATGAGGATGGAGCAGAACGTGCTTTGTCCATTAAAGCCTGACCAGCAGGGATTGTTCCCACCAAAAAAGTTTGAGCAGCTCTTTATTTGAACTATCTGCTCTTCATCTCTTCAGAGAGTGATTTGCTAGCCAAAACTTGACAGTACGTGGGATGTTTTCCAGAATTTATGGTATTTAATGTATATGAATATAATTTGATTGTTAAATGCATTTGCTGAAGGAGAAGACTCAAATACTAATTAATTCCAATTTCTGCTAGGTGCCAGTGACAACATCATAGATTGTTATCCAACCTGCTTAAGGTTCATATTTCTAAAATAAATTAAGTTATAAATCCAGAGCTTTCTAACTTGACAACTAATGTTGTCCTCAGAACATCATTGCTATCTACATCTTCCTACACTGATGTTCCCAATCAAGAAATTGCCCAGTAATCCTGCTATTGTATTTGCAGGTTCCTCAAAAAAAGCACATGTTAAATCTCCCTAATAAACTGAGCACAGTGTGGGAACTTTTCTTTGAACCTTGCTGCTGCTTCTGTCCAGCTCCTGGAGAACACAGCCCATGCACAGCTTGCAGTTGAGGATCTGGGTTTGCTGCTGTTTGAGCTGTGGATGCTCAGCGTGGTTGGTTTCCTGGGAATAGGAGTCAGCTTCCTCTGTGAACATGGGCCACCTTGTCTCGCCCCTGGGGTGTGTCTGGTCCCTCACACATATTAACAAATACAACAGCACTGCTGTCAGATTGCAGTGGCCTTTTGGCTCATCACATGGCAGTGAAGCACTGCAGTCCCACTGGAGCAGGGGACAGACCATCAGGTGACACTTGCAGCCCTCAGGCAAACTGCTTGATTTGTCTTTCAGGTGCATCATGTCCTTTTTGCACATTTTCCATTTTGTCCTGTGACTCCATGGGTTCCTGAGCTCCCTTCAAGTGTTATTTCTGTTCAAGTGCCACCCTTCAACTGCAGCCTTGTGGAGAACATCCCCACCGTGGCTGGAGACACTGCTGCACGTGCAGGGGCTGTTGGGCTGCACGTCACTGATGTGCTGCAATGGATTTGGGGCCCTTTGAGAAAAGAGGTGTCCTGCCCCAAAGGGATGAAGTAGAAGAGCTATTACATGTTTTGAGATCTGGGAGGAGATGTTTGGATTCAAGAAGCCCAGAGTTGATTCTATTAAACTGGTTCTTGTTTATTCAGTGAAAGCCACTAAGGATAGAAATCAGCTTTCCTAACCTGAACTTGCTTACTGATCTGTGAATCAGAGTTGATATCTGTCAGTTTTGATAGATAATACAGCTCCTAGCCCTGAAACTTCTAAGAGAAGGTAATGCGTAAGTAATCATTATCTATAATCTCTACATCTGATTTATTAGTCTAATTACCTGTATAGCTGCACCACACCTGCATGCCATTATCTTATTAGTTTGATTTTGCGGGATAACAAAGTTTGCACAATCTAATTTTCAAAATCTTTAAAGACTGGGATTAGTCCAGAAAAACTACAAATAATGTTAGACCGCAAGCCAGGTGTAGCAGCCAAGAGCGTGTCTCATGCTGTTAGAATTTATCACATCCTTTGAGAGGAGGAGGCTCTGGGGGGACCTTACCACTCTGTATAATAACTGCTGAAAGGAGGGTGCAGCCAGGTGGGGGTCAGCCTCTTTTCCCAGGCAACCAGCTGATGAGAGGACATTGTCTTAAGTTGCTTCAGGGGAGGCTTAGGTTGGACATTAGAAAGAATTTCTCCCCAGAAGATGCGATTAGACATTGGAGTGGGCTGTCCAGGGAGGCAGTGGAGTCACCATCCCTAGAGGTGTTAAAGGAAAGATGGAACATGGCACTCAGTGCTGTGGTCTGGTGACATGGTGGTGTTCAGTCACAGGCTGGACTCAGAGATTTCAGAGATCTTTGCTAATTTAAATGATTCTGGGATTCTGCAATTCTGTGTGTGGTACCACAACCTGGATGTGGGCACAAACACTGCTAGAAAGACCCTCTCAAGGCTGTATCTTTTAACTGCTATATTTTTGTGTGCTGCTGATTCTGGAGTTGATTTGTGTCTTGATACACTTTTAGATGCTCTTTACTGGTGTGTCTTTTTGTAATATACACAGCCAAATTACAAGCCTGTGTGGTCCTCCTTGGAAAAGGGTGTGTGTTATTTTTGAGTCTGGGCTCTAGCTAATCTAATCCTTGTGGATTAATCTGCAATAACTGGTCTTCCAGCTTCATCAGGAATTTCAGTAGGGATGACTGCAAATTTGTAGTGTGAAGTAAAACCAAAGCACAGCAATAACTGAGCTTCTTTTCAAAATGGAGCCAGAGGAGTGCCAGCTGTAGAACACATGACAGATTTGCTTGATTCCAAGAAATTTTGAGGAAGAATCAAATGGGAACAAGAAGCATGTACTCCTTATTATTAATTCTCCTAAGGTTTTCTCAGAACACTTCATTGAAAAATAGGGGTTTTTCCTTAGTTTTCACTTGCTGAAAATGAACAACATTTCTGAAAGTTTTCATTAAGAATATAGTTTTCCAGTAAGAACAGATAGGTGTTGCCTGAAAATAGTTTTGTTTTGAGACAAAGACACTTAGGATGAAAGGATTCATCATAGATCCATCCATTATGTTTACTGTATCAGATAAGACTTGTAAGGAGTGATAATTCTGCCAGATTTCCTTTCGTTACTGATAAATCTGAATGGATAAAACTTGCTGCCACAAGTACTTACCTGGATGTTGATTGAAAAGATACCTTTAATGAATGTACTTAGAGTTGGCCTTTGTGAACAGAGAAACTGACAGCTTGTCCAAGTATCATTTAATGATATGCCTAATCTAATTTCAAAATACACTTACTTAACTGAGGGCACCCAGTGAGTCTCATTCTTCTTTGCCCTCTCCCTCCTGTGTGAAGTGTTGGATGGAAAATGAACAATTATTTTTGGATGGGACACTTTTCCATCCCACATAGCCACGTTTTCTGCATACAAAACTGTTTAGGTACAGCCACCTTGTTCCAAAGTCCCAGGCCTTTTGTAGTCACCCCATCACCTCCTGGGGTCAGTAGTAGCAAAGGTGTCACTTGCTGGTCAGTATCTTCTAATCACTGCTTCTCTGGAGAATTTTTGGAGCTTCTGTTTTGATATTATAGTCAGCCTATAATATCTTGCCAATAACTTCAGATACTTTGTTTATAGCAGGAATTCTGTCTGTATTTTGACTGAGTACATTCTAAATAATTTCATAACATATTTGTATTGAAGAGCATGACCATTCCTAGGACATGGTCATGCTCTTCATTTATTTCCTTTGATAAATATCTCTAGTATCAAACCAGTACCAGGCTAGGCTTCTGTATGCCTCCATGGCTACTGCCTAATGCATCTCTCATCCATACACCCAGACAGAGGTTTTGCTCATGAACTTGGTAATAGTCCTTCTTCCTTGTGTTAAATAAGTATAAAATCAGAGTAAAGATTCTCTGTTCATTTCTGTCACTGGTATTGCCTTGCTGTCAGCAGTCATGGGGTTGGCAGCAGAGCATTCCTGCACCTCTTGCTTCTGCTTCATCCACACTGCTCCACTGCCCTCGTGGGTTTCCCTTCATGCAAGGGGAATTCTCAGAGCCTGGGAATCTCTGGATCCCTATAATCAGTTTGTTCCAGTGCCCAAGCTTTTTCTACCTACTGGACCTCTGCAGGAGGTAATTATCAAGGAACAAACTTTTCAGCAGTCATTGGAATGATCTGGCCTTCTAGTCTAACCCAGGGTTTGGCACAGTTTAAGCAGGGGCAGAGTGGCAACACCAGCAATATTCCAACAGCAGCATGGAATGGCAGCTCCCACATAACCCAAGAAGTCTGTTTGATTCATCAAAATCAAAGAGATTTGATGAATCTGAGGTGTTCAAGGACAGGGACCTGAGAAGCTTGGACTCATGGAAGGTGTCCCTGCCCATGGCAGGAGGTTGGAACAGTATGAGCTCTAGGTCCCTACCGACTCAAACAGTTCTGTGATTCCCTGATTCTTGCCACTCCTTTTTTTTCCCCATCTTTATGCTCTGTGTTAATGAGGGCATTATATTTAAATATGCAGACTATGTGCTGTGCTCAGATCTCTTCTTAATTCCACAAAGATCAGTAAGAGGATTATTGGAATGGTGAAAGCTGAATTAAATGATCCTTCACTTGCACATCTTGCCCTCTGTATCACAGAGTGTGTGAGGAGCAGGGAGACTGTACTTTAAAACTGATAAATTTCTCTTCCCTGTTCCTCAAAACTGTTGTACAACTTTTGCTGCCTCAGTCAGCCATCACTGAGGGTTCATTGGGCCCTAAATGCCTGTTCTCTTAAACCCTTGAGATATGTGCTGAAGCAAAAGGTCTGTAGGGTACTTGCTTCTGAGTAGGTGACAGCAATTAAATGCATGTTTGTACTTTTCCTTTTCTTTGAATGCCACAGCCTGTCTTTCTAAGTGCTCTATATTGCTGAAAATCCCTTCTGGTCAGCAGGGATCTTCAGTTTCATGTTTTCCTTTCTGTTCTGTTTTACTTGATTGCATGATGTCAGGTATATGGAAGTATGGCAGAATGAGAGTGAGAAACTTTGTGCCACTGTGGAACAATCTTATATCAGTGGCTGATTTATATCCTGCCTGAAGTCAATGTTAGACAAAAGATGTTTCTTCTCTCCCACAGGCTGCTTGCAAAGTCAGAACTGTGCAGATCACTATCTTCATCTCTTAAGTCATGATTTCCCTCTTCTTTTGCTCTTTTACAATTCCAGTTTGTGGGGAGTTAGGGGGAACTCCCCTCACTCCTGGGCTTTTTGTTGACTTATTGGGAAATACTTATTTAGTCTGAAATTTATCAAATTAAAAATAAGCAATATGAACACAATGAAAAAAATCAAGGGCATCTGTTTTCTTGTAAAGTATCTTGATGATGCTGTTTCTAACATGAGTAAAAAGAAATATCACTGGTATTATACATGGAAAATTATCTTTAAGGTAGTTTTGTACTTACTGATATTTTAAATATTATAACCTGATATAAGCATAGGATTGTATCATGTGTTACTTCATTACTAGATTTAAGATAGCAGAAGCAATTTAGACAAAATTGCTCATTCATAATAAGCATAATTGACTTTTTTGTGTGTGATTCACAAAAAAAAAATATTGCAATCATGACATTGTGTTACTGAAGCTTTTTGCCTTCTCTTTTCAGCTCTTTCACTCCTTTGTTACCTGAACTACATCTCTATCCCAATAGGAAAAAGACAGCCTTTATCTTGTATCTCATAACAGTGGTATAAAAATTCAGGATTTTTACAGAGGTTCATGGAAGATGACAAAAGATTTATTCTTTGAACATTGTACAACTTGTGCTATGGAGTGTGTCCATGAAGATGCTGCAATTTGTAGATCACTGTGGTTGCTTCCATGGCAGATGCCCCTACAGGTCCTGAAGAATCATTAGTGCTCACTATTGGAGATTTTTCAATTGATTGAATCAAAAGTGGGAAGCCAATAGAGGAGATGGGAAGGGAGCTGCAAGCCCCTATGAGCAGGTAGAGGTTTATCTGGGACTGGGAGCTGCAATTCCTGTGGCTTTAGTCTTCCCAGTACGACCACCTGATATTGTCACTATGCTATAACTTCATGTGATATTATTGAGTCTTGACAATGTGAAACCCTGGTGTGTGCTGAACTTTACGAGCAAACACCACCAGTCTTCAGAAAACTGTAAAATGCAGAGAAATGAGTTCTTCATCTTAACAAACTAAAATCCTTACTTTTCTGTAAAACTGTAAGAGTGAGGCTTGTCCACGTGCCTCAAGAGGGTGTTGTGAGGATAGCCCAGATAAGATCAGCTTTCTTTTATAAGAATGCAAAGCTGCTTTTGTGTACCAATTGTGATTAATGGCTGGGAGCATTTCAACAGCAGCCTCTGCCTGTCCTTCCCATAGCATGGCATATACCAGACTTGTTCTTACAGGGGTGCAGGAGATTCAGGTAAGAACAACAGCATGCCATATGTGTTGGTGCAGTTCTAGTGCCTCCAGAAATATCTTCAAAAGCTGTTTTCATTTGTTTATCATCAGAGACAGATTCATGTTAGACCATTGGCACTGCTCAGGGCTTGGGCTTGTCCTGAAGCAGGTCATGGAGTTAGGTAAAATCAGGGATAACAGACTGCAGCACAAGAGCTTTGGCTCTGCTGCTGTACTTCTGCCCTGGTAAGTGTCCTAGCAGAGACTCCACACATAGAGCTGTCCTAGCTGTGTTTCTGAAGACAGCACTACAAGTTTTGCAATATCCATGCTGCTCTGAGGATGCCTGGACTAAGAAGATTCTACTGTGGAACTGCAGATTCTGTGAATGGGTTTCTGGCTGACAGTTGTCAGCAACAAAACCCTCAAAGAAAGAGTTGTGTGCTGGCTGCTGTAGCAGCATTGGGAGAATTCCTCTTTGCTGAAGAGCAAAATACTTCTCAAATGTCTTTGGGTCACTCTTAGCATACAATTTTGCATTACTTCATGCTAAGGAGGAAAATACTGCAGTTGTGGTGGAACATGGTACGGAACTGGTCTGTGTATGCCCAACACTGAACTCTCCTGAGCAGGCATTCCTGAAGAAAGAGGAGCTTTGCACACAGATAATGGTGTTACTTCCCAGTTTGCAGAAAATAGCCACTCCTATCCTGCATCCTCAGTTACCCAGTGCTTCTGTCTCTGAAATCATAAAGCAAATTATCCACCTTGGCTCTGAGTTTCCTGTACCTGATGGGAGGTGTAGAAACGAGGCAAGTGTGGAGCTGTGCACACTTGAAAACAAGCTCACACCCAGCCATGGGCTCCTGGGCAGGTCTGAATTGCTGGAACAGGGGCTTCTTCCCAAAGTCACTGTTGATTGACAATTAATAATTGTCAATCTTTTCCACAATACGATTGACTTGTGCAGATAAGTTATCTTGCACACAGAATGTCTGACCTTCTTCACCTCCCCTGTCCCCCCTGCCCCGGGCCACATCCTCTCCATCAGAGCATGATATGACACATCCCGCTAGAGAGCTGCAACAGGGAGATAATTGAGATAACAGAAGAAGGACACTTGTTAAGGTAATTAAGTAACTTAATGGATTAGTTGCCTTTTGTTTTCATCTGTCAGTTTCCAATCCTATTGAGAGGCAAACACGAGAGTGAGAGGAGGACCATGGGCATGCACTGGGTCCCGGATCCCGCAGGAGCCAGCCCAGGGTCAGCTAAAGGGATGCTCTGGCCTGCCAAGAGACATCCAGCCCTGCCCACAGCCTGCCCTGGGGCTTGCAGAGTCTTGCAGGGTGTAAGGGTCCCGGGGAGAAGATCTGAATATGCCTGTGGGGAGGCAGACGGTGAAAATATTTGAGGATGAAGGACTGCCCCGTTCTGGACTCACGGGAGCGTGGGGAGGTCACAGTGCCAGCAGACACTTTGCAGCAGCTCGCAGGGGTTCAGCGGCAGCCGGCAGTGGAGCTCCTCTTTCAGGTTGCACAATCCTACACTCAATGGTTTAAGCACACTGTGATCACTCCTCTCACGCAAGGGCAAACTGAGGCATCAGATAAAAGATATTTTGCAGATGTATCTTCTGCAGTTTAAAAGTTGGGTTTTTTTTTTTTCAAATTCTGGGCAAGAGTTTCCTATTATTGTCTCTTGACTGGAAGTTGACTGACTATATTCCACTCTTGCCAGCTTATGCTGGACAAAGCTGAATTTATTATGTATCTTTTGCTTGTGTCATGATTTCACCATTCCTGTATTTCACAAATTTAATGAAGTAAATTTGGGAATAAAAAGTATTAGACAAAGAGTTGTATTTTTCCTTGCAGTCCTGTGACTTGTGAAGTCTTTTGCTCATCTATAAAAATGAATCAACTTCTTTCAGATTTTCCTCTTGCTACATAATATGTCTAGACACAGTGCAGGTGAGCTGCACACACAAAGCAAAACATCAGCAAAACAGGAAGACTGGAATAGCTTGGGTTTGCATTTGGGAAATATAAACAAGACTGAATATCAGTTTGGTGGAGATGATACTTAGACTTTTGGGATCTAGCATCATAGATTCAATATGGATGTGAATGCACCTTTTTCTTCTGCTTAGGGCCAGGAGCAGACATAAGCATTGTGCTGATCTGTCAGATGGATATTTTGGGATTGAATCATTGTGCTGATTTAATCGTACATGATTTTTCTTTGCACTAGAATGCAAAAAACCAATTGGTTATTTAGGAGAGAGCTGCCTGAGGTGAATGGCATAGAAAATGTAGGAAGATATGAAAATGTGAGAAAGATGAAATAGTTGTTTTATTTCTTGGTTTCATCTTTGTAGGTGTTAACAGAGAATAGTCTTTTCTATTTTAGCATTTGTTATTTCTTTATCATATTTGAAACAGGCATCAGAAACACACGAGAAAATGCTTCTGATCTGTTACATAAGTTTGACTCCTTTCATATAGGTGTATCAGATGCATTTTCTACAACCCAGTTCTGTCTTTTCCTGAAGCCCATACAAATGGGAGGCTTAAGAACAGCAGTGTAGATGAGCATTTCCATCATGCTTTTGACCCCAGAAACATGTCCACTCCATCAATGAAATAAAGAAAGGAAATTATATGCTTTTTGTCTCTTTCTGGAGGTTTTGAAAAATCCACCTCACTCCACTGGAGGTGGTGAAGATATGAGTCCTTGGAGGTATTTAAGATATCCCGTCTCAAAGGCCCTGTTGCAATGCTTTTGCTTCTCTCTGAGCCACAGCAGAGATGAAATTTGGGATTTTCCCTACTGTGAAGAGATCAAAGAAAGGTGTTGGTAGGACTGGAATAGGCGGCTGAGATAATCATCTTCTCTTACACATTGGTTGCTTTCTTTTTCCAACAAAGCTCCATTTTTGACTCTTCTGTTGAGCTGAGTAGAGAAGTGATAGAGAAGCATTGCTGAGCTCATGGCTCTATATAAAAAAGCCAGCATTAGATACTGAGAAAGAAGCAGTTGTCCACAACACATTCCAAATGCACAACCCCATTAAGAACTTGTAATTAACCCTGGGTTTAGTCTTGTTTTTGTAAGTTATGTTCATGAGTTGTCTACTACTGAATATTTAGAAGAAAAAAACAGTGGCTATGGGCAGGAAAACCTGCAGCCTTGCAAGGAAGAAGTTAAGTGACTTGTTCATGATGTGCAGATATTATCAAAAAATAAGTGATGCAGAAAGAAAACATAGATTTTTTTGTTTCCATCTCAAGTCCTGAAATATTTCTTGCGCTATACAGTGGGCAGAGTGTGAATTTTGCTGGAGCATCTCCTATTGGTGAAATTGTTGGACTGGAGCTTTGCAGAAGCATTTTGACACCTATAGCTATGATAACAGGGTGTTCCAACCTTTCACCAAGTACAGAACATAAAATGAAGACTCAAATACATTTTGTGGTCAGGCAAATTATAATTGTATTGGTTTATTAATGATTATTTCTACCTTATATATTCCAGGTGGACAATAAATACAATAAATAACTCTTCTGTTCTCTGTTCTTTTCAAAGACTTTGGATTTTTAAAAATCTTAAAAAAACCCCACTAAGCATTGAATTTATCAATTTCTTGATAGGTTGTCAGGATTTTTTTCAGAAATTCCTTCACATTTCCCTTGGTTTCATACTGGCATTGGTCACCATGTGCCAGTCTCTGTGAAAGAAGGAACAAAGAATGGGTTAGCAAAGATTTTAAAGCTAAATAAAGAATTTAGATGAACCAGTGAAAATATACATTATTTGGAGCTACACAAGGATTTCAAAATAATTTCCCAGAGAATTGTTCCTTGAGCAGTGAGTGTAAGAATGGCTTTTCATGGTGACTAAGAAGGTAGATTGTCGTATAATGTTATATATTCAGTTAATATATTCAG
Source organism: Molothrus ater (assembly GCF_012460135.2). Lineage (NCBI taxonomy): Eukaryota > Metazoa > Chordata > Aves > Passeriformes > Icteridae > Molothrus > Molothrus ater. The sequence goes on along the minus strand of NC_050492.2, from coordinate 9,585,233 downwards.
TTCTGGCTGAAGTCATTTAAACGAGGCTGGTTCAACCCAGAAAGCAGCGTGGATACCACGAGGAGCTGGGTGAGATTGGGGCAAGGGGTCAGTGTCTCAAGGCAACCCAAACTATTCCTCCTTGCAAGTTTGAAGGCAGCTTTAAGGAGCCAGGAGGCTCTGCAGTGTCAGCATCCTGTGTGTCCCACTGAATCACACAGGAGCTTTGCTCAGTCTGTGAATAAAGGATGTTTCACTGCCTCAGAAAAGGCACCTGAGGGAGGACCCAAGAGCCTTCCTGAGCATCATCACAAGCTGCAAGATGCTGCAGGTCACAGCTGTATTTCACAGCTGAGAATCAGTGAAGACACTGCTGCTTAGGTGGGATTAAAGCTGCAGAGGAGAAGGATGCTCTGCCCACCTGGCTCAGCCAGGCAACCCCTGCACATCCAGTCTCCAGTGTTAGATCATTATTATTTAATGGCAAAACACATTTTGAGAAAGGAGAGTAGAAAAGCAATTTAAATAAAGCTCATCTCCCAGAGATCTGTGTTCAAAGGGTTTGGAGAAGAGAAAGGGCACAGTGGGGCAGAGCCCATCCCCCTTCTTCCTCTGCCAACTTAAAAACTTTTCATTGCCTCACACATGTTGCAGCTTTATCTGGCTCCTGCACAATATGAATATTTAAAACACGTCTGAAATTAATGAAACACTTATCTGAAAATGTTTAAATTATTTTAAAATCTTTCTTTTGTAAAAGATAAAAGAAATCTGTAGAAAAGTAAGAAAGTCTTACTTTACAGAGGCTTCTATCCAGTAGAGCCTGGAAGGTCCAGTAAAGCCTTGTAATTACTGGATTGGAAGATGTGTTTTCCATCAGGTGTTTGGTTCCATCCACAAAGCATGCCAGTTCATGGCCACGCTGTGCAACAAAGAAAGCATTAGAAAAACCCAGAATGCATTCTGTGTTTATCCACAGAAGGAAGAAATTTGTATTCCTGGATGTGGCAGTATGTCACAGTCAAATGCAACATATTTTGCAATACATTGAAAACTGATAGAAGACCTTTGGGGGCACTGTAAAACACTGGATTCTCACGTGTGCCATAAGAAACGACTGTCCTATCTCTCAGAAAACCTCAAACTGTAAACATTACCTCTTTGAGGCATAGTTTCAGCAGATGCTGGGGCTTCACCACATCTGAGGAGGTTTAAAACAATGAAACAGTGCTGGATACACCTAGAGCTAAGTCAGAGGCCTGACATCTCTAGCCCAGGTTCACTTAGTATTTAGGCACACAGCCATAAAACAAAGCCTTGCAGAGATTTTCAAAGCAAAAGCCTGGATCTCTTGATATGCAAGTCAAGCCTACAGAGGACTTTTGCCTGAATCTGGGCTTGATTCTGATTGCTCTGTAGTGGGAAGGCTTCTGCTCCCCTCCCCACAACTGTTCATCAAGCTCAGTTTTGCTGCTATTGGTGTATTAATACTGTCTTTATAACTGAAAGCAGAAGTTACATAAGGAGCAAAGTGAATAAACTTAAACTCAGTTAATACCAAACTTCTTTAACATCTACAAGAGCTTGAAAAGAAATCTACTTACTTCAGGAATGGGGAGACACGAACATGACTGAAAACAAAAAAGAATGAGTGTTAACATCCAGCATCCAATGTACAAGAACAGGTTTTTTCAGTCTCATTATATTCCCAAAAGCCATGTACTCACACTGGTAGCTGTCTGCCTACATGGGCAACTCACAGAACTATCATCCTGGAAGAAGAGCAAGTGAGAAGTCAGTATTTGCTATCATCTCCTGCACAGGCATGCCTTTTTCAGAATTAAGGTGCTGAACAGCCACTTACAAGTAGGCGCTGTGTATAGCGGATAATCTCCCGGACACCACAGTACTCTGCTTGCACAGAGAGCAGCAGACAAGAGAGGAGTATGTATGACAGCATGCTGGCATTCATGTCAACTCAGTCTGATGGGTGACAGAAGAACAGGAGGGCGCTCCTTTTAATTGAGTCTTCACAAAATTCCCATTCTAATATGGAAAAACCCAATTATAAAACCGATACCAGGTGCCCACTATTTTTCCCCATAGCTTGGACAGCATTTTAAAGAAATCAAACATGGAATTGAGTCACCTACTTCAGTGACTTTAGTACTGTGGAAATTCACAAATGCTCCTCAGAAGTGATTAATTTGAACAGTACGATATCACACCCCAGCAGGAAACAATGGTTAAAAATCGATGAAAGCTTTTTTTTTTTTTCACATGTGGGGTTTGCCTCCTGCACTTATGTAAATCATAGTTACATGAAAGCAAAGAGATTATATGTTTCAGCATTACCAAAGTTCCTGAGAAAGCAAACTGATGTTCTGCAGGGTGGCTTCCCCCAGATTCCCAGCAGGACCTTGCTCAAAGAAAGCTGATGACACTGCAGGGGTCCGTGGAGCAGACAGACAGATGGATGAAGTCGTGGAGCACTGCCTGGACAAGTTGCCACACTGAGTTATAGTGGCTGCGTCCAGAGAGCCATCCCATAGTCCTTGTCCATGGTCTCACCTCTGCTGAGTGCAGGTGCAGCAGTGTGTGGCTGAGCGTGGAGCCCTCAGAGGGCAAACGGGCTTGCATCCCACCATTGCCTTTTGAGCTGGAAGGACTGGATGCAAAAGTAGTTCTAGGGAACCCAAATGGTATTAACTTGGAAATTCTCTTGGAAATTTGGTGGTCTCTCCAAATACAGCTGAGTGTTGGTAAGAGCCCTCCCTGGCCACAGAAGTTTCCTTTTTGCAAGTTTCACACCTTGGCAGAGCGAATGGTAGCCCTTCAGATTTCTTTTAAATCCCCAGGGTTGACTTCTAAGCATCCCTTCTGTTTGCCATAAGTCCCATTATGCCTTAAAGGTCTCCTCCAAAAGCATGAGACTCCTTCAGGTCAGTCTGGCTGACGGATAAGTGTGATCCCTCTGGAAGCTGTCCTGGAAAGAGAAAACACTGAGCTACAATTAGCTGGTTTTTCTCTGGCATTTGCCAACCAGCAGTGGGTTCACCTGGCTGAGTGTGGCTCCACTACCAGCAAGGGGAGCAGAGGAGGACCTGCCTGCTGCTCCTGCCCTGCCTCCCTGCCTGCACACCAGCACCTCCTCTTGGCTGGGCTGGATGCTTCCTGCCTGAGGTGATCCAGTGTGGAAGGTGTACAGAGCCCTTTTAATTAACATCTTTCCATTCACAAGGTGTAATTATGGACATTGGGCAGTGAGCAGAACTTCTTCCCAGGCCTACAGCCCAAAAGGCAAGGTCTGTGTTTTTGTTCCCCAGTGCAAATGAGAATGGCAGAGCTTCCAGAGCTGCTTCTGAGCTGCTCCCATGCCCATGGTTCCTCCTTGCCCACAGTCACTCTCTGCCAGCAGTGCCAGCACTATCTCTACATCTTAGCTTTTCTAATTGATTGCTTAGTGAGATCTGTCTCACACTGTTGTTGCTCCAGGCTAAATGAGTTGTCAGAGAAGCTGCATTCAATTTACAGTAAAAGAGAAATCAGCAGAAGTCAAACTGGCACTGAAAGATATTTCCATGTATTGGTTAGAGCCCAGGTGGATGAGGAGCAGGAGTGAGTGGCACCAGTTGCAGCTTCTCTTTAGAGAGTTTAGATTCTTTTCTGGCATTTAGAGGCTGATCCAAGGCTGTAGAAATTAATATCTGATGCTATCCCAGGAAAAATACTAACTTTTTAATAGAATCTTCAAACATTTAGCTTTGATATTTAAAAAATATTTATTATGATGACAAGATGAAGCAACATATTTTCACAAATAGGTTGTCTTTTGCCAGTTAATTTTCTGTCCTCATGTCTCGGTAGCTGATCCTCCACTCTTCTCCCTTAATCTCTCTTTCAGCAACACAGACCAAAATGTGGAGGAGAGGAAATAAAAGTTTTTCATCTGTTGCTCAAAAAAAATGAAAAAAAGATCACCAGACTTAAAGGTACTGAGAGCAGTAGCCCATAGAAACATCCCCTATATGACCATGGGGACACCTGAGTAGGGAAACTCTCTGTGGTCAGTCTGGGGCAGAGCCACACAGCAGCAGATGGAGTGTCCCCATGTCCTGCCTCTTCCCTACACACTGAGGGATGCAGAGGGCAGGGTGCAGTGGAGGAGCAGAGTAAGGAGGGGGTAGAGAGCTCCATCACCACGGGTACTGCCAGCACCAGGACAGTCCATCAGCTTTCAAGTGATGGGATATTAAGATTCCAACCCTGAACAGATTATTTGGAAAAGGTGAATATATAAAACTCTCCAATGTATTTCTGTGGGTCTTACAGGCAGTTTGTTCTGGTTCCTTTGGACACTCTAATGTCCTGCACACTTTTGGTTGGTGTAAGTACTTTGGGATATATATTTCATATAATGCCTTTACTTTGGTGCTAGGTTGAATGGCCAAAAATGCTGTGCACAACATCCAATTTCCAGATTGGTATTTTAATCTGGTTTGCATAAACCTCCAGAGTTTATGAGTTCTCATGAGAGAATTTGCATCCCAGTGTAAAGTTTCTAAGAATCTCTACACATTTTGGGTTTTCTAATGCAGAAAAAACCAATTCCCTGCAGAGGAAAAACACCCAGGTAACAAAGCAGTTTGTTTTACGTTTGCTGTGTGCACTGATCAAGATAGAAGAGATGCAAAGACAGCAAATGAAGAGATCATTCATAGTTTCATTTTCCAGAGATAAGGTGGCTTGGAGTATTTTTTTCCTATCTCTTACATAAAGATGACATATGCTAATGTAGAAATCAAGGAAAATAGGGGCATTCTAATCCCTTTGTGAAAGGGTAAACCATAGCATAGTAATAGCAAGATTGCTTACAACAGAAAGGCATCAAATCCTGATGAACATTTCAGATTCAGTCCAATCCAAGAGGGTAGTGCACCCCCTGAGAGCCACATGCTGTGCTCTGCCCTAGCAGGTGGACCACAGGATGTCCTCAGGACTCACATTAGCTTCTGTAGGTAATTGAGCTCTCATTACTTTCAGAAGAGTTTTAATTAATTTGAAACCATTTAAGCTTATTAACAAACACTAGTCTCCTTGTGACTAGGCACTCAGGAGCTGTAAGAGGGGAGAGCACATGAGAGAGACCTTCAGGACTGCAGGTCCTCCTTGTTTCATGCAGTAGTACAGTCACGAGAGCTGGGGTGGGAGCCTGGGTTCAGCCAAGATTTTCATGTTGCAATGATATTTAGCAAGAGCTGAGAAAAAAGCCCTGACAGCAACAGGTCAGCTATGATGTGTGTCATGCATATTGAAAATGCTTCCCACAACCAACTATCTTTAAAAGCAGGCAGAAGGCAGCAGGAATTGATCATAGAGGTCACCAGTTCTCTTGTATTTTAAGATTTTTCCTAGTGTCCTCTTCCAGTGTCTTCTTTTGTGGCCTTTCATACCAGGAAAGGGAAACACTGAGGGCTCTCACATCAGAAGTCCACTCACCCTTCCTTGCTTGTCCCACTGTGCGATGACCCTGTGGGCTGGATTTCCCACTCAGCACAGCATGCAGAGGGAGGCTGAACATGCAGGACACACAGACAGCGCAGGGCATTCACTCCATGGCTCTGATAGAGCTCTTCACCAGCCAGCCCCACATCCCAGCTCTCTTTTCATGCTGGAAGTGTTGAAAATCCACCTGCAGGCTGCCTGATGGAAACACAGCAACAGTCATTTGACAGGGAAGCAGGGACGGATATTGGTTCCCACCTGGTTGCATAAGTAAGAAAAGCTGGCCCTTATCCATGAGAATTGGCAGGATTTCTATGCCATGTGTCTCTATACTGTGTGTGAAGTAGGCTACAATAATGATAAAATGTTTTGAAACATGGGAGAAGAGAGCAGTCCATGAAGATGAGCTAAGTCCTGGTGCTTTCACAGAGGTGAGGCCATGCAGGTGACAGTTTGATGCAGCAGGTGTTGGTGGCAGGTCACCTTAACATGTTTTTTTCCCACTTGCAAGGGTCTGGTTTCTCCAACTTTTTCTCCTTGTGACTCAAGGTTATCCATTGCTTTCTCCATCACTCAAAGAGGACCTTTGTATTCTCTTCAGAGACTGGGTGTTATACAGCCCAGTAGCCTTGGAATTTCACCCTTACTAAGTGAGGATTTCTTGATGTGTCCAGCACTTTATATCTTACAGTGAAACTGCACATGGGGCCTCTAAAACCCCTTAAAAATACACTTCTGCTGCACGAGTGGCTCCTAACTGGTTACTTGTTCCAGTTGTGTGTGATTCTGGAGCTGTCACAGGATCTACAGTTTAGGGAAAATGCCTTGAAAATGATTATGACTACTTAAATTTCCCCTCACTTCATGCCTTCATTCCTTTTGGAGCCTATCTCTGGAAGGATACTCTACATACTGCTTATCTAAGCTGGCAGTGATCAGTCTGTGCAGCACTAAAGGAGCATATACAGGAAGAAAATGGCTTTAGAGAGAGGAAGCTTTTCTTGTCCAGTTTACATTCAATTAAGCACTTGAACTTCTTCCCACTTCTCTGCTTGAATCTCATCATTTTTCTGGCTCTACACTTTAATTTTTTTCTTAGCAAGTACAAGAGAGGCATTGGCTTTCTTGGCTGACATGAATGCCACACCTAGGAGAAGAATCTCTACTATAACAACTTCTATGAAGAAACAAAGAGCTTCAGATAAACCAAAGAGATATATCTTAATGCCTGCAAAGACGTCACCTACTCCTCTGTCTCAGAAAAAGAGAAACTGAGATGTGGACTGTGATCTTGCCTTCCCCTGAGGTGGGGAAACACCAGGCAGGGACTCCGAGGCATCAGAAAATCACAGCCTGGCCTGGAGCCATCACGAAATCATTTAGGTTGGAAAAGTCCTTTACAGGCAGGGTTTCAGTAGATGCTAAAGCTGCTGGGAAGCCTCTTCCCACTCTGTGCACTGTAGACAACACGAAGCTTCTCCCAGCCCCGAAGGCCTTCATCCAGGTCAGGGCTGTTTTCTAGAAAAATGGATTTTCACTGGGACATTTGTTTCTGTCTGATTGTGGGTTTTTTTGAAGGAAATAAGATGCTGTTGCCACTTTTTCCTTTCATATCACTAAATAGTTTATAAAGTGTGAAAAACAGCCTGCATCTCATTAAGTAATACAGGCTGTTGTAAGAGCTGGAATGCCACCAGAGACATGAAAGTTGGGCAATTACAGACTTATTTGAGGGATGACAGGTTTGAATATGCTTTCATAATCCAGGCAACAAACACATAGAACTATGTATCCCTTGTTTTTCTGGTCTCCCTTCTTATTTTTTGACCATTTCAGGATTTACTGCATTTATTTTAGAAATGAGGGACTCTGTAAACACCTTGAACAACCTACCAAGCAGATGGCTCCTACCACTCCAGCATGTGTGGGGAACATGCCACTGATGGCAGACACAGCACTGACAAAGGAGCTGGGTCCATATTCTGAATTCTGAATTCTGTTGACACAAGGGTTTTCTTTCTTGTCTCTTCAGAGACAAAACTGCCAACATATGTAATCAGTTCCCCACTGAATCAGCTGTATGTCTGTCTGTCTGCCTCCCAGGAAAGGCTGTTTTAAACTCCCATCACCAGGTCCCTGAAAAATTCTTTGGAGATCCTAATTTCTATCCATGGATAATGATAGTGATTTTATTTCCAAAAATTAATGCATTTAATATACCATACAGAAGATTATTCACAAGACACAGACTTTTCAAGTCTCTGTGTGTATAAATTTTAATTGCCATCCCTCATCTTTGGGACATAGGGCTGGCCCCCTGTGGTGTCACACAACCCCAGCACCACTGGACCTCTTTCACTGGTGACACAGCCACACGCTCTCACTACTGCAAGAGCAAGACTAAACACCTATCAGGGTCAAGCATCATAGACCCATAGAAGGGTTTTGGTTGGAAAGGACCTTAAAGCTCATCTCCTTGCAGCCCACTCACCATGGGCAGGGACACCTCCCCTAAACCAGGGCCCTGTCCAACCTGGCCTTGAGCACTTCCCAGGGGTGTGATCGGTCACAGCGAGGGGTATCACACAGTGCTGTGCCTCAAAACCTGCTTGGCCCAGCCCCAAGGTGTCCTTGGTCACCAGCAGTGGCCCAGAGGCAGCTGAGTCTCCTTCACAGTGGCCTGTGTTGCTGTCACCCTTGAAACCCTCGTGCTCCAGCCTGGAGGTGCTTTGCCTCTTTTGTGGTTTGTCTGTGAACACTAATGGCGTGATGCACTGATTAACCAGTTGTCCAGGGCTTGCCTCTGCTGCCAGACCAGGGCAGCCTTTGGCAGGGCAGGGCCACCCCAAAATCATCCCGAGGCTGTGCAGTGTGGGGCTGCCCATGGGGGAGGGAATGTGTGCTGGTCGGGCAGCAGAATGGACAAGGCACAGAGGGGTTTCTTGGCAGCTCCCGTGAGCCACACATGCCCTGCCAGGGATGAGGATGCCATCAAGTGGCCAAAGCTTTGTATTCACTTCCCACTTGATCTTCATGATTTTATATTTACGTTATATATATTTATATGATATATATTTCTATTATTTAGAATAACTTTCTGCCCTCTGCTCCCTTTCCACACCAAGTTGCCCATGGCTCTCCCTGACAGCTCCTTCTGGCAGGTGTGTGCTACATGAGAGTTTTGTCCAGGCAGATCCTGGGCTCTGATCTCAAAATTGGTTTAATTGGATGAATAATACCATGAATGATCACTGTGCAACTCCTGTGTGGGTGTCAGGGCTTTACACCCAGAGAGCACTGAACAGATCAAACCTGGGCACCATGAGGGCAGGATCATGCAGATACACAGCTTGTTGTGAACTCATCAGTTTAAGCCATTCATGATCCATTTTACATTATGCAGGCAGATGAACGCACAATTTATTTGCATTAAAACATAGTCTGCTCAAGTATTATCCCTGGAGACACATGATATTATCCATCCAAAAAACATGTTTTACATGCATGCAGTTAAATAGGCAACATGAAAAGGATGAATCTTTAAATGCAGCCAGCAACAAATACTTGTGTGAAGGATCATCAATTTTTTCCATATTGTTTATTAAAAACTGTTCCAGGTATCCTAAAGAAGATCAAAGGCACTTTGAGCCTTTTGAGATGAAGCAACACCAGCTGTTTCTTCCCCATTTTAAGGCCAGTTCTGGAAGCACCCACAGTTTTGTTTTTAATCTCCAGTGATGAGGAGCCCAAAGAAGGTGACCCCATTTCCAAGTTCTGCTGCAGACCCAAAGTTTTAGGCACTTTCTGCTGTGATCTTCACGTGTTGTGACCAATTCCCCCATTCATCCAGGGAAGAGGATGAAGGAGTTTCTCTTTCTTTCTCCTCATTTTATGGAGGAAAGCTGGACAGCTGCTCCACATTGTCTTCAGAAACCTTGTTTGGAAGGCATCTGCTGAAACTGCAATCACTGGGCTTTTCCCCCTGGGCTCTTCTCCAGAGGAAGAGCTGTTTCTCTAGAACATTTCCAGATGAAGTGTTGTCCTAGATTATTCCCCCATGTCATGCGTCCCTCCGCATGTGAGCCCCCTTGGCCTGTCCTGCCAGTGCCACCAGAGTCCTCTTGTCACAGCAAAGCTGGTTCTTCTTGGGCTTTGGCATCAAAAGCTCCATGCTTAGAAACTAAATCATATTTAACAGCATAAAGAGAAAAAATCATGATGTAAATGATCTTGGAATAACTGAGATGCTGAGGTAGACCAAAGAGAGACTGGGCCTGCCCCAGTGGTCTCAGTGGGATTCCAGCAGAGAGCTGGAGGTCTGAAGTACACTGTGTCCTAAAGAGACTTTCTTTGGTGATGGTCTGCTCATGGCTGCAAAGTTTTGTCTGCAGGTTTTGGCAGCTGGCAAGTCATGTCAGAGAGCTCAGAGGGTCTAAAGAGATATCTCAAGACAGCCCCTGGAGGGCTGCACCAGGCAAGCTGTGTCAATTAATAGGCAGCCTTCTATATGAAATGCAAACTCTTTATTGTTTTATTGTTTTCTGTATTAAAAAAAAGCACCTTAGTCTCTGAATTTAACATCCTTCTGTTTCCCAATTTAATTTACACCTTGGAAAACAGACTGAAGTTGTTAAAGCCTTTACATTTTGCATGATAATGTGCTAAATTGTGCCAAACTGTGTTGTAGAGCACACGTGTTTGTATGGGAGGAGTCACCCTCTTCTTTGAACCTGAAAGCAAGCTAGGATTTGGTGGCAACCAGAAAAAGCACCTGTGTACCCACCATTTTCTCCTTTCCTTGTTCACCAAAGAAGATGAGTGTTATAACACCGTGTTGTACAAAAGATGCTCCCTTGGTGATTTGAGGTGGGCTGGGTTTGGGTACATCCCTTGGGAAAGGGAAGTTCTCTTCCTGGTTCAAGACAAAAGTGCCATTGATGAAGAAGCCCACCACCACCACCAGAATTACTAGGGTGCTCTTAGTCAACAGTGAAAGATTTGATAATAAAATAGTCTTTGGGTTTGGTTGAGCTGGTGTGATTTTTGGTGTGCTCCATGGACCACGTGCCCACAGCAGGTGCTGTAGGTGCAGGATGGGAGTCTTCAGAGCAGCTGAGCCCTCACCAACACCACACTGCTGATCTGGCTCAGGAAGGCAGGAGACTTTCTGGTCTTCTTGGCAACACTTTTGAAATAAGAAGGAAGGAGATTTATGAAGTACTGCAGAAAACAGCAAAGATGGCCAAGAAAAATCTTGAGTATCTAGCTGCTAAAAAAGTTTCTTCATTCAGATATTTTTAATGCTGCTCCTTTATGCAACTCCAAGTTAATGAGGGAAAGAGTGAAACAGTGACTTGATAGTCAAGGCACTTTGAAAGAGCTTAATTTCATATCTCTGGGGCTGGAACAGAATACTGTGCAGGGACTATGGTAAAAATGATATTTCAAAACTTATAAAATATTAGAGAATAATCTCCTTTAAAATTTTTACTTCTGAATGATATGAATTAAAATAATCACAACAATCAGAACAGATTACAGTGAAGCTGCAGGAGATGAGGACTGAAACTTAAATCCATTGGCACATTTGCAGTCTGCTCTGAATCCCACAGACCCAAATTGTGTTTGGCTATTCAGGTGTAGATACACATGTAATTTGTGCAACTTTCAGAGGATCTATACAATTGCAACTCTATTTGATTCAAAGATTAATTCTGTAATTTTAATAAAGCTAGAGGGTCTTTATGTGCTGACCTGGAAGTTAGGGACTGGTCTCACTTTGGCATCTTTTCATTGCTTTGAGAGAAAGCTCATAGCCAAGAAACATGGCTGCACTCGATGGGAATCCTCTTATTGTATTGACCAGGAGGCCCCTAAAAAAGACCTGTAGGGAATGAGCAAGGTTAGAGCATAGGAATATATGGACTATTTTAAGAAGAGAAAGAAAACATTGAATGAAGTCATGGTGGGATTCTGAAGGACCAAATCTTTCGGGTTTGCTTGGAAGATGTGCTCCCACTGCTGGTCTTGGCTGAGGTCTGCACTGGGGAAGGGGAGCACAGTGGCAGAAGTCACTGGTTTGGCATCCTGGTGCTCCCCACTGCAAACACCACACCCTGTGAGAGTGTGCACAAAGCCTTTACTGTGGGGTGAGTCTGCTCACAATGTGGTGGTTCCAGGAGGGATCTCTGCTGGCCTGCTTCTCACAAAATCACTCCCATTAACCACCAAGGCTCATCACCACAAGTCACTAATCTATAAATACCACAAGTTCAGAATAGATGTGAAAAAGAACTTCAGCAATCAAACTCCTTTCCAGGCTTTATAACAGCAAAATTCCCACAGCTACTGTAAAAAACCATGAAAAATCTTGGCCCGAAGATCAGAAGACCTTTGATTTAAGCATATAACCCATTTTTGCGCTGAAATTACTGAACTCTACTAAACACCATCATATCTTGTGTCAAGAAAATCCTAAGCATAGTGCTGACTTGTTTGAGACAGAATCAAAATGTGTTCACATAGTTTATATAAAGCTTGCAATGTGAAATTGCAGTATTGGGACATTTAGGATATTATTTGATTTCTTGAGATATTTTGTTTTGTTAGGAAAGAGAAGTTTCTGGGAAGAAATTCAATGTTTTTGCATTATGCATAAAGTAACACGAGAGACCCAAGTTAAATAATAATGAAGGTTTAGGATGAAAAGCCCAGAGGCATAAATTTTTCTTATCTGAGTGAACACACCTGGCTGTGGAGAAAGACAAGGGTGTAGTTGTGTTTCTTTGTGTACATCAGGCAGTATTGCCAGCACTGAGAATGCTGTTCCTTTGTCCCAGAATGAAAACATCCAGCCCTGGGTTTGCCATTTGTCAGTTGTGAGTCTCCCAACTTTTAAAAAGATTTTCCTCGTGAGAGCAGATTCCAGTCTTGCTATCAACTAATCACTCAATCCTACTGATGGCTTTGGGGCAGGTGCCAGATGGGACAGCAGAAAAACTACAAGAAGTACAGAGCTCTACCAGAAAACTCTTTTAGTTGTTAGTTCAGGCAGGACAAGGAGGGCAGAGGATGAGGATGGAGAGAGAAAGGAAAACCCATGGAAATTCCCATTTCAGCCACCCTGCTGTGGAAGTGCACAAGGCAGGTACTGTAGAGCCTGGGCACCCTGTCCCCCATCTGACTGTCCAAGCACAGTCCTCAGCATCTCTCCATGTGCTTGTGCTTCACATGAATGTGACTTTCTTCACTCAGTGGCAAAAGCTGAACCAGACCACAGGCTCCTGAGACAGCTGGCATAACATAGTGGCACGTTGGCAAATATTGAAATCACACTGACTTGTGATTTTGCAGGATATTTTCCTGTTTGTAACTTGTTACATTTCTCTTAGAATGTGAAAATTAACACTTTCGAGCTAAGAGACTACATGCTGTTCTGATGATAAATACAGATTTATTTCAATATCAGACGTTACTTCCACAACCATGCCTTGGCAACACAATAAAGCTGCAAACCCTTGGCAACACAATAAAGCTGCCATTCACATTTAATTGAGGCAAAGTTTGCAGGTAGAACAAATATCTTTTATTACACTAACAGACAAAGTCAGAAAAGGGAGATAAGTTGTTTGGCACGCAGCCCTTCTTCATGTTTGAAACGAAAGCAATTCTGATATAAGAACGCTGACATTCAACAGTGCAAAAGCAGCATTAGTTCCACCAAAGCATTGCCCAAGGTGACCAGGCACATCCAGAATGCCAGGACAGTCCCACTGGAATCAGTTTATTGACACCAAAGTCAATGGGAAACATTTGACCTCTGCATTTTGCAGAAGAATCGCAGAGGTAAGACTTTCTACTTCTGATTTATGATAACTCAAATTATGTCCATGATTAAGTGCACTAACATGAAATGTTGTTTGAAGTTAATTACACCAGCAGTGTGTGACCCCCCAGTCATTCATTTCTTCATTATGTAACATGTATTATAACTCTCACTATTTTGATTTTGAAGGAATCTACATGATAATTACCTACTGCCATAATAATAATTTACCACTAACTGGCTTTAACTGTCTCTCAGCACTGCAGGCAGGTTCTTAACAGTCACTGTGTTTTCCAATTGACAATTACATACCTAATAACCAGATTTAACTCCAAATGTCACTTACTTTTAAGCCCTCATTCTGGTAGCTCTGCAACATGCAGTCAATGGTCCCTTTGTACTGGTTTGAATAAACTCCATCTGCCTGAAGTCGACTTTTCACAACATCCATTGGAGTACATACTGCCCAGGAAACAGCTCCTGGAAAAATGCAGAAGTATTTGAATAATTCCTTCTCTATACTTCCTTGCCTACAGGTCAGTGCACTCAGAAATTGACGTCTATCACATCATATTAATGTGATTTTCATTCAGGGCATTCACCCTGCTCAGGCACAGAAACAGAATTTCTGAAAGTTCCCTGTTTCTGGAAGGTGTTCATATTTTGGAGGTTATGCTGCTGATCAGATGCAGGTGACTCAAGAGGGGCTTCTCCAGGTGCAAATACATCTCCTGCTGTGCTCCTGGTGGAACATGGACATGCCATGGGAAGAGCCTGAGCTGCTGCTTGGGGTGATTTCAGAAAAAACTGAGTCTTCTGATAATTCCATTGCAAAGAGTATGAGCTGAGGATACAAATAATGGGTTGGTGCATCTCAGGCTGCCAGGATTAGGCTCCACACAGTGAGATACCCTGTCATTGCTTTAAAGAAATACCTGTTTCCATTGATCAGCCTGCAGCTGAGTGGGATGGTTTGCCTCTGCAAAGATCAGTACATGACTGCAATCCATGGCCCAGCTGGACAGACAAGAGTTGGTCTGGACCTACGTGAGTGTTGGGGCACACTAGAAAAACCATCCAGAGGCACCAGGGGCCTCTTTATTTGAGGAGAAGGCATTTTGTTATCATTACCTGAGCTAAGGGTTGACTTGCCTTTATGGATCTGCAATTTATAAATGGCAAGAAGCAGGGTAGTGGGAGTAGGGGTGACCTTTCACATGGTGGGGGCACACATGTCAGTTTTACTGGCAAGGGTACATGTGGAAAAAAGAAGAAGATCAGTAACAGTCAACTGGGCTTCTGCTAGGTGTGGGTAGGCGCACACCCTCCTGGTGGGCAGCCAACAGGTTGAAGTCCTCTTCTGGAGGCATCTTGGCTACCACATACCCCTGCAATGGGCTTGGCAGGCTGCCCTGAGGCACCCAGGGAGATGAAGGCGCTGTCTGTTCTCCTCTTCGCTGACAATGAGCCCAAGGAAGGTCTGATAACGTGACTTCCATAAAGTTTGTCAAGTCATAAAGTGCAGCTGTGGTGCCAGGGAGCCCAGCCCTGGGGAAGGAAGGCTCAGTACCATGTCCTCTGCTCAGAAGGATGCAGTGGCCCTTGAGTCACCCTTGTAATCTGCCCTGAGAACCTTCCTGCTCTTGTTCTGCCAATGCTGTGAGGAAGTGAAGGTGCTTACCTGCTACACCCCCTGCCACCCAGATGGAGAAGGGATTAGGAGCAATGCTTCCATGAGGGGTTATCCAGTCACAGAACATCGCGTACGGGACGAAATAGGCGCAGTACCCGGGAACATCCCTCAGGAGCATTGCTACATTGCCTCGGTATATTCCTGGAATCCCCTCTTTCTGCAGGATTGTCCTTAAGCAGTGGATTGGGCCTCGGTACACAGGAGATCCAGGAGCTGTGGAATTTAGTTTAGCATTTGCTACAAAAAAAAGAAGAAAAAAGATACAACTGTTGTAATAGATATATTGCCACAGAACTGCTCTCCAAAGCCCACTGCCATTCATTAGAAGTCACTGCCATCCAGTTTCTTCTGCTGGGGTCAGCAGATAACATGGGGAAAATGTTTTAGGAGAGAGTATTTAGGTCCATTTTCAGAAAACACGTAGACACTTCAGACAGATTTTCTTAGATGCATGGCATACCTCCCAATAGGTACATGCCCAGTGAGACTTCCTAATAAATTTAAGGCAATGTGCCCAATTTTCATGGATTTTAACTTCAATTTATGCCAGGTCACATCTCTGAAAGCCTTAACATCTTCAGAGTCTGGCCCTTCCCATGCAGACAAAGTTGTTTTTGTAAAAGGCATTAGGTTTCTAAGCTGCATGGAGGCTTTAAAAATGGACATAACATTGTTTTATCAAAGCAACAGAAAAATGCCAGCATTTCACAGTTAAATGCCATAACTGTAATTGTGAGAAAGGTGAAATGCTGAAATCCAAGCTGTTCAGCTCTGAAGCTGCTCCATGTCTTCATTTAGCTGTTCATGTGCTCTGGTGGGGTTTGCTCCATGCTGGCAGCCTGCAATGGAATTCAGCTGGTGTCTAAAGCTGAAGCAGCCCCTTCTGCCTGTGGACAGGGAACAGCCACCCACTGCCATCCTGCTAGTGTCCCCTCCTGACCCATCCTGCTCACACCTGGGCTACCTGGCACCCTGTGTGAAATAAGTCGGTTTTTAAATGTAAATGGGAAACTTCTGCTTTTGAGCAGAGAAGAGTGGAATAACAGAGGTTTATGGGAAAATATATGTGGGACTGAGTGTGCAGAGGGAGATGGGGAGCTGGCATTGCCACTGGCAGCCATGGTGCTGCTGCTGGGATCTCCAGGAGACCCCACAGCCCAGGGACTCACAATTTCTGCAGCTTCTGGTCTTGAGCAGACCTACCTCATGTTCCTTAGAGATCCCAACTGTTGGGAAACACCATTCATAAAAACCCTTCCCTTGAGCTGAGCAGGATGGGGCCTATCCTCAGGCAAAAGGGAGAATTTTTAGCCCAACTGCAGCAGCACAAAGCAGCAGAAAGCCCAACCTTGCCCAAAATTGTAAAGCTCTGCGTACGTACCAAAGACCGCCAGAGACAGGAAGATGAAACTCTTGCTTCCTACCTTTGGTGTAGGGCTGTGTTTGCATCTGTAGCCTGATCTTGACCAGTTCCACGGGCGTGCCAATGCCCACAGAGATGACCCCAGCCACGAGGCTGGCCAGGGTCATGTCGGCGAGCGAGGGCGCGGCGGCCGGGTCCCCGTGGCGGAGCTGGCTCAGGAACCGCTGCGTGTTGCTGAAGACCCCGAACACCACCGAGCTGTAGATGCCAATGCTGGCCAGTGGGAAGGACATGCCCTTGAAGAAGCCGGTCAGCTACCCAGGAAAGGGAGCAGGGCTTAGGAGACTGAGCAGGACTGAGCAGTGTAAACCCCAGCTTGTCTATCGGGTTAGAAATCACGGAGGCACGTAATGGTTTGGGTCGGAAAGGACTTGGGAGGTTGTCTCCTTCCAATCCCCTGCCACAGTCAGGGATGAAATGCAAATCCAAGTAGCAGATGTCTCCTGGAACCAAGTGTTCGCACATGCTGAGCAAAGGAAATTGGTTCATGCTGCTAAAGGCCTATAGAGATTGTGCAGAATATGGGATATGGCTGAAAGCACAGAAACCCCTGTAGAAGTGCCTCATATAGACAGTGTTTGTTCTGGCTTCACCAGAGTCAGCAAAATCCTTCTGGGAGATCTCTGCCAGCGGGATCAGGCAAAAGAGTCACTGTGGATGCAACCCATATGGAGACACTGATCATTCCATGCCAGGGATCTCCCTTTTCCCTATAGGAGTCACCAAGTGGTGACTTAACCTTAGAGTTAAGCAAGACAAGGCTGTAGGGATTTGCAGGCTCAATTGCATCAACTTTATTGGTCTTTATATAATTGCTGGTGTCAACAGCATTTTGTACAATTGCTTTATATATTTATCTATTTATTGACTTGCACTTTCTACCAGCACGTTTAATGTATGATGAAGTACTTACAGACTCATTTCTGTACACAGTCAGAACACACTTGAGTGTATTTCCATATCCTTGTCCAGCTTGCAAACGAGTCTGCAAAAGACATTTGTAAAATGTGATTAAAATCCTATGTTTCCAGCCCAATGGAGGCTCATGCTATGTAAACAATGTGTACTTTGCTTTGAGAGCAAGTCCTTCCTTAGTCGTAAAGAGAACTGAGCAATAAAATAAGATATATGTGCATCCACCCTCTTGAACTTTGCCAGAAGCAAGGCTAACAGGATCTCACAGCCTGAAGCTCTCTGCA
The DNA here is from genome assembly GCF_012460135.2 of Molothrus ater. Taxonomy (NCBI): domain Eukaryota; kingdom Metazoa; phylum Chordata; class Aves; order Passeriformes; family Icteridae; genus Molothrus; species Molothrus ater. Next base: position 9,567,609 of record NC_050492.2, on the reverse strand, counting down.
ACATCTGGAATCAATGACTGTCAAAAATTGCTCTCCAGCCTGGACCAGCAACCCTGACCCAGCACAGCAGGCTGCTGGTGTGCAGTGCTGTCATTGGCAAGGGCCTGATTTATGTGGAAATTGGAGTGGTGTGGTCTTCTCCATTTGGAGACTCTCAGGGAAGGCTGGGATGTGTTGCAAACAGAGGAGAGGTGAGCTCCCCTGGGAGACTTCTGGGGCCCTTCTGCTCCAAGGTGGATTTTAAGACACAGAGATTCTAATTGGAGCTAAAATAATTCAGCACCATCTCAGAAATTCTCCATGCTTCACTCAAAAAACAGTTTTATATAATTTCAAAAAAAGACATTTTATTTCTGGAAAGCAAATTGGTTATACACCTTCCAAGAGATGTAAGAAATGGCACATAGGTCACAACAAAGCCTACAGGATTAGGCATTTCCCCTTCTCATATGTATATATTTAGATCATCTTTCATTCAAGCTGCTCACAAGGTTGCACTAGAAACATCCTAACAACGGATGCCTTTTTTGAGCTTAGAGGTGTGCAAGGAAATGGAAACACTGCTCATTTCACAGCACCTCAGGCTTCATCTTGAGGCCAGAGCTCATTTGTTAGAGAAAGACACACATGCTCCATCAGGAATATTTTTAGGAAATGGGGACATTTCTGACTGCGTTTATCAGCACTGCTGCTAGCACTGAAGGCTGAAGGGACACTGTGCTGGGGGGATGGTGTCCAATCCCATCCACTGGCTCAGCCCTGATTTACACCAGGGTGAAGCAGGAAATTATTTGGGAATTTAAAGCCCAAAGTAATGTGTGTCTTCCAGGGTTCACAGCTAGTGGGAGCTTTTGGATGGCAAACAGCAGGTTGGATGGCACAATCACTTGGCCCAGAGCCCTGCAAGAGGCTGCCAGTGCTGCCGTGGGACCCTGGCAGGAGCAGGAGGGACCAAAGTCTGTGTTCACCCCCCAGCCCAGGCTCACCCCTCACCCTGGGGTGGCTCCATGCAGCTCTTTGCACACATGGAGCATCCCTGCTCCGCTCCAGGCCTGGCCAGAGGCCACAGGGAAGCAGCAGCAATATTTCCTGAGCACTCAGAACGAGCTGGCACATGAGGCTGCTGCCCGGGCTCAGCAGCACACGCTGTACAATGTGGGCAGGCTCAGGCCACGGGTGCACACTGGGCACACTGTGACTCACACTGGGGATAGCAGGGCTGGGGGGACCAGGGGAAGGTGGTTACACCCAGAGTGACCCAGGACAAGGTGACCCCAGTGCCCAGCCCTGGGTTCATCTTAACCCAGACATTTCCACTTCGCCTCCCTGGGCTTGTTTTTTGTTTTTTCTATTCTTTTACTCAGTAACCAGGTATTTAGAGGTTCAAGTTAATATATTTTTTGAGTAACTGGGGGGAACTGAGTGTTCTCACAATCTGGTTCTCACACACGTCCCTTAGCTAATCTGTTAACACCCAGCACTGAAATCCCTGCTGGCATCTGTGACAAAGTCAGCTACTACCAGTATGGATATACCTCTGCAAAATTCTCCTTTTTGTTGTGTTTTGATTAGATAGGGCTCTTGGGTGGCACCCAGAAGCTGAAGAAAGTTCTGGGAAAATGAATACAGTGGGTAGGATGAAAAGAGAGCAAAGGCACAAGTTTTAGAGTTTTGTAAAGGAAAAGGAAGTAGGAAAAAACAGCTGCTGGGGTTTGATGGAAGCTGCAGTGATGGGAAGAGGTGGCTGAAGGGGGAAGAGATGATTTGATGGGAAGTGTGGTGTAGATGCCACTTATCCCCCAGAGCCTGATACTCAGTCCTGCCTCCTCCCCCAAATGGGGAGACACCTGATCCCCTGGAGGCTGCAGATTCTGCTGAGCAGCCCCTTTGTAAAAACTCTCTTTTCCCCTTTCCTGCTCCTGAATTTGGAACATAACAAGGTCTGCCTACTTGGTATTCCCGAGGCAAAGCCTTGCCCAAAGCCAAGAGCAACAGAGGGGGCAGCCTGACAGTTGTCTTTATAACCACTGAAGGATGGGCTTGCTCTTTCTTGGCACCCAAACTCGATGTTTCCAAGCAGGATTCCCATGGCCAAACTCCCCCAAGCCAGGCAGTGATGCCATGGCCACCAGCCTGAGATGGCAATTGCCTTGGCAATGCTGGGCAGAGCCTGCCTGTGCCCTGCCCAAGGCTGGGTGGTGTGGGCAGCCCTGTGGCTCCTCCTGCCTGGGGTCTGCATCACCTTTGCACGGGGACACCCTTGGGGCTGGTATCACTTTAGCAGCTCAGAATAAAGAATGGGGTTGGCTGGGCATCTCCTGATCCCAGGAGAGCCTGGTGTGTGCAAGGGGGTGGCTGTGATGCCTGGGGAAGGGATGTGGTGTGGGCCATGCTGGGCCCTGCCTCCTTGGCATCACCCTCCAAAGGATGGAGGCTGCAAACATGACCACAGCTGGGTTTGCCACAGCTGGCAGCCCTGCCTGGTGCCAGAGCCAGGCTTCAACCAGAGCAGGGAACACAGAGTCACAGAATTGCTGGTAATTTTGAGTTAAAAGGGATCTTTTAAGGCCATCTCGTTCAACCTCCCAGCAGTGAGCAGGGATATCTCCAACTAGACCAGGTTGCTCAGAGCCTCATCCATCCTGTCCTTGAATGTTTCCAGGGATGGGCATGTCCCCACCTCTCTGCCAGCCTGTGCCTGTGTTTTACCACCTTTTTTTTGTATACGAATTCCTTATATATCTAATCTAAACTCTCTTTCTGTTTAAAACCAGTACCCCTTGTCCTATTGCAATGCTGCTAAAATTCTGGTTTTATTTCAGACCCCCTTCAAGTACAAGAAGGCCACAATAAAATTTCTTTGAAGCCTTCTATTCTTCAGGCTGAACAACCCCAACAAGAGAAGCTAAAGTGATGAAAGATGCCCAGAAATGCCTGGGCAAAAAAAGAAAGGGGCAGGATCCTCCTCCCTGTCTCTGCAGCAGTAGGGATGGTCAGCTTGGTTGAGTCAGGATGCACTGGTATGTGCATGGGCTTGTCTGCATCATGCTGACAAATACCTTCTTACTTCTCTAAATCCTTCCATTGGAGGAATAATTATCATGAGGGAATCATAAACACTGTGTGTCACAGCCCTGGGATAACGATTTCAGAACTCTGCCCTTCCAGCATTACCAGCACAAGGAAAACATAAAAATGTGCCTGCAGCAAAACAAATACAGTGCCCTCATTGCCCTTTGAATACTAGTCTGTGGCAAAGTTCAATAAAACATTGCCAGAACTGTTCAGTGAACCACACATTAAGGAAGGCCAGGTTAATTTTCAGCATTAATTCTTCACAGAGAAACTTGCATATATCAGTCAGTTCTTTCAGTTTCTCATTCAAAATGAGCCTTGGACAGGAAGAAAGTCTGTGAAAACATTCTAAATTCCCTTTTGGGATGAGTGAAGACCCTTTGAGGCATCAGCTAGAGAGAAGGTGTGAATTGGTGGGGGTCTGGGTGGTGACATGTGAGCACAGCTCAAAGTGTTTTACCTTGACCGTGTCCAGGGGATGGCCCGCAACCACACTGGCGATTCCTGGGGATGAAAGCAAAGTATTATGCACAACACTGAAGCTTTTGTAGCAGGAGAGGATGCAATGGGTTTAGAGAAGAGATTTCCATAGGAACAGTTGTAAGGGGCCTAGCCAGAGCAAAGACCAGCAGATGCCCCTTCCCTGACTAAGCTAAATCTGAGCTTACACACTTTTCTGTGTACACTCTCCTGGACTCCTACAGCTTTGCATCTCAAAGGCACCAGAGAAGGAGAACTCATGTTTGTATCTCTTGCCCAGGACCAACCCCTTTTGCACTCCTGAAAGCTCACACAAATGTTTAGCCTCAGAATGGTGAGATTCCTGTTCAACACAAGGCAGTGCTTTCTCCTGGCTCGGTGATGTCCTGGTCCCATTGGCTGACTGCTAACAGGGTCCTGCAAATTCCTCCTCCTTTGCTGTTTTGGGAGCAGTTTCAAGAGATACCAATCAGAGAGGATTCAGATACAGAGGATCCTGCTCTGCACAGAACTGTCCAGTGCCATCCTGCCTTCCTCCCCATGGTTCTCTGGGGAGAAATTGGCCCATATTCTCTTACCTTTCACCCACCTACTCACACCACTCACTATCAGGAGCTCTCGTGGCAGCACAGAGCACACTTTGGTTTCCTCTTCTCCAGAACGGAACACCTCTGTGCCATGGCCAGGATATGGTTTTGTGTCTTTGTTGCAAGCAACACTGGCAGGTTTTAGGGTTTGTGGAGAGTGGGTAAATTGTGACGCTTCCTCACCAGCAAATCTCTGTGCAAACCAGTGCCCGCAGGTGCTTTGGGCACTACATGTAATTTCTCACTCATAGTGGATTGGTACTGAAAAGAGCATCATGTTCTTGGTCAACACATTATGACTTTTCTAAAAACGTGTTAAAAAAATGTGCCCTCTCCTCCCAGACCTGGGACCACCCATGGTCAAGTGCTATGAATGAAAACTCTCATCTGTCACTGCTGCAGAGCACTGGCTCACCTCCAGGACATCCTGTCCCATTGCCAGAGGCGTGCAGCAACAGCACAGGGCAGTGGGGCAGAGAGAGCAACCACAGCCTACAGAGATCCAAAAATCAGCTGCTCACACAAACATTTGGCAGAGGTTTTGGGTTTTTCAGTCTGCTAATTTATTGACCTCATCTGGCAGGACACCTGTGAGCCACCTCTCACCCTGCTCCTGTGCTGGGTCTGAAGGGTCACTTGAGCAGAGGTTTGTTCTGCCGTGGCTGGTGACCCTGTCCTGCTGCAGCCCCAGGGGCAGCAGAGCTGGTCGCCCTCTCAGCTGGCGTCTCTCAGTTCTGTGAACCTTGTCCCATTACTGACGCCTCTGCGTGTCGTTTACCTTACTTTTCTTTCTGTTTCCCGGTGCTTGCCATTGGAATTCCCGGCAGACAGGATCAGTCCCTGCCGTGTCCATCAGCCCTGTGGCGGGGTGAGGAGCCGGCAGTGCCTCCCCCGAGGATGGGGACGCGGGGAGCCCCGGGCTGAGCGCTGCCAGCCCCTTCCAGCCACGGGGGCAAGGGCGGCAGAGCCGGCGGGGGCTGGGGGCGTGCGGGGGCCTCTGCAAGCCGGCCCCGCACAGCAGCATCACAAGTTCTAAACGCGAATTTTAACCATCCCGCCCATGGAAGTGCGATTAAACCGCACTTGTGTAGCAAAGCAAAGCAAACCGGGGGAGACGCCGGGCAGAGGCACAGACCGTGGGTGACCCGGAGGGTTTTATCCCCGGAGCGGAGGGTTTTATCACCGGAGGGCTTTATAGCCGGAGGATTTTATCACCGGGGGGGTTTTATCCCCGGAGGATTTTATCCCCGGAGGGTTTTATCCCCGGGGAGTTTTATCCCCGGGAGGGGTTTTACCCCTGGAGGGGTTTTACCCCTGGAGGGTTTTATCCCCGGAGGGTTTTACCCCCGGAGCAGAGGGTTTTAGTCCCGGAGGGTTTTATCCCCGGGGGGTTTTATCCCCGGAGGGTTTTACCCCGGGTACCCTCGCCGTGCGCCCTTCGCCGCCTCCCCAGCCGCGCTCTCGGCATCACTCACCGCCCACCAAGCCCGCCACGAAGTCCTGCAGCTGGAGGCTCCCCATGCCCGTCCGGCGGGGCCGGGTCCCGGCGGGCAGGGGATCCCCGCGGGCAGCGCTCCCGCGGCTCCGTGCGAGCTCCGAGCGGGCTCCGTGCGGGCTCCGTGCGGGCTCCGAGCGGGCTCCGTGCGGGCTCCGAGCGGGCTCCGAGCGCTCCGCGTTCCGCGCCCGCGGCTTCCAAGCGCTGTGACATCACACACCGCGGCTTAAAGGGGCCGGGGACACCGCCCGGCCGGGGCGGGGAGGGTCGCGGTCCGGGCGGGCGGGACCGGGGCAGACAGGGCTCAGCATCAGCCCGGGGCGGGAGGAGCAGCATCGCTCCTTGGGCGGGCAGCGGGGACGGGGGAAAGGTAGGGATGCGGGAAGGTCATGTACACTTGCGAATTGAAGATGGAAGTACAGAGATAAAGAGTATTGCACCCGTAATCAGTTGAAAAATATCTCCGTTCCCTTCATTGAAATGACTGGGTCATCGTTTGAGGAGATACCTCCAATTTTTGTATGATTTTCCCAGGAGATAACTCCAATTTCGTTATAATCTTTCCAGGAGATAACTTCGATTTCTGTATTTTGGGAAGCAATGAACAATTGCCTCCCTGAATGAGTCCTTCTCTGCAGTACTCACAATTTTCTTATACATCTGTTACATGCTTCTCCCTTTGTCCTGTCTTTCCCAGACTCAAGATTCCAGATCTGGTATATTCTGCTTTCATACAAGACACTCCTTTTCACCCTCCTCAATCATTTTTGTTTAAGGTGCCAGAGCCACAAGTGATAAGAAAGAACCACTCAGCAGAATGAAGATATTTTCTGTTTTGACGTCAGCCCCTTTTCTGGGGATTCCTAACATGCCTTTCTGACTGGGGCTGAAGGCTGGGCTCCCTCTCTTGAATCACAAATACCCTGATCTTGAGCCCAGCCTGGCTGTTGTGCCTCCTCTGTGGCACTTTCAAATAGTAAATCCAATGTTTTACACCTGAACAGCACTTGGCCACTCAGCACAGGCCCTCCTCGCCATCCTCAACCAGCTCTCCTTGTGCTCACCAGCTCCATCAGAAATGTTCTCTTGGACTTCAGAGGCATGGCTGCTCCCAAAAAGATGACTTGGCCCTTGGCCACTGTACACATACATCTGGCTGAGGTTTATACCACAGCCCAAAGCAAACTTTATTCTGTCTAGGCTAGATTTCTGTAGGTGGCAGTTCTTTGGGTCAGTTTTGGAGGCTTTCTGACAAGATTAGCATCAGGTTTGCTACATTGCCTTCCTTAAATGCAAGGTTGGATTTTCTTGAAATGTATTTTGTCTACATGTTCTGGTAACTATAGAAAATGTTGGTAGCTCATGAGCAAGAAATCCTGAATGCCAAAATACTGTCTGAAAATATAAATATTTAATTTTTTTCCTTAAAAAATTGGTATTTCCATTGCTAAATTATATATTCCTCCAAAAGGCCTTAAAACAATGTTCCCTTATGTGCATGCACATATACACAGGAAACCTTATCACCAAGTTGGCTGAAGGGGGCTTTTGTCTAGAAATTGCTTATAGAAATTTAATATTGTGTGCATGGTTATCAGCTCAGATAATCTACACCTGAAACTTTAGAATTTTCAATGCATATAACAATGCTCATTCTTCCTGAGGAAGGTTTTCCTGAAGCACTACATCTTTAATGAATTTTGAGGGGGACTGGGGTCCTGGATAGATGTTGGAGAGAACATGTGTGCACAAGCACTGTGGAAACTTGTCAGTTATTTGTTTTCTTAAACTTGCTTTCTTCTTTTTTAGAAGAAATATTATTCCACATATACACTAACACAGAAAAAGGATTTTGTCCTCATTTTTCACCACTTTTTCTTGCAAAACCAGAAGAAAAGCTGGCTGAATGAGGTAATTATTCAGATAGCACATTAATCATTAATCATATGAATTCCCTTTAACTGGGAGGAACACATTTCCGTGACAAATTCAGAACATCTGCTAACTCAGGGAAAATACTGGACATGGTCTTTGTGCAACACTGAACCTGGAGCTGAAAGCACATGTTATGGAGAGTTTACTCTAAAAACCCCTGCCTAGAGGAGGCAGCAGGGAGGCTGGGGCAGGCTGGACGGAGATGCCCTTGCAGCTCAGGACACGCCCAGGGGTGCAGGATGCTCGAGGCTCCTGCTGACAGCAGTGCCCACAAACCTGTGGATGATCCCAGTGTGGGCAGGGACCTGTGTGCAAGCCAGGACAGCCAGTGTTTGCTCAGCCCCTCAGTGCCCTGCTCCTCTGTGGTTGGCAGGGGGTGTTTGTCCCTGAAGCACAGTGGCTGCCACTCAGAGGGTTTATCCTTAGTGCCAGCAATGGGCTGGGAGCAGGTGAGTCTGTCCCAGCCAGGCTGAGGCACCTCTCTGGTGATGCTGTGCTGCAGCTCCTTCTGCTGCTTGGAGCAGCCTGGCCTTTGGAAGGTGTCCCTCACGTTGGAACTGGATGAGTTTTAATGTCCCATCCAACCCAAACTGTTCTAGGATTCTGTGGTTCTGTGATTTTTACCAAACTGAACTGAACTGGGATCACTAAAGCAAAGCTGCTTTTGAGCAGGGGCATCTTTGCTCTCAGGAGTCCTTTCCAGCACACTGCCACATCCGAAGGCTTGGGGCTCTTCTCTCCAGCTGCTGCTGTCAAATGCAGCTCTGTTTGTGCAGAGCTGTGCACACACCTCCATCTCCCAGCTGGCAGGACATCTCCTTTTACTGGTAACAGGCAGCAGTGACATATGGAGAGCTGGGAAGGGATCCATCCTTTCTGCTGCTCTGAGTCCCAGCCTGGGCTTGTAGCCACTCACAAGTGCTGGTCAGAGGCAGATAAGTGTGGTTTCCATTAGGGATGAGGAATTCTCTTCCCCTGCCAAGAGGAAAGCAGGGAGATTGTGTCATCCTGAACACTCTGGATTCTGCCTCCTTCTCAACCACAACCCCCCTTTTTTTTTAGAGTACCACTCTCTTTAGACCAGTTTACATAATTTCCACAGCAGGTTTATAATGCTGCCAATGAAAAGGAAGGAATTCCCCACTGTCTTACCTGGGGCTGTGTATTTTCTCTGGGAAAGCACTGCAGTGAAGGAACTGAAACAGACTCAGGAACTTGTGATAGATTCACACTTAACTGCTCTTGGAATTAAAGAATCAACTCAGGAGAGACAGAGAATGCTAGAGATAGAAGGGAGTGATTAATTTCATATCCATCTGTAAACTATTTCTGGGCTAGGATGCATTTCACTGTAAATTCACTTTCAAATTCCCTTTAAATATTTCTTTTAAATTCCTTTTAAATATTAACCTGTTAGTAACAAATAATGGCTTAATCTGCTGGACAAGATACAAGTAAAAGGACATTCAACCTCACTGCTGCAGCCAGAGTCACTGGCACCACATTCTAATGCTTGGTGTCTCTTTGAGGGGCTGAGTCACATGAACAGAGCTCAGTAAATTAAAAAAGCAATGTACAAACAATCTGAAGCAATGTGTAAGTGGTGATAGGAGGACAACTTCATGGCTAGAGCAAGCAGACAGATCCAGGCTGTGGGAAGACATGTCAGGGGGCACATAACAGAAATAGTTTTTCCCTCCAGGAGCTACCAAACAAGCCTGTTTCTGTAAGCAGCAAAACATGAGTGCTTGCTCTGCAGAATGTGCATGGCAGATGAATTAGAGGCTACAAACACACCAGAAACAGGCATGGAGGGCCCCACTGTGAACAGCTGGAAAGCCCTTCTCTGCCTTTCCTTGCCTAGGACCTGGGTAGGGTTTACTGGAGGAGAAGCATTCCAGGAAGAGGTAGGCAGTGAAGGGAATCCTCTGGTCTTTTCATTAGCTGTATCTATATCATCATATATAATATCATATCATATCATATATCATATAATATATCATACTATATCATACCATATCATCATCATATCATATCATATCATATCATATCATATCATCATCGTATCATCATCATATTATCTCTCTATTTATTTTATTTAGGGAACTCTTCTGATGAATGCCATGAGAAGATCTCTCTCCAGACCTACAGGCAAGCCCAGCTGATGCAGTTCCATGGTGCTGCACAGAGCTGGGACCAACTGCTCCCAGCCTCCAGCACCAGGATCTAACAGATCCAACATATCTAACAGGTCTAACAGGTCTAACATATCTAACATATCCCCCCAGATCCCAGCCTTGCTGAGGTCCAGCCAGCAGTCAGGGCAGATATTTCATGAGCAGCTCTAAACACCATCCAACACCTTTTCTTCATCTCTGCAATCAATGCCACCAGGGAGAGGAATTGCAAACACAGTTAATCAGAGATTCAAAGTAGCAAATACCAATCCTGGTGCTTGAAAGCTAAAGGAAAATTTAGATGAGAGAAGCAAACACCACTGCTTTGTGGGCAATGCTTTGATTGAATGGGCACAGTGAGACAGTTTCTCATTTGTGTTAATGGAGAAGCATCCTTTGTTTGTGTTCAGTCTTGCTGATTCCCTGCTCACAAAGTCCTATTTAAGCCCCATTAATTCACTGTGGAGTCCATAGGAAGAATTTGTGTTCATCCTTTCTGGAAGGCCTTGCAGCATCACTGTAGTGAAAGGAAAAATCAAGACAGCATCAAGCTGAGAAGGGCTTGGGTAGGAAAACTCAGCAGAGTGAAGATGGGAAAGTGGGGAGCAGAGCCTTGGGTCTGCTGGAGAAATCCTGTTCACCCTTTGCAAATCTCTCCATGTCAATTATCTGACATTATAAACAGGACTCCAGGCAGGTCCCTCTGGAGGCTCCTTGAAGTCCAGTAAAGCAGGGAAGAGTGCTGCACCCTTCAGCTGGGGCTGGATGTGTCCTTGTGCATTTTGGCTCCAGGAGCTGCTGAAGACGAGGAAAGCCTCAAGAACAAGCACCTGCTCATGGCTCCTTTCCCTGGGACAGGAGGTGTGTGACCTGCCCTGGAGCTCCCTGGGGGCTTGTATGGTGAAGAGTTGCCCATCTCCTGGACTCACAGGGAAAGCAAATGCTCTGGATCAAAGAGCCAGACCTTCTGCTGGGCTTTAGCAGAGGGAGGCTGTGACAAACATTGCAAAGGAAAAAACCCAGCCAGTGAAATTCTGGCAAAAGCAGTTGCTCATCACCCATGGTCCCATTCCCAGGCAGCTGGGTCTCACAGTGAGGGGTCAGGTCCCTGCAGGACAGCATCTCCCACTGGTTTTGGTGTTGCCATGGGACATGGGGATGTCTCAGCGCCCACATCCCCACGCTGGGCTCCACACAGCTCAGGCTGCTGGGCTTTACAGCAGGAGCTGGGTCCTGGTGTGCAAATTCTAGAGCTTTTCATTCTGCAAGTCTGTGGATCAGAGCCCAGATCTGGTCTGAGCTGTGTTCTTGTGGTGTCGGTCCAAAGCTCAAGGAAATGTTTCTTCTTCAAAATGTATTATTTTGACAGTGGCTCATTCCTGTGCATCCTTGCTGTCATTCCAGAGACATCAGTGTCTACAGCACTACCAAAAGGAACTTATGCAGAAAAACTTCAGGTGTTTGTCACAGATGCAATGCTAAGTAATTACCTTGTTGCATTTATCAAAATTTTCCTCCAAAACCTATGAAAGCAACAGAAACAAATTGCTCCAGTGTACTTCCCACAGCACCAAGAGCCACATTTTGGTACCTTGAGAACGCCAGAGCCTCAAGGAACCTGATCTTGACGTTTGATGTTTGATAATATTCGGGCCGACAGTGCCACCAAAAGGAAACGGGATAAACTACTCGTCCTAGAAATGCCTCCTGACGGTGATTTTGGAGTTGTTCCCCCGGCTGCCCTCCCTCCAGATCTCTGCTTTATCCCTTCCTCCGTACATCTGTCTCTGTAAGAAACACTCACAGCCCTCCTGAGGCACCGGGGAAGGAAAATTATTGGTTTAGCCGGGAGAGTGTCTTTTTAGCAGCTGAAGATATTTCCAGCTCTATAAAATCATATAAAATTGCTTGACTACTAAATTACAGCACATGGAAATTTTTTTCTTTGTTTTGGAAAACGTATTCCGCATATGCTGCAAAATAGCATTTTCTTTGCTTGTGGTTAACTGGAATAATTTTATTATTTTGTTTCCAAGCAGGCACTATGACAAGAAATGAAATATATTAGAGTTGGCCCAGATCTTTAAAGCACCCATTGCTGTAGCTGACTTTGCTGAAGTAAGCCTTTCTGACGGGCTTTACATACAGCTGGTATCACGACTGCAAGTTTATCTTAATTTGGCGAGGATTCCCGGTCTCCATTTGCAGAGGAATACGGATTCAAATGCTTCTCGGAGGCTGCTTTTCCCTGCTCCGGAGCCGGGGTGGCTGCAGAGGGTGCTGTTCGCACACCGGTGCCGAGATGGGCTCTGCACGCAGGACACAGCCCTGGCACCCAGGGGATGTTCAGGACTTTCCTGCTCGGGTGTCACTTCAGGCTCTGCACAGACCTGGCTGCTGCCGCTGCATCCGAGCACTCTGATTGAATATGACAGAGAAAAGCACATCCCACCCTGCCTTGCTTTGGTACCTTGGACAAAACCCTGTTGGGATATTAACATAGCAGGATCTTGTAGCTCCTGCTGGGTCTCAGCACACCCCAGGTGTCCCCAGACTGGTGTGGTTGAGGGGGGAAAGCCAGAGAAGGGGGTGCAGTGAGGGCAGGCTCATCACCTGGAGCAGAGCAGGAAGGATCCATGAGCTTTGCACAAGCTGTGCTTCCCTTGCTGTGGGGGAAGGATCTATATCCCTGTTTCTTTTTAATCTGACGATGAGGAAAGCACAGCTTGGCCTCCCTGCACTGATGAAGTGTAAAAATAATCTTCTGTCACAGTCTTAAGGATCTTTGTCTCTTCCCAGCATTTGGCACGAGCTGTTATTTGTTTTACCAACCTGAAAATGTTCTATTTGTTCCTGAGGAATGGTCCAGGCACAGCCAGGCTCAGTCCTACCCTCGGGGCTCAGAGCTGGAGCTGTCCTGCAGCATCACATGTCAGGAGTCAGTAATTCACCCCTTTGGTATCATTCAAGACTTCATCTCTTCTTTTCAAAGGCAGCTTCTTGCCCTCAATAATGATAAAACCAGGCTGTGCTCCTACTACCAAGTGCTGCTTTCTGCCCTTTAGTTTGATTTTCTCTGTTTCAGAGGAGCATGGCACAGGTTTCAGTGTGGTGCTTGCAGGGGACACCAGGATGGGGCAGGGATGAGGGCAGGGGTGCAGGGGGCAGGTGATGGTGGGGACCACGAGGCCTCTCCAACCATGGACATCCTGAGGAGCTTTTACAGGACTCAGCAGCTGGGACAATTTTTTCATGACGGCTTTTAAACCCATTTCATTTCAGCATTAAATGCATTTGCCTTTCTCATCATCAACTACCCAATGGTTTAGGAGGCTGTTTTCTTCCCTTAAAATTCCTGCCATGGTTTTGCTCCTGGTTGCCCTTGGGTTTCCTCTAATCCTCCCTCTCTAGCAAAGGCAGCTGCAGCTCCTCCACTCCTCCAGACCACCTTGAGGACCATGATTTTCAGCATTTGGCTCATCACCTATGCAATTATTTTCCATTTAGAGGGTACACACTGGTGCCAGCTAACAGGTGCAGCCAACAGAGTGGTCTGAATGGGCCAGAGGTAATGGTGACTTTTCAAGTTGTGGCTGTGACATTTTTACTGATGGAATATTTTTATCTGCTCAGGTTTTCTGGGTTTGTTTTTATTTGTGATTTTAAAAAAAATATAGTTTCAACATCATTTTTCCAGCTTTCTGCCTATTCCTATCAGGAGGAGTAATGTCAGAGTCAGTCCAAAGCTGGTTGTATTTCTGTTATTACTGCTGTGTGATCATGTGGTGAGAAATAGGTACTGGAGAGTGAGGGTCCTCCCAAGGGCAGGCTGGGACTGTGCAGGGAGGAGGCAGAAAGCTCCTGTTTCCAGCCTCAGCATCCCCCTCAACAGGGCATGTGGTATCCAGCCTGTCAGCCCTGCCTCTCAAACCACAGGATTTTGCTTGCAAAAAGATAGAAAAAAAAAAAAAAAAGACAGAAGGGAGAAAAATGTTCTCAGTGAGGGACTTAAAAGAAGCATCAGAAGACTTGTTCTCAAATTATCCCAAGATCATTCCATTCCATCCATCGCTGCTGCTGCTCAGTGAAAAAATCACATAAATAAAACTAGTCCAGACCTGCTGTACATGAAGGCAAGCAGAAACTTCCAGCTTGTTTTATTACCCCACAGCTGCTTGCTGCTGCATGGAGTTTGCTTTACTTGGTGTGAACCAAATCTCAAAGCTGTAGGCACCATGCCTGAATGTGCAGTGACTTCATCCCTGTCCCTTCTCAGGTATCTGCTGTTCTTCAGCAGCAGATCCCAGGGAAACAGGGAAATAACTGCAGCAGGTAGTGCTGAGGCTGTGTGCTGCTATCCCCAGAGTCACACAGTTAGTGCAATTAATGCAATTAGCAGTGCTGGGGCCAGGATTGAGCCACCCAAGCTGCTGCTCTCACTGCAGCTCACCCCAGCACAGACTCACAGCCTCTGTGTTCTCTTTTTCTTTTCCTTCTGTGAGTTTTTATGTTTATAAACTTTCAGAGTTCCTATTGTCCTTGTCTCTCCCATCTTTCCCTCATGAGACAGCAGCAATGATTGGTGAAAAAACAAAAAAGCTGTTTGTGTTTATTCTCCCCAACTCTTTCATTGCTGGTGATTCACGAGTGCCGTGATTTCCCTTCGTTTCTGCTGAAGTTTTCAGTAGTTCCTTCCCCTGCCCATTCTGTGTAACAACTCAGTCTGAGAAACATCTGCACCCCATTAGGAACAGCTTTGGGTACATAAAGCTGAATGCAAAGGGTAAAAAATGTTTGATGGCTGAGTTACACTCTCATCTAGGAAGCAATCTGGCAATCGGCACAGGGTCCCCAGGGCGCCCGAGCTGAAAAACAGCTCAACCCTCACTCCTAGCACATCACTGAAGCTACTTACCCTGCTAAAATACTAAAACTGCTATCAATCATACCTGGAGCATGAAGAGGCTGATGGCTTCTGTGTCACCTAGCAATGCCAGCTTCCTTTTAAATAAAAATTACTTGGTGGAGTGCTGTCCTGGAGTCACCACCCAGCCACCACCATACCCAATTTCTGGCTGCTACAGAAATCAGCTTCACTCCATAGTTCCTCAAAAGCTGGAACAAACTGAGACTGGGAATCTGACTTGTCAAGGGGCTTCAGGTAGATCTGATTTTGGTTACTCAGGGACTATTTGGCAAGTGGCCCATCAGGCAGCAGGGGGTTTGTGGTTAATCTTGGCTGTACATCTGAAGTCAGCACAGAGCTTTGCAGGGGCTGCCAGCTCGGTGTGGGACCAGCAGGATTCATCTCCATCGCACTTGAGTCATGAATCCAACCACCTCCCATGGGTGGTTTTACACCCCATCTGCCTGCCCTGCTTGTTTAAGCATATCCTTTGAAATCTTTCCTCAGGAAATTCTGAACAACCTCCAATTTTGGTCTGTTTTAGAATTTTTGTGCTCCCTGCTAAAGGATGGTCTCTTCTCTCTCCAGATGACCAGCACACTCCCTGAGAGCTCACCTCCCCTTTCTGCCACTGTCCTTCCTCTTAAAGCATTTGATTTTCCTTTTCTTTCTGAGAACAAGCAAAGATAAAAGTGTTTATCAGCCACTTAAAGATTTATTTTTCCATTTTTGTAGTCTTCTAGGATGAGAGGAAACAGCCTCATGTTGCACAGGGGAAGTTTAGGTTGGCTGCTAAGAAGATTTCTTCACCAGCAGAGTTGTCAAGCATTGGAATAGGATTCCTAGGGAAGTGATGGAGTCAGCATCCCTGCAGGGATTTAGAAGACGTGTGGGTGTGGCACTTGGAGACGTGTGTTAGTGGTGGACTTGGCAGTGCTGGGTTAATGGTTGGATGATCTCAGAGGGCTTTTCCAACCTAAATTGCTCTGTCACTCTGTTTTGAGGCTGTTCTGACTGTGAAGCTCCTTCATGCCCATTGCTGTCCCCAGAGCCCTCTGGTGGATGAGCTCAGCTGTCCCTCCCTGTGTTGGACATGGTGAGCCACATTTCCCAAAGGCTAGAGCATTCCCATCAGTTCCTGGAGAAAAATCACAACTGTGCCAGCAGCTTTTTTGTTTTATATACAACCTGTTGGTGCTGCCCCTGTGCCAACATGGTTTAACAATTCATTTTGGAAACTGTAAGGTTGAGGGCCCTGTGGGCTGAGAGTGTTTCAGACACAAAGGCTGACTGTATTTCACATCCTCATCTGCTCATTTTCTTAGTCTTTATATGAACATAATTGCAAGATTATCCTTCCTACTTTCAAGTGAGAGCACCATCAAAGAAAAACAAAATCCAGCCAGCAGGTTCAGGCATGTCTGGGGAGGGTAATAAAATGCTAAAAAAATGGAAAATGTTTTTGATGCTGCCTGTTGCTACAGCTGTGAGTGCATTGCTGAGAGCCGGGAGGAGAGTCCTCCAAATTTCCTAGCCAGGACATAGATGGATAACTAGAAATAAATCAAGACAGTCACAGACCAGAGCCAAATGGTTTGCAGTGGTGTAGAGAGAGGATCTTGATTTGGGGAACACTATGATTAATTTGTTTTCATAGAGTAATTACCAATTAATCATTTGGCTAATTATGTTGTGTCATGAATTAGTTATAAACAGACTTCAGCCCAATTATGAGGACTCAACTAGATCATTTAATTGAATGTTTATGCTTCCAAAAAGGCTTCAGAAGACTTTATTTAGAAGCTGAACACATACATCTAACTGGAAAATGGCACACATTTAATCACTGACAGCTAAAGATGCCTTAAATTACACCCTGTTGTAATTAGGAGGCTTAGTGGTGTATCCATAGCTGAGCTTGACCTCTGTGATAATGCCAGTTGTTTAAGTGTGTAATCATTCCTTTACATCAGATCCTTTTTTTCATGAAAATGTTGGTATCTAAGGGAGTTCTTTTACTTCATCAGATGAAGAGACCTAAAATAAACATTCTTCTCTATGCTGACACGTGACAGCATTAACAATTGAAAATAAAATTGCACATAATATGCTCTTTCAAAGAATGTCCTCAAAGTTTCTGGAGAAAATACCAGCTGTACATAGCAGACTAATACTTAGAAGCTCAAGTTATCCCTTGGGGGTACATCTGCCAAATATAAATATTAATGAAAGAGAATTGTGGCAGGAAGATTAAGATTCATTAATCATTATTATTAGCCATCATCAGGCGCTAACGGGGCAGCTGCTTGGAATGAGACCCC
Organism: Molothrus ater; assembly: GCF_012460135.2. Lineage (NCBI taxonomy): Eukaryota > Metazoa > Chordata > Aves > Passeriformes > Icteridae > Molothrus > Molothrus ater. Next base: position 9,550,633 of record NC_050492.2, on the reverse strand, counting down.
CTCAAGTTTACCCAGAGCACCCATTCATGAGGATGCCATAAGAGAGTGAGCCCTTCAAAGGAAGGGATCAGCACTCTGCTGCCAGAGGAAATGCATTTAGGGAGTAAATCCGAAGCCTGGTAGCTGTGGGTGTGAGTTGGGTCCCTGAAAGGATGTGGTGAGACCAGGGGCTCAGTCTCTGGTTTAAGGGAAAATACAGCCAGAGAAGCCAGGAAAAGCTGCAGCTCCCATGCTCTGGTGGGATACAGAGGATTTCACAAGCTTCCCGAGGCGTTGTTCAAACACTGTGCAGCTGTCAGACCCTATTGTTAGCTTTATATTGTGTTGGGGTTTTGATGTCTCACCCATTGCAGAGCTTTGGAGTGGGAAAGAGTTCACTGCCTCCTCCCAGGCAGGTTGGTGTCTATTTTCACAGCTCTGGTCAGCCAGGCAAGCTTAACCACTCACTCCCCACCACGCTCCCTTTGCATTGCCTGTGTTGCCAGTTTCTTTTGGGTCTTGCTGCTGAAAGAATTTCCAAGTTATCTGTTTGCCTTTGATGATTTTGCTCAGTACAAGCCACCATGGAGCGTGCTTACTCTTTGGTGTAATTTCAGCAGAAGGAGCTCTGTGCTACCTCTAGGCTTTGGCATTATTTTTTTCTCATCTAAAACCATGAGAAGGTGGCCCAGTCTCCCCTCAGACAGGCAGGTGGCTGTGCCCCACCCAGTTACTGATGCACAGGAGTCAGGGAATGGTTCACAGTGGAAGGGACCACTGGAACTCACCCAGTCCAACCTCCCTGCTCAAGCAGGATCTCCTCGACCACATTACTCAGGATTGTCCAAGTGGCTTTGGATATCTCCAGGGAAGGAGGCTCCAGAGCCTCTCTGTCCAGTGCTCAGTCACCCTCCCAGTACAGAAGCTCTTCCTCATGCACAGAGGTGGGTGCTCAGAAAAGCAGAGCACATTCCCCTGCACAGTGGATACATTTCAAACATGAGTTTGGAGGAGTCCACAGCTCAGGTGATCCTGATGTTCAGCTGTCCTTGGGGATACATTTCTCCATTTATATTTGCCAGTAGCAGAAAGTAGCCCAAGGACACCAGCCTTGACAAAAGGCTGCAAACTAAAATACAGAGCACATGCATTTTTCCACATGTGAAACTCTAATGATTGCTGCAGAAGTCAAGGACTACTTAATTTGGATCAGGTGCTGGCATTTCTGCCTTGCCCAATGCCTGCAAATCCCATCAGCTTGTGTTCCTGGGAAAGGCAAAAGTGCCCCCAGGAGCCTGGGAGGAGTGAATGGGAGCTGGTAGCACGGGGGTAGGGACAGATAGATTTATGGGGGATTACGTAGGTCAGCAGGCTGTTTGCTTTTTCACCATCCCTTCCCACCTGCATCATTAACTGAGAAAGGGCTGCAGACTGGGCCAGCCTGTGCCTTCACCCCAGCCCACCTTTTCATATTTTAAGGAACAGTTTTATTTTGGGCAGGTACCTCACTTGGGTCCAAACACATTCATCCTGTTGAGATTTAGGATGTAGCTCTAGGTGTGTACAGGAAGATGTCAGTGTGTCAGGACAGACTGATGGAATCCATTCCAGGGTCCAGGTGTGACAGAAGCACAGCTGCTTCCCCTCCTGTTGCATCAGCTTCCCTGTGGATAACCAGACCTCGCAACCCTTGCTTCTTCATTCCTTCGTGTTTCCACGTGTTCCTGCTGCTGATCAGCACTCAGCACAGCCCTCAGGCACTGCCTTCAGCCTCCCCCTGCTCTGCAGCGCACAGTTCCTCCTCATCTCTGATGTGGTTCCTGAATTGCATTGGCAAAGCACCGAATCCTGGATTAGGCTGTCCCAGCAGCAGAGCTGTGCTGTTCCCCCAGCCCTGGGCTTGCCCAGTGATGTGCATGTCTGGTATTTGCATGGAGGTGTATATTCAAGGTATTCTCCAGTCACTCACCATAAATACAGTTCTGAAAGGAAGCCAAGTTGTTTCCTATTAATGACTCACTTCCACTCCTTCCCATCACGTTGCTGGGCAAGGACCTGTTTAAGCTTCTTTGTTTCATGCTGAGTTCTGCTCTTCTGTGATAAATGCTACTTGCCAAAAGCTTCCTTTCAGGCAGACTTCAAAAATAAAGTTATTAAATCATATCCATTGACACAATCCAGATTTGGGAGAGAAAGGAGAGCCCTGCTAACGCCAGTCCTTGGGACAGGGGGCACACCGATACATTTAAATGTTGGGGAGCTAATTTTCTCCCTAAAACAAAATTTAGTGGGGTTCAGGTTTGTATAAGGAATGTGCTGTTCTGTTCCACATGGGGAGACTGGGGGCCCAAGCTCCACCTTGCTGAGGCTGATGCAGTTCTCTCATTGATTTTAGGAATCTTTGGGTCTAGATCTTAAGGCCTGCAGTGTTTTACTAAAACAAGTCTCTTGTACCTGACTTCAGAGACAAATTCCATGACCTGACACGTCTCTGTGAGTCTTTTTATTGACTTTGAATTAGGTTTTTCCCAAGAGGTACGCAGACTAACAAATATTGCGGCTAAAGTCTTCTCCCCTCTTTCCAAATGAAATCTGACATCAACTGTTGAGAAAGAAGAACCTGCATTATCAGAAATCCCCAAAGACATCTATAATCATCACCACTTTTGCTATTAAAGGGCATACTTTGCCGTGGTTTGTTTGGTTTGTTTTATGAATTAACTTTGTGAATTCATGAGATTAAAAGCTTAAACAGGATCAATGAAGACTGCACAGCATGCATCAAAGTAATTGCAGATTGTTTTTCAAACTTCAGAGGATTGCTAGTGTTGAAGAACTGAAGGTTTAGGGCAGTAATTATGAATTTTTCAAACAGAGAGATGAAAGGAAATGCATTATCAGTACACAAGGATGAAGCACACTGTGTGACCAGGACCACTCTTGGGGTGAAGGCACACGATGTCCTCACCAAGACAGGAATCTGATCCATGGAGCAGTTTGAGAAAAATGGTTTGCTGCCTGTGAACAGGATGTTAAATATGTGGAAAAGTAATAAAGTAGCATAAACCTTAGAGAGAAACACAGACACTTCCAGAACTGCCCTCCATCCTTTCCTTTTTACCTCTGAGCAAGACTGTATGGAAATAACATTAAAATCATGAGTTTTGCTCAGCTCCGATTTCAAGATGGCAACATATGACATGATATTTGCCAGCTTTTGATTAAAATTAGGCTTCTCTGATCCATGAGCATAAAGCTTGTGATATTTTCATCTCCCAAATCCTTGATTTCTGATGTTCACTGCTCCCATAAATTATCAAGTACAGCCAATAGAAAGCAGCTAACTTCTATCTTGTAAAAATCAGGCAGATTTGTGGATTTGATACTACATCGTTCAAAGTATTTTAACATGCCAAATTTATGGAAATGCTGAGTTTAATATTCACAGAACAATCCACACCTGCTTTTCAGACAGAATTCCTTCCCTCCTCTGCCTGATCCCTTGAGTTGGATAATCTCACTCTATTTTGTATGGCTTTCTTTCAACGTTCCCAAGACATCAGCCTTCTTTGTGCTTAAAACCAGAAGCTGTTTCAGTCTGACTTAGTTCATCTGGAATCTGATTTATCTTGTTTTTCAGTGGGAAGGTGGCACTGGGTGCCCCTGGGAATGCAGGGATGCAGAGGGCATGCTTGGTGCTCTAGCTGCATTCCTGATTCCAGCTGTGTGAGGACATTGAGATGAATTTTCACCAATCTGGACGACCCCATTTTTTTAACAATTTTTAAAAACCTGGGTGTGAGGCAGCACTTCATCCTGAGCAGTGCCCAGAAGAAAGACTGGGATCAAAGCTCCTGCCTGGGAGCTCTGCTGATTTCTAGCATCTAACCAAAACCCCTTCCCAACTGGTCAAAAACCACTGAAGTGCAGTGTAAGCAGAAATTATTATTAAAATTATCGTGTGCTTTGCATGGCTGTAGCACTCCTGGTCTCAGTGTCACACTTACCACAGGGAAAACTGGTTTACCTATAGAGATATGAATATTGAATAGTGAAATGTGATGTGTTTTACTTCTTCGATCCTTAAAATAGATAACATTGGTACATTTAGACACAGCTGTCAATACACTGTCATACCAGTGTGTAACCATTACAGAGACACTTTCAGATTCACTAACTGGTTGGAGTGAACTCACCTATTTTGAGCAGAAATTGTCTGTGCACAGTGCAGGGATGGGAAAGAGCCTTGTTTCATCAGCTCGTGCGGTGTCTCGGAGAGGTGACATAGTTGGCAGTAAGGAGAGGATGTTGCAAGATTTCACAACTGCAAAGAAAATACTGAGCTGACCTTTTTTGGTTAGATTCTCATCTGGTGTAAATCAGTCAAGATTCACCAATGCCAAAATGTTTCTGGATGCTGTTTCCCAGTTTTCCAGCATCAAAACTGATGTTTATAGAAGCTCCTAGTTGCACATATTAAAGTAATCAAGAGTATTTTCATTACTGACTGTGCAAGTGAAATGAAGACAGACATAATGGAAATGTGTTCAAAAAATCATATTGACAAAGAATTTAAATAAAAATGTGGTTTTTTTTCTCCTGTGTATGGCTGTTGTGCACAGGTCTAACAGATGCCAGTAATACAATGGAAGGATTGTAGTGAGGGGGAAAGGAAATGTATTTCCCAATCCCAACTGGAAATTATGTCTCTTTTTAATTCCTCCAAGCAACTTAGATTTGAATAATTCTTAATTTTTTCCCATTGGCCATTTCCCATAGCTGTACATCCCTTGAGTGAGCATCTTGCCTTTGGGATTAGCTACAGAGACACACAGTTCTCTTCCTCACATCTTTATTGGATTTCCCAAGCTCCTGCTCTGCTTCTTTCTGCTTCCATTACACAATCTGGGATATCACTTGTTGGGGTTTTTTTTTTTTGAGAGAAGGAATATTTTCATTTTATTCAAATTCATGCAGATTTCCATATTGTCATAGGTTTCAAGAGTTTCTCCTTCACATCTGCCTCCACAAAACCCCTTCTCTCTTCTCAGGACACCAAGCAGCTTCCACGGAGATTCCAAACACTTGATCCTGCCCTTTGTCCTCCCTCTTTGATCTCCAGAACTTCTATCCTGGTGAAGGACTCTGTTGTTTCAAGTGGGCCAGTGCAAATCCCTGCCTCAGTCCTGTAGTAAGGGAAGTACCCACTGCAGGGAGGGGGCTGGTTCAGGGCTGGGAGCCCAGTGGGGAAGGAGGGCATGGGCAGGCAGAGAGCAGAGCTGCTGGCTCCCAGGAGCTCCTGGGGCTCTTCCTTGCTTGGAGGAGAAATGGTCCTCTTGCTCAGCTCCAAACTTGGCAGGGTGCTCTGAAAAAAACACGCACAGGACCAAGAGCTGAGGTGTCAGATGATGGGGTGTTGGGAGCAATGCTGCCTTTGGGAGCACAGCAGGGGCACAGGTGCCCCCCAGAGCCAGCAATGTCCCACAGAGCAGCAGTCTGGGTCCACAGGCTGTTCCAAGGGAGAGGGACCTTGCAAGGGCTGCTGTTTCTCATCCTTGCAGATAGCTCTGCTCCTGCTTTGTGTTTTCAGAGCACAAGTCATCATTTTGTTCCTAAGGGGCTAATTTTGAGTAACATTTTGATGTCAGATGGGCCTACCTCTCTTATTCCCTTCCTAGTCCTTTCAGAAACATTCACCCTGAGTTCACCTTGCAGGTATTTAACCCAATTTAACCATATATGTAATCTCTATGAGTGGTTGGCCAAGAAGCTCTTCAGATGTCCCACAGCATGGAAGATATCCTGTGGAGTGGCTGAATAACTCACTTTCTTATCCTGCTTAGTGTAAGCCTTGCCTTCATTGGAGCTTCTTTCTCTTTCTGTGCAGATGTGAGGTGCTGGGCAGACACAGATGTGGGATGTTCTGTAGTAGGGCAGGTACTCAATGTCCAGCACCTGGGACTCTGGGCCAGGCTGCTCATTGCAAAGCAGGAGGTTGGGATTGAAGCCTTCAGGCCTGTCCCTGGCCAGCAGGATGTTTTCCAAGCCTCCTGAGCAGGATGACAGGGCTGTGGTGTTGTTCTGTCTCCACATCCTGAAATAAAGTTATATTTGATTGAACATGATAAATTTGTGCCATCAGTGGGCAAGGGCCACAAGCAAAGTCCCTGATGCTGATCCCAGGCCATGGCACCTCGGCCATTGCTGAGAGAGAATCAGACCAGTGAAAGACCAAGGATTGTAAGGATTTCACATTGCCTTTCAGCTCTTTCTTCTTGACTCTTGAAATGTTTTCTCATGTAGGGTTTTCAATGAAATCAAAATACCAAGTTAGCTCCTATACTCTCAATCAGTCCTTAGTAGTTCACATAGGAAAAAAAATATGATTTGGTGTTTTCTCCTTATTGATTAAGAGCAGCAATAACAAAACTCAAAAAACAACCCCCCAGTCTCACTACCTGATTTTTCACACGCTACTGTTCAGCACTGTATGAAATCATAGCAGAGAGAGTTCTTTTACCTCGTTTGAGGTTAAACTTACATCAGATTTCATGAGCTCTTTTGGAAGATTCCAAGCCAAAGAAAAGAACTCCCACAGCCTTAGGCTATTTAGGGTGATTTATGGTCTCCTGAAAATCTTTGTAGATCAGCAGTGATTATGAGCATTCTGGAAATGGAAGAACATTGAAATTTGGGTAGAGTCTGGAAAAAAATATTGTAGAACCCTCCTTCCTCCAGATATAATTTTTTTGAGTTTTCTGTACAACCAAAATGGGCATATGCAATTCAGGTCTTCAAAAGAGTTTAAAGTTTCAAATCATTCTTATTCTATCTCTGTCTTTATTTGGAAAGCTAATTTAACATATCATTGCTATATAAGGCAGTATTTTACTGGGGGGAAAAAATGGTCATCTTGCCTGTAACAACAGGTAAACACACACAAATATTTTTGCACTAGAAAATTTGTCTGCTTCTTGGCTATTTGCCACTGTGGTGCTGTTATTTGCCCATCCACACTGACTTTCTCCTGTTTTTTTCTTACCTAAACCCTGTCTCCAAGGTTTTTTGAACTTTAGGGATACTTTAAAAATATTTCATTCAAATGAGCCTGAACCTACCCATTGGCTAATGTAACTGCCAAGCACCTGTTCACCAGGGTGACACAAAGGATGTTTTTGTGGTTACCACATGCTCAAGAAGAGTCCAGGAAGGGGAAAGCCAGCAGGGAGAGAATCTTCATCCTGCATCTCTGGCTGCCATGGTGATGGGGTTCCAGGGGAGCATCACAGAGGGAGAGCACCCCACCCACGCCAGCTCCCTGCTGGCAGAGGGGTCCCTTTCCTCCTCCTCCTCCCCATGCAGTGCTGTGGGCATCCTGGCTTTGCTGGGCTGCTTGCAGATGGCTGGCTGCTTTCTAGAGAGGCATCAGTTGCTTTTATCTCTGCCAGTGAGGTAATGAGCTCCTGAGACAGGCCCTGGTCAACCAGACATCCCCGTCCTTCACCTCCTTCTTCTCTGGTGTGGGAGAGAATGTTTGATGGACTTCCAACCATGTGACCAGCAGCCAAAGTGACACATTCAAAAGGATAGATTTTAATAGAAATAGCTTCAGATTAATGCAGGGTTTTTTATTTTCATGCTAATTATTGTAAAGACAGTGGTAAGTAACATTCCATTCTATTGCAACATTAGCACAGAATCACAGAGTGGTTTTGGTTGGAAGGAACCTTCACTCTCATCTTGTTCCAACCCCCTGCCATGGGCAGGGACCCCTTCCACTATCCCAGGTCACTCCAAGCCCCATCCAGCCTGGCCTTGGACACTCCCAGGGATGGAGCAACCACAGCTTCTCTGGGCAGCCTGTGCCAGGGCCTCCCCACTCTCTGAGTAAAGAACTTCTTCCTAACTTCTAACCTAAATCTCTCATTTTTTTAGTTAAAACCTTTTCCCCTTGTCCTATCACTTTGTGCCTGTGCACAAAGCTGCTCTCCGAGTATCTGCCTTTATAATAATGCATTTCTGGTTTATAAACATAGAAGAAAGCATGAGAATGCCTCAATTGTGGCTTTTAAAGTATTTCTAAGTCATGTATTTTCATACTTTAAAAGAAGAATTTTTGCTGTAAATAAAAAGAAAGAGACAGACTTAATGATATTTCACACTGCAATAGTTATCATGTTGTGTCTTCCATTTAAACTTAAAATACATTTTGCTACATTAGAGATTATTTTTCTTATTACTGCATCAACATGTATGTATTTCAGAGCTTAGCTGGCAAGTGTAATGGAGTGGAGCAACTTCTCTGACAATACATTAAAAATGCTCATAAATAGCTGGGTAATGGAGTAATTCTGAATAAGATTCATTTCTGCACAGTATTTGATCTATTTACTGAAAATCCAAAGCTCTAAAGCACAGGAATGATTTTGAATGGACTATTATTATTCATCCCATATATTATCCTGGTTGGTGCCTGCAGTAAAAAGTGGTTTATTATAATGTGATTTCTCAGCTGCAACAGTCTGACATACCAGCAGCTGATGAAGTATTCAGGCACCCAAAACCCCACCATCATTGAAATTCATTACCACAAAGGTTCTGCCAGAACTAATTGCTGTCAAGGCTGCTTATGCACATCTTAGTTTCATTTCACAGAATGACAGAGCTAGTGCTGGTACAAACCAACAGGAGCAAACCCCTCCAGCCTGCAGCACAGCCCAGCACCCTGCTGGAGCTTCCTCCAGTCAGTTAACACTCTGGAAGGGCCAAGAACACTCTGAGGATTTGGATGTGCTGTTTTCCCCTTGAAATCGAAATGTGGAATTTGTGGGCAGAGGAAACAATGACTGAATATGGGAGGGACTTAGGGAAAAAGTGGGGAGGTCTCTGCTGCCTCCAGTGCACCCTGAATCACTGGGCTTTGGGCAGGGCATGGGCTTTGGGACAGAGGGCAGCTCAAAGACTCAGGCTTGGGGTTTGGAGATGAGTGGTCAGGGTGAGCACCAGCCCATGGCTGCTGAGGTGCTCCAGGCTCTCCTGCACCCCTGGGTGCTGATCTCCCACCTCCAGCTCCCACTGCCCTTGGTCCTCCTCTGGCCAAGGCACAGATCTGCCTGTGCCCCCAAATTTATGCCCACAGGCTGACATCCACACATATCCTGAGCTGCAAAGGCTCTTTAGCAAAATTAGTCCATCTTTAAAGATTCTTTTATGGCAAAAAACAATAGAATTATTGAATCATTAAGACTGGAAAAGACCTTCAAGACCATGAAGTCCAACCTTTGACTGAATGACCACATCCACACATGTCCTGAGCTGCAAAGACTCTTTTGCAAAATTAGTGCATTTTAAAAGATTCTTTTATGGAAAAAAACCAATAGAATTATTGAATCATTAAGATCAGAAAAGATCATGAAGTCAACCTTTGAATGACCACAAAACCATATTGTGAGTGCCACATTTACTCATTTTTTAACACTTCTAGGGATGATGACTCCTCCATTTCCCTGGGCAGCCTCTTGCAATGTTGAACCACTCTTTCAGTGAGCAAATTTTTCATAATATCCAGTGTGAACCTTCCCTGGTGCAACTTGAGGCCATTTCCCCTTGTCTTTTCTCTAGTTCCCTGGGAGAAGAGGCAACCCTCACCTTGCCGCAACCTCCCTTCAGGTATCTGTAGGGAGCAATAAATGCAATTTTCAGGCAAGGAAGGGAGAGGAAGTTTTGAGCTCAGCAGAAATGTCTGAACCCTGGGACTGCCTGAACAGATTTGTTGAACAACTCCATTTACATGCTATTTGCACATTCCAGTTTCAAAAGTCAGCCTGCACGGATTGCTCCTGATACGCCTTGCCAGAATACTTGGGAGGGATCCAAGGGAATGATCTTGACTGTTGCAGGTGGGTTGTGGACCCTTGAGAGGTGCTGGAGGTGTCAGGGAGCTCACTAATTACAGCTCATTACAGCATGCAGGGGAAGGATGTTCTCAGCTCAGTGAGTTTGGTGCTTTTACAGGACACCTTCCCAAACACCTCCTGACATGGGTGAGCAGACATGGGAGTTCTCTGCCTCAACCTCCTGCTGTTGCATTTTGCTGCTGGGATCAGTGGGAGCAAAGCTGCCCTTTTGTGGAGCCTTTCAGTGTTTTCTGCAATGATTGCCCTGTGACTTCAGACCTCTGTGACTTGGCCAGTTTGTTTCAACAAAGACAGTTTTTATTATCTCGGTGAAAAGTCTGGATGTGCTCGTATGTTGTACTTGCTACATACACATTTTCAAGCATTAGTCATGCCATAACATCTGCTTTTTATTGGTAATTACACTATCCCCATTTTAATAAGAGGTAATTCTTAAATTTCTCATAAAATATACATGACTCCAGGGAAAGAAGGTGAAAGGTTTTGCAGGCCTCTCACAGCCACAGACCAAAATGAGTTGAAATAAATCCTTCCTGAGCAGAACTTGTCCAGCCACTCACAACAGCACACACAGAGATGCCTGTGTGACTTGCCATCCCTCTTTCTTCTAATTGCTCAAGCTCTACAGAACAGACCTGCAAATTCTGTGCACCACAGCCCTGCTGGGGGCTGTTAATGTGCCCAAAAATGAGGACCTGGTCCTAAAATGGCACCTACGTTACACCTCCTGAGTGTAACTGGACTGGAATTAAGGGGGTTCTACAAGATCAGGTCTGAAATGAGGAACAGTGAAAGTTTGTGGGGTGTTTCCAAGTGTTTTAGACACTTTGGAATTGCAAAGAGGTGTCTGGATTCATGGACCATAGCTTGTGTGCATTCATATTTATGGTGGACTTGGTGTAATAGTGTACCTGAAAAATGAGTAATATCTGAGAAGAACAATATCCAGATAAAGAATCATGAAAAGGAATATTTTGGGGCTCCATTGGAAGCTTCCAGTTTCTCATTTCCCACTGTTTCCCTGTTGTGCTGCTTTGGCCTGTGAGAACTGGGCTCTGCAATTCCATAGCCTGTTTCCAGGGATTTTCCTAGCAATTCTGGACAAGGAAGGCAGTGACAAATGACACTTTTGCAAGGTCATCCCTAAATCTTTGAAAAGCAGAGAGCTTTTTCAGTGGCTCCTGCCATCCACTGAATGCCAGCAGCCAAGCCCATATGGAGCATTGTGTGCCGAGCTCATTGTCGATGCAAATGCACACAACCAGTTTTGATTAAGAACAAAATGAAGAATTGACTCAATCTGCTTTTTCTCTGTTTGAAACGCTTCAAGCCTCTCATTATCATCAGGGTTTCTTTCAGTGCAGGAAACCAGAATTTCCATAAAATAATGCTGAAAGGCACAGGGTGAAGTCAAAGAACATTTACGTTCCTAACGAATGGGAGGATAAACATGCAAAACAGATCTGGGGACACACAACTAAACATTTGGGGGCATGTTATAGCATGTGGATTGTTTAAATTATTCAATATATATTAAGCAGCCACATACACAATGGTAAAAGGACAAAGCAGGGGGTTTGAGAGAGGCCTTTTCCCTTTGCACAGTAACTCACAGCTATCCAGGGTGTGATTATTGCATTCAGCAGCCAAGGAGAGTTTGCATGGTAGAGTGCCCAAATTGCAATGTTTCCATTTGGGGGTTGGCTTAGATGACCTCTAAAGGTCCCTTCCAATCCAAACTATTCTATGATTCTATGATTTATGGGAACAAGGAGCTCCTTCCAATGCCAGGAAGGTCCCATGGCAGCATTTGTAGCCTTGGGGTCACTGAGGTGGGATCAAAAAGACTTTGTGTAACCTCAGGGCTGTGTTTGGAAACGCTGATGCCTGGAGGGATGTGCTGGCCACTGAGTACAGCCAGCATGCAGGTGGTCCAGCACCATTTCCCATCCTCAGGATGTGCTGGATGGCTGGAAAATCCTTGTGCCAAGGGAAACTGGAAAGTGGCAATCACATTCCTCTCTCTTTCAACATCCAGATGATCTGGCCAGAGAGACCCTTCATTTTATATGGGGTTTAATCATAGCCAGGGCTGGCAGTGTTCCTTGCAATTTCCAGTGCCAGACCTGGCTGTCCCATGTGTGACACTGCAGGGCAATTGCTCTGGGAAGAGGGAGATCAAGGGAAGGACATTTTTACTGAGGATGACATTAAAGAGCTATATTGCAAAGGCAAGCTCTCCAAAATGAGAAAATGGGGGAATTGAAGGTGCTTTTCCCCTATTTCTCTTCATGCCTCATCATGAAACATCAATAACAAAGCCAGCTCCTGATTCCTTGTGCTGCCTGCCTGCCTCCCCTGGGTGGCACACAGAGGTCAGGCTCCTTCCACACGGGTGCAAAGAGAGAAAGCTGTGCTCAAGGGACAACTTTGCAGAGAACAAACTACCTGTGAGCAGGTGAGGTGGCCATTGCTTTGCTCTGGTCCCAGGGGACGTTACTGGGAAAGAAATTGTCCTTGAGACACTTACAAATATGGCTGTTATTTCCAGAAATACCTGATAAATAAAGAACCAAAAAAAAAAAAAAAAAGAGTGCTAAAATCGATTAAAATCCTTACAGTAATACATATGAGGGAGATTAACCATCCAATTGTCTTTTGACAAAGTTGGTGATTCCTATGTGCTGTCTTAAAGGCAAATGTTCCTGGTGTAGTGTTTGCTTGCATCACCTGGAACACCCCAGTTGAACCATTGTCCTAAACAACACAAAATACCCCTTTTTCTTTGGTTTGATGACTCAAACAACAGCTCCCAGCTTTTTGTGTTGTGTACTCAGAAGAGGGCAGAGACAGTGGGATAATCCTAGAGACAGGAGCATATTTCCCCCAGGAATACTCCCCACCATTTGGGAGCTGGGGGACTCAAAAGGCAGATTTGAGGGTGAGTTTGGGGAAACTTGGATTGAAAAAAAATAAAAATTAAAATATATTTTCTTATAGTTGGTGCACCCTGATGAAATATTGCTTTATCTGTGCAGGACAACCCCAAATGTGGGAAAAAATTACAGCTGGCAACACCTGGAAACCAGAAGAAGCCTAAAGCAGAAAGCAGAGAGGGAGAATGTGTCAGAGATCAACACCATTAGGTTTTCTTAAAGCAAATCTATCTCTATCTTCACAGTGGTAGGTGGAAGTGGAAAGAAAACCCATTGTGTGTTTAAAAAACAGGTCATCTTCAAGAAATGTCACAGAAACCTTGAGCAGACATGAGCAAACAGCCCCGGGGGAGTCATTTGTCTTTGCTGTCAAGAGGAAAATTAAGACTGCAGGGGACACTGGGTTTGATGGATGCTTGAAGCAGAAGGCAAGTGGGTCATCATTCCTGTCCACCAGGAAAACAGGTTCTTCCCCTGCAGAAAAGTGGCTGTATCAAGTGTACACCTGTGGGGAGGAGAGAGGCAGTGAGAAGATAAATGGTGGAAAGTCCCTAAAATCTCATTTGGGATTGACAGCAATAACCCCACCCATGAGCTGGGGGTGGTTGTGCTGCCTGACACCTTTGTGGGCAGGGGGCTGGTGATAACAGCAGTGCTGCTCTCCCCAGGGCCCTGCTGGGTGCTTCAGGGGATTGTGCCAGCACTCAGGGGTTTCATGACCCATCCCGTTCATGTGCAACACTCAGGGGTTTCAGTGACCCATCCCGTTCATGTGCAGCACTCAGGGGTTTCATGACCCATCCCGCATCCCGTTCATGTGCAGCACTCAGGGGTTTCATGACCCATCCCGTTCATGTGCAGCACTCAGGGGTTTCATGACCCATCCCGTTCATGTGCTGCAGCTCCACACCATGGCACAAACCAAACTGCCCAGGGTGGATGTGGCTGGGAGATTTGCTTCCAAATTCTGATCCTAATGACAAACCTTACACAGATACACCTGGGTACCTGTTAGGAGGAATATTCCTGTGGTGGATATTGCTCTGCAGGCCCCAAACCACACTGTGGGAGAGCCAGCCCTGTAAAGGAAAATTAAATTTGTTTTAATGAATATCAAGTGTACACCTGAAATATTACCTCTTGTATATCCTTGGAGCTCTTCTAGATCAATTATCTTGTCATGCTCCTAACACACGTGCAGGGAAGATAACTGCTGATTAATAGCCTGCAGCCTTTTTGGTTGACCCCTGGTCAGTGTGCAATATGTATCTCTACTCAAAACCAAAATTTGAATTCTATAAGCATCCTATCTCCATCAGTGAATTTCCATCATGGTGAATCATGCCACTGGTTTTACTATGTTTCTTTCTGTTTTCTAATCAGATTTATTTCAGCCATAAAACAGAATCTGGTGATTAATGTTCAACAGATTTCTGTTCTCTTGGGTTATTAATACAAAGAAACAAGGAAAAAATATTCTGATACTATTTCAATATTGTTACCTGCCAATGCTGGAAAAAAAAGCCATAGACATGCTCCAAGTCTTGAGGTAATTTTAAATAATATTAAAAGTTTTCAACTTTTTAATTAAGTTAGTTTCCTTGACTACTTTTTCAGTTCAGACATTGAGGATGTACTGAAGCCTTTAAAGGTGCTTTTCCCTCAGTTCTCACATAATCATGGACTGCAGGAGGGGGAAGCACCACGAATAATGAGACATCTTACTGAGCTGCACAGGTTGGCAGGCACAGAGCTCTCTAAAGAGACTCAAGGTGTTTATAGACATTTGAACTACGTTAGATCTTAAGGGCTGTGCTTTAAATTCTCAGCATCTGCAGCTGTTTCCGAGCAGGTAGAGAAGAAAAGGTACCAGTGACACAGGGGGAGGACTGGAAAAAGTTGTCCAGACCTGAATAGCAGTCCCTGATCATGGCAATCACCTCCATCAGTGAGTTCCTAGGAAGGGACAAGTTTCTGCTCATTATGGTGTCCTCTTAGAAACATTAAACTTCCACTGCATCCTGTGACATCCAGCCCTTGAAAGGGAATAAGAAAGGAAATTGCTCTTTGGGTTGCCAGCTCCAGCAGCACCTCCATGGCAGTGACCATTGGTGATATTGATGGTTCTGTTCACTGTTCAATTTATTTTAGGAATATATTCTTCACCAAGCAAGCTGGCCAGGTGAAGGTGTCCCTGCCCATGGCAGGGACTTAGAACAAGGGGAGCTTTAAACTTCCTTCCACCCAAAGCCCTCTGTGATTCTGTGATTTGCCATCTGGGACTGTTTCCTCTCAGGCAACAGCACCAACCCAGTTTCACTCAAGCTTCCCTCCTTTGCCTCTGGCAAGGTTTGGATGGTGCAGCTGGGAGCTGGCTCCACTCCTGCCCCCAGGGCAGTCTCACACCAGTCAGGCTGGGGTTGTTTTTTATGGGGTGGCCCATCCATACTCACTATTTACCACAGCAGCAGCTGCAGGCAGCTGCGCTCCTCCAAAACACGGGTCCTGGTCCTTCTGCAATTCCCCCATGCCCAGCCTCAGGTGTCCCTTTGGAGCAGGCTGAGCCAGCAGAGCAAGGGAGGATGGTCCTGGCAGAGCCAGGACAGCCAGCTGAGGGAGATGGATGCAGCATGTCCAGGAAACACATTCCTGGGACCTGACAGCACATCCCAGGGGCCCAGGGGCTGCACTTGTGCTGAGAGGGAAGGATTGGGCTTGCATTCAGGCTTCCCTTCTCACTTGGGAGCAGGGTTTGAGCACGTTTTCTAAAGCTGCTTCTGTGTTTTTCCCAATCTCCTGCCTCAATACTTCTACTGTGATTCTGAAGGGAAAATAATCCATCATCAAAGGTCAGCCTGCAAACTGCTGAGTGCCTGTGTCCTGGCCAGGACCCCACCTGCCTCACTTGGGTGTGTGCACCCACATCTCCCCATGCCAGGGGGAAACCCCTATGGAAAAGGGGAATTTTGTCCCACAGCAGCTCACAGGGGGTCCCCAGTGAGGCACAGCATTCCCAAACACCAGGCTGGCACATTCAATAAAGTGCCAGGACAAGAAGGATGCTCCCAGGAGGTGTAAATGAGCTGATGTGGAGCAGCTGGACACCACTGGCTGTGTCCTCTCCTTCTCAGCAGTTTCATGGTCACATTCCCCATGTGGTGAGGGCAGGTAGAGCAGGGCCTGAATATTCAGCCTCATTTCAACTGGATCTACTTTGCCTGCAGTCGTGCTCAGTTTTGCCCAAAAAGGTATTTTTAAGGAAGGAATCAAGATCAGCCACACAATGCTCAGGTGAAATTTGGATTCACCTGTCATGGTCTTCTTGCACTGAAATCAGAGTCCTGATTTCAGTGTTCACACTTCTACAACCCAAGACTGACAAAATCTGCCATTTGCTCTTCTCTGCTGAACTATACTGAACTATACTGGGCAACCAAACTCTTTAAAAGGATGAAAATGAGATTACTCATTTGTAAGTCATGGGTATATCTGAACATATATTAAAAGCAAATGAGAAATGTGGGATGGAGCCAAGGCAGAGCATGATCACACCCCAAATAAGATTTGGAAATAAACCATCTAAATGGATGCAGGCTGCCCCTTGATGATTGGCTTGCAAGACTGCAGAGGAGCTCTGGGCCTGGAATTTGCTGTGAGGGAGCTGTGGTTGAATTTCTTATTGTCACTGTTGTTGAATTTCTTATTGTCACTGTTGTTTTGCAATGCCATAATAAATGTTGGTGAATTTGTAAATCATAAAAGCAGGGACCACGGGTGGGTGCTTTCATCCAAGGACTAGAACAAACATTTTTGGTGTCAACCCATGCTAGGGAGATTCAGTATTATAAATTAAAAACAAGGGGAAAAAATTAAAAGGCTAAACACGCAACAGCTGTTTGGAATGGGGCCCTAAACCCAAAATATATAAATGATGTTCAGACACATTCTGAGAGACAGTGACAAGAAAATGCTCAGCACAAGAACTGCAGGGTCATTAATCGCTGTTCTGCTCACAGGGCACTGGTTTTGTCCAGCCACATGAAATAAGTCATTTTCAGTGCTTCCAGGAGGTTTTGGTGACCCAGCCTCTTCCACACCTACCTTGGGCTGCACTGGTCAGAGCTCCCTGTGACAACTTTGGGACTGTGCAGGGATGTGGCACAGCCTTGCACAGCACATTAGGAAGCATTAAAAACAGCTGAATTGGGAAAGTGTCAGTGGACATTTTAACACTGGCGATAGCAAAGCAGAGGTAACAGAGAATAAGTATGAAAAGAAAACAGCAACTGCCATTGAAAGCCTTCTAGAAGGAGATTGTAGACATATGCACTCTCCAAGATGAATTATGAGTATTAGTTTGTTTGGAAAGGTATTTGCCCTTTGGACAGCCATATTTTTGTTTTGAGCTTCAGAAACATAAATTACAGTCATTTAAACCCCAGGCTTACATTTTACTTCAATGACGTAAATGTGTTCCCAACTTTCAAAGGCCAGCTGTCCCTTACAGCAAGAGGTAGCAATTATATAAAATTCTTTTATTGCATGGAGGTATTTTCAGTCCTTTAAGTTTATGTGCCCCAGGTGAAGCAATATAAACAAACTATAGCTGTCACAATTGTGTTAATAATGGAAACTGCATTTGGGAAGTTTTAGGGATAAAACCTTTAACTTTATACTGCTGAGGTGTCAAACCTCTCCAATGTAAAACAGAAGTGCAGCTGTGCAAGGCACCAAGAAAGGTTTCTGCAGAGCCAACATTCACAGACTCTTTAGCTGTATAAAGGTGGTGGCTTCCAAGCCACAGTCGTTATTCAGAATTGCTGCAAAAAATAAGGTTAAAAATGTATTTGAGTGTCTCTGGGTTTTGGGTAAACTTCAGGTACACAAAGTTAAATCGACCCCTAATCCAATCTCACTGAAATCCATATTTTACAGATGTGCTTGTGTTCATGGCTGATGGCAGCAATGAAATGCTGAGGCACAGCCTGAGCCTGGACACTTCGGACAAGCCATCCTGACTCTTGGCTCAGGGAATTGCTCCTTCAGCCTTAGTGCTGGACTTCTCTGTTGTGGATTCCTAATCCCTTGATTTAAACTTCAAAAATAGACCAGGCAAAGCAATTGATTACAACAGTGCAAGTATTTGGGTTTGGGGCTTTTTCTCCTAACCCCAGTAGATGAATAGAGAAATGCTACAACCTTAGAAAAACTGTTAGAAGGTTCAGAGACAGCAAAAAACACACCAAAAAGTGCTGGTGTGCCTATGGATGGCTCTAATTTGCTGCTCTGTGCACCCTGAGAGCAGAGCACGGTGCAGCCTCCAAAGGCACTTGGTGTTCCCAGCTGTGCGCACACCTGGAGCTGAGCTGATCCTGTCTCCAGCTCCAGTGACATCCTGAGCCATGTGGAAGACAATCATTCTGCTCCACAACAATTTCTCAAAGCAGTTGTCATTCTGCAGCCAGAAATCCTGATTTCCTTGCACAGAATCACTGAATGGTTTGTGTAGAAAGAGACCTTAAAAATCATCGTGTTCCAACCTCCCCACCATGGGCAGGGTCACCTCCCACTAGCCCTGGGACACCTCCCACTGGCCCAGGTTGCTCAGAGGCCCATCCAACCTGGCCTGGAACACCTGCAGGGATGGGCCAGAACAGCCCCATCCTGGTGCCTCACACATGGAAGAATGATTCCTAATATGCAGCCTAGCACTGCCTGCTGTCTGAAGCCATTCTCCCTTGTTCTCTCACTCCAGGCCCTTGTCCAAAGTACCTCTCCAGCACTCTTGGAGCCCCTTTAGGCACTGGAAGGGGCTCTCAGGTCTCCCTGGAGCCTTCTCTTCTCCAGGTGAGCACCCCCAGCTCTCCCAGCCTGACTCCAGAGCAGAGGGGCTCCAGCCCAAAACCATTCACGTCCACAGAAGTGAGCTCACACTCACCCATGACAAAGTCAGGGCATTTTCTGTCAGTCAGTCTTCCAGCAAGGCAAGGCAAGGTTTGGAGGCAGAGAGGGAAGATTTGGATGCAGTTCACGTCTCTTTCTTGGTGAACTGACAACGAGGAGAATTGAACTTCAAAGACTTCCATTACACAGTCAATGACATTTAGGAAGAAAAGGAAAATTACCACTTTTTGAGGAGATTTACAAATGCCATCCATGTCCATGGGTGTAATTTTCCACTGAGGAAAAAGAATTTCAGAGGCAACATATGGACCATGCAGTAGTTACCATAGCAACCAGCCTCCTAAAATTCCCTATATATGTATACAGAAATCAAATGCATGTAATAATTATGGCCACATATCTAAAGTAATTTATGAGTTCCATCTTCCTAGCTTTTTTGTCTATTAAAAGTCTAATTCATGCTTTGAATATCTGCTTACTCTGCTGCCTCTTGAACCTCCACACATTTTGCAACTGAAAGTTAAAAGCATCACAACTGACAGTCACTGACAACAGAGTGAAATCTAATTTAGCTAATTAAAAATATATGCTATAGCATAAAAGAATTGTTATAGAACCAGAATGATTTAAGTTCTGGGAATACAGCTGAAGTGACATTTAAGTTAAGGAAATGTTAGCTGTTAAAAACAAACAGATGAAGGGGTTTGAATGTCAGAAGAGTATTTCAAAACCAGGGTGTTTTACTGGGAAGAAGGGAACTGGGGGGGTTTCAGCTCTCCCTCCCCTCAGTGATCCCTGTGTCATGGATGAGCCCTGGTGCTCCCATCACAGTGAGCTCATGCACATTCACTTCTGCTGCATTTTGAAATCTCTGGGAGGATCTTACCAGATTCCATGGCTTGGCACAGCACTCTCCCATATTTCTCTGTGCTCTGGCATTAGGAACCAGAGATATTCCCTGTTGTCTGCTGGATACTCTGGAAACTTAACAAAGATGGATTTCCTAGATGGGAATCTAGGAATACAAAACCTCTGCTGCTGAGAGTAGATGGAGTCAGTGCCAAGAGCAGATCTCCTGCCTGTGGGACAGGAGGCATCGGGTGCATTGACATTTCCTTCCAGATCCTGCTTCCAAAGATGCTGTGAGCAAATATTTCACCCTTGCTCCTGGTGCACCAACCAGTCTTTTTGGCAGGCCAAAGTGGGGAGAGCTAAGCTTAATTAAATGTAGATTTTACAGAGTGATGTCACAGTTTATGAGCTGAGTGTTGATGTCAGTCCCAGCACCCAGAAGCCCCAAGTGAGGTTCAGGTCCCATTTTGTTCAACCTTCAGCCAGGAAACAAATCAATTAAGTGCATAATAAATGAACAGACTCTTATCAGTGTTCAGGCTCTCAGTGAGCTGTGACACATGCTCCAACTCAGCAGTGTTAACCTTAGCCTGTTACAAGCATTTTTCACCACACCTGGCCCGTGTTCCTGCAGGTGGGAGCCACCTCTGTCCTTGCAGTGCCAAAGTCAGTGCCTCAGTCCCTGCACTGCTGTTTGTGAGGTGCTGCATCCCCATGTACCAACAAGGCTCCTGCTTCCCTCTCAAACAAACACTTGGAGCTGCCAGGTGAGCACCTGTTTGTCACTGGGGCTTCTCACAGCCCCTCCTTGCCCTGGCTGCTGCTCCCCTTCATGCTCTGAGCATCAGCAGCTGAGCACTTGGTGCCAAAGGAGCTGAAATGCAGCCTTGGGCAGGTTTGGTGCAGGTTGCCTCCACTTCCATCCTTCCAGCCCTTCCTTGCTTGTTCTTTCACCCTTTCAAAGCAAGTTGAGCAGCTTGGGAAGAACAAGGTCCTGCAAATGTCTCTTCTGAAGGAATGCATTGCTAATGCTCTTAAGTGGACGTTTATCCTGTACTGAAAACTGACAGAATGTTAATAAAATCACATTTCTAAGCCCCTTGAGCACTTGTTCCTGATGAGAGTTATTTCTATCACAAGCTTTAGCTCTCTCCCTCTGGCTAATTTGAGGCAAAGTCGCTCAGGAAAAGACCAAGATATTCTTATTGTTACATGAGCAAAGATGTATTTGTTCTCCCTGAGTGGAAGTCAGCACTGTTAGAGAGCCAGAAGAAGACCTTGGCTGAACTTCAATCCTCTCTTTAGCATGAGTGGATATAAAACTAGCTTTTGCTCAAATGTAATTCCACTCTGGTTACAGACATTTGATTCTGCCTTGCTCCACCATAAAATAAAAGGCATCTTTGCACCTTTTATTTATTTACCCAAATTTTTTTGCAATATCTCATGGGTCCCTTCTTCCTGCAGTGGGGACTGGTGATTTTTTTTGGTTTTGTTTCATTTTGTTCTTCTGTTTAGGCAAGACAAGAGGTGCTCCTAAGCAAGGAATCTTCAAAGTCCACATCACACCTGGACTGAATCACCTGGACCTCATCTGCTGGGGAGGAGATTTCCAAATGTTACCCCAGTGTGACATGCTGAAATTACAGCTGCTGCCTGCAGGTAAATGGCAAAGAATCCCCAAACTTGAGGGTTCTGGGAAGATATTCCACCTTGCTGCTTTGCCTGGTGGCATCTCTGTGATGCCACCCCCCTGACAGGGGTCACCCTCCCTAACCACATGGTAGGAGCAAAGCATTGTCCCCAGGGATGAAAACAGCTGGTTGCAACAGTTTTTCTAGCTCACACTAAGTCATAAATGGCAAAACAGATTACTTTTAGGAAATCTAGAGCCATGTTTGCTGGCTAAGGGAAGGCCACACTTGTCACTCTCGGGGGGATTACAGTTCCACCCACATCCCATAGAGAATGTGTGTGTTTATGGATGGCACTAAGTGTGGCAATTAATCCTTTAAAATGGCCTTTCATTTTCATTCTGGACATAGAATATTCTTTCTGGTGGCTATACACATAATAATTCTTCTTAATACTTTCCCTGTAAAAATTCATTTTACAGAGGGAACTCCAAATGCCTTTAGGACTCTGAGGGACACCAATCCTGAATAGGGTAGAAAACCAGCAGCATTTTAAAGTCTGGCAGCAATAACAAAGAGCCAGCCACAAGAAGGGTGCAGTGAGCAGTGTCTTAGGGCTGGGTATTCTGTTTCTCACACTGCAACACTTGATCTCTCATGAAACACAGCACCCTTGGGTCCTTAGCTTAGCACCCATAAGAAGTAAAGATAAAGATCTGTCTGCACATCCCCATGTTTATTGTGAGAGAGAAACAATTTAGAGGCACCAAGACGCAGAACCTGCACAGGTGCCTCTGACGCAGAGCACACAGACTGAAACAGAGGGGACTTCATTGGCAGAAGAAATTATTGTACACACAGAGACACTGGGTTTTTTAAACTCAGGCTCCTGAGGATGATCTGCAGGGAGCATGCCAAGTGTGAGCTTTGAATATCTTGCTGGTTGTCCTGCATTTCCCATTTTTCCTGGTGCAGGGGAATGTGCCAAGGCTGATGCTGTGATCTGTGGGCTGTGTGCTGAGAAGGCAGCCTGTGAAAGCTGCTGCTCCTGCTGCCCTGCTGGGCAGAGTCTGTCCATGCTCAGGGCACAGGAGCCTGTGGGCCCAGACTTGCTGGCAGTGTCAGGCACCCTGGCACTCACAGGCTGCTCCTGGCTCTGCCCAGGGCAGCACAACAATTTAATAAAATTGAAATCATCGCTCCTGGCTGCTCTTCAGGAAGGATCTCTAGGAAAGGACTTACATTCCTTTGGAATGAGACTTAAACACAGGCACAGGTGTCTCCTGGAGCAAAATATCTGTGCACATGATAAAGGTGAGGAGGTGGCACAGCTCACCTGGCAAAGAACAGGCAGCATTCCCACAATCTGCCCTCCAACATCACCCTGCCCCAGATCCACAGATTTACCCCCCTAGGCTGGAAGAGAGGCCGTTCATGGGACAAATTCTTGTGACCTTTCCAAAGCTCTCCCCAGGCTAGAGATGCCGGGCTTGAAAAAAGTCATTTGCTGAATGATTTCTTAATGTTTGTGTCTGCAGGGGAAATTTCTCATGCTTTTAATTTATTGCAGAAGAAAAGTGGAAAGAGGGAAGGCTTTATGATTTTTAAATGTTCTAACATTTATTTTGGTGTTTCAGTTTTTATTACAATTATGCTTGTGACAAAGGAAATTTCTCAAGACCGAGAGCTAATGTTTGCTCTCAGCCACTAATGCATTTTCAATTAATGTCAGAATATGATAAAACTATTCTTTTGCTGCCTCAGTAGAGAAGAAAAGCCTCTGGCACATGAGTGTGCAACACTGTCAGTCCCATTACTTGTGAACACTGCTCAAACACACCTTCCCCTTACTGCCCCTTTGCCTTTACTGGGTCATGATTGTCCTCTGTGGAATTTCTCTTGAGCTGGATTTCTCTCTGCAGACTTCTTGGTGAGCATTGTGCAAAAGACACTCAGTTCTCTTCAGGCTGGTGTGTGAGAGGAAATCCATTGTTTTCACTCTGATCTGACCAGAAATGCTGAATATCATCTCTTGAAACACTTATTTTCCTTTCCTGCTACCACACCTGCAAGTGCCACATTTCCTGTTGGAGCAATCAGAGTGGTTCCAGTGATGTGCAAACTGGTGTCTTCACAGAACCACAGAACAGTTTGGGTTGGAAGGCACCCTAAAGACAGAACCCCCTGCCATGGGATGACACCCCTAGATCAGATTGCCCAGAGCTCCATCCAACCTGGCCCCATCCCAGCCATCAGCTGGTCTGGATCTCATTCCCAGGCTCTGGGTTCTTCCATGAGACATCTGAATCTCAAATAAAATGTTTCATATAGTCACTTAACTCCTGATCCCTGGATTTCCTACCTCAGCGTGGTTAATAGCTTACATCCACTTCTGGCATTATATGATATTTATTATAGCTGTGGAAGCCAGGCCAGCCAGTGAATTAGATCATGTTATGACACTTCCTTGACCTCTGCATCAACACAAGCACAAAATGATTATCTAGGTGCTGTTCTACCTTTTTGTGTTTCGAGTTGAAAACCTTGCAGGAATTCCAGATCTCATAAGTACCAACAGAAGATAAGTACCAACAGAATAAAGGTGCTTCTCAGTGTTCTGAAGCTTTGCTTGTCTAATGCTTCCCCAGACAACACCTGTTGCTCAAATCCTTGTGTTTTCCATCCCAAGAACAGCTTCCTGAGATGTGCAGCTGCCTCGTGTGTGCCTCGGGCGGCAGCAGCGGCCCCCGTGCCTGGCGGGGCAGGGATGCTCTGCCCGCCCCTCCCGCAGCTGCGCTTTGATCCGCCCGGGATGCGCCAGCCCTGCCCGCCCCCTCCAGCCCCGGATCCGGGCTCTGGGGAGCGAGGATGTCAGACCTGGCCTCAGAACAGACACAGGGAATGGGAAGCCGGGAGCAAACAGCTTCCTCGGGCTGCTCGTGATCGCCTGAAATGGTTTGACCCCTAGTATTGAAGTTAAGATGTGATTGTGTTGAATACAAGGAGCGCATGTGGTGTTCTCAGAGGTGCAGGATGCAGGCAGCACATCTTGAGCGAGTTAGGAGAGCTCAGTGTGTGTATGTGGGGCATGAATTCACAGGCAGCACGATGGGAGGGGGCCCTGGACCGGGATGTGCAGCTGGGTCTGATCCTCCTGGTGTGCAGAGCCCTCGCTGCAATTCCTGCCCAGACACTGCACTGGCAGAGGCTGTTCCCAGGCACGGGGACTGGGGTGGATGGGAGGAGGCAATTGCACTAAAAGCCTTGCATGAGTCCCACCATATAGACAAAGAACACAGGGACTAGAGGGGGATTAAAACAGCCTGAGGGAGGAATAGCCAGGATAAGGAAAATCAGGATGGAGAAAATGTATTTTATCCTGGCAGTAAGACAAATGGATTAATGGAAAAATGTGAGAGAGGCTACAGTGGGGCAGTGAGTGTTTAACTACCCTGGGAGCCTGTGGCCACCTGCAGCCAACCAGCATCTGAGGACCACAGACCTGACTGCAGGGACAAGGTGAGTGTGTGCCCCCAGTTTACTTTCCCAGCTTATAGGAAGTGTTTTTAAAAGCAGTTTTATTTAGGAGCCCTACATCCTTTAAACTGTTGTGTTCTTCTGCTTCCTAAAAATATCCTGGGCCATTTCATTCACCAGCACACTCAAAGGGGAGACTTGCAGGTGGGATGAGTTGCCCAGCTGGCACCTACCCCCCTGCAGGGCAGCATGGGGTGTCCAGGCCTTGTTCCCTGTGTCTGTCCAGACTTTGTCCCTGTGTCTGGCTGCAGAGGGAGGCAGCTGTGGGGCTCAGGGACAGCAGCATTAGTCACCTCCATACCAAGGCCCTTTGGAGCTGTTTGCTGTTTGTGAAATGTTGCCATGAGTATTTGGTTTCTATTGGTGACATAAATCAATCTCACTGCCTTGGCACTACCTCTCCATAACAAAGAATTCCCAGAAAAAGGGAACCCCACTGCTGGGTTGTATAATACGAATGTGTGATCCTGTTGGCCAAATGGTATTTCCAATATGGAATTTTTTTTGATGCAACCAGGATGCAACCAGGATTCTAATGAAAACAACACATGAAAAATCTCAGGATAAGCCCCAGTGTCTGCTCTGGTCTGAATCCTAAAGCAAACACAGATGCACCTAAAACAACCATCAAAGGGAAACAAATGTGAGGCAAGAAGGAAAGTCTATATGTGCTGCAGATTAATGGCTGCTTTGTCCAGGCTGTGGGGTTAAATTCCAGGCTTTGGGTATGAAGAAGCAAAATGTAGCAATAGGAATGGGAGTGTGTCTAGAGAAGGGCAATGGGAAAGGGGCTGGAGCACAAATCTGATGAGGAGCAGCTGGGGGAACAGGGAGGGCTCAGCCTGCAGAAAAGGAGGCTCAGAGGGGACCTTCCTGCTCTCTGCAGCTCCCTGACAGGAGGGTGTAGCCAGCCGGGGTTGGGCTCTTCTCCCATGTAATGAGAGTTAGGACAAGGTAAAATGGACTCAAGCTGCACCAGGGGGCATTTAGATTGAATATTAGGGAAAATTCCTTCATGGAAAGAGTGGTCAAGCATTGGAATGCACTGACCAGGGCAGTGGTGGAATCACTGTCCGTGGAAGTGTTCAAAAACTGTGTCAATGTGGCACCTGGGGACAGGGTTTACTGGTGGCCTTGGCAGTGCTGGGTTAATGGTTGGACTCGATGATCTTTGGGGCCTTTTCCAACCTTTATGGTTCTGTAAGCTCAGTGTGTGAGTGGCCATGGAGGGAGTGTTGGGTATCACTTTTCCAGCTGAGATCAGAGAGGAGCTGCTGTTCCCTGTTCCCTGCTGTTCCCTGGGCTTCTCCCCATCCCTGTTTTGTTGGCTGATGAACCACAGTGAATTGCCTGAACCTTCAAAAATCCAACCCCAGAGCCCTCCTGCATCTTGGTGCATGGAACAACTCCTAACAGAGAGATGAACTGTGAGAACCACAGCTAAAATCAGAAAAAAACAAAGCCTCCATTCCTCAAACCAGAGCTCTCTGTCCAGAGGTATTCAAGGAGCAACCTGTTTCTCCTGCTGTGAAGGCAGAGGCAGCCCTGGGATAAGGTCTCCACTAATATCATTAAAATATTTTCACTTTTAAGCAAAATTTCTTCAGGGCAAAATCCTTTCTTTCAGGTGAGATCACACAAGTGACAAACATGTTTTTCACAGCTATAAAGGAGAATATTTCCCGCAGTTTTTTGACAGTCAAATTTTATACCAAGCACAGACGATAGAATACAAATATCCAGAAACATGCCTTGGCAGGCTGATTAGAAAAAAAACATGATTTTTGGGGGGGCTATGTACTCAATGAAGAAACCAATGACTGAGCAGAATACTTCAAGATAAAGTTTAAAAGCAAGCCCTTAACGTGGCAGAAACCTTCCAGCCCAGTTTCACAGTGGTCAGTGTGCTGGTGGAACACCTACCCCTGTCTGCTCCAGCAGCACCCTCCCTGATTGCTAATGTGGGATTAATTATATCTTTTGGGTCTGTTTCCTGCATTTTTTTTCAGAGGGAAGCACTAAAGAACTACAAGTGGCAGGAAGTCATTTGTTTGGGATGTGGGGTTTAGGTTTTTTTCTGCCTGAAAATATCTCTGGCAATGTATGAAGTACATTTCCATTGACATTGGCCATTCAGTACATTCTTATGAGATTTCATCTTGCCTTATGATATTTGCCAGTTTGTTCCGTGGAAAACTGTGTTTTTGGGCGCATTGTAGCAATACCCAGGAATTCAGAACATGGATTTCAACATCCCCTGGTTGGAAGAATCTTGGAGTGACAGCAGAGCTGTTTTCCAGTTTACACAGTAAGCAGCACTGCTGTCCTCCAGGCAACAGCTCCCTGCATCCAGCCTTGCTCTGACTCAACGTGCAGAGCAGAGCAGGGCAGACTTTCATCAATTCTGATTTCTTTGATGTATTTTTAATTTTTTCCTGTTTCCCATGAAACCCAAAATAAAATAAAAGTACCCAAAAGAAAATAAAAATGGAAGTGATTTTACATTGAATCCCTGAGGCACCAACCTTTGGAGACACACCTGAGAAGGGATGAGGAACCCATCCAGGGATCAGGAGTCAATGCCATGAAATTCAATATTTCTTGGGAACAAGGATGAGAAACCATAGAGCTGAGCACTGAGTTTGGCACATTGGGATTTATGAGGGTGCAGTCACTGGCACCTGGGGCAGACCCTGCTGTGGATATGCCAGGCAGGACTGGGGCTCTGAGGGTTTAGGAATGAGGTGCAGGTGGGCAGCGTCCTCCATGTCACCAACACCACCAGAAAGTGACAAAACATTGTACCTTTTTCAAATCTCCCAGAAGAGACATTTGTTCCTCTGATATCTAAATTTATGAGTCAGGCATTCAAATCCTGAGGATTTTCTAATGCCCACGGTGTATCTGTGTACTTTCTGGCCACACTTTGAATATCTGAAATGACTAAATATTAAGAGCAGGAAAGTGGATTGAATAGAGACATCCTAGCTTCATCAAAATCCCTCCTATGCCTCTTCTACCCATGAGTTTTAGCACCATATAGCTGCTCTTTTCTTTAAAAAAAAAAAATCTGTTTCCATATTTAGGTTCCTCTCTTCCTGTGAATCATACTCAGATGATTTTTGAGGACCTTTCGTTCTCTCTCTGCCTTACATGTTAATCCAAATCTCCTTTCCTAATTAAAGTTTTATTCTACAAGAGTCTTTAACATTCACTTCTAAGTGGCAAAATCACATCCAGCTCCTCTTGATAAGGAAAACTCATTCCTGGTTGATTGACAAGTTTAATTAAATACCAATATTTTCCTTTAATTGCTAGATTATTACCAAGACAGCAGCTTCAGGGATTATTAGTGGTGCACAGGGAAATGGCACCTGAAAGCTGAGCTGCACAGCTATTTCAGGTTTGCTGCTTCCCCTTTCCCAGAAGGGACTTTGCTTAATGTAACCTGGAGGAGCAGGGTGTGGGTAGAGCTCTGCTCACCAGTGACCTTTCTGTGCTTTACTGTGGCTGGAAAAGGCCTCAAAGATCATCAAAGATCATCAAGTCCAACTGTTCCCCCAGCACTGCCAAGTCCCCACGCACCACCTCCACACTCAGACACCCTCATGGCCTCTGGAGGGATTCCCCTGCAGCCCCCTCAGCTGCAGCCCCCCGGGCTGGGCCTGGAGCATTTTCAGTTTGCTGAGATACAAGATGTGAGCAGCCAAGCTGTGCCAAGCCTTGGTCTAGAAATATCTCTGTTTGCACTGGAAATTGCAATTAATAACCGAGGTGGCAGGATGGAAACTGCGTTATGAAAAACATCCCGTCCACATTCCTGGGGCTTCTCCATGTTACAATGCCCTGCACTGTTGCAACACAATGCTCATCCCTGGAGAAAGTGGAAAAACCTGGTTTTGGGTCTATTGCACCTCTGTGTGTGCCAACAACCAAAAACCATCTTCCCAAAACCACTCCATGTCCAGAGAAAACAGGGTGGCTGTCCCAGACCAGGGATTCTCTAATTAATTCCAACTTCATTTGCCATGAATCACTGTTTATTTCAGCTGCAGTCTACAACTGAAGCATGTACATATGTGAAGCTTTACTTTCAAGGATTTATTCTTACCTCTGTTTTTAATAAATTATTGGTGAACAGTAGGCAACTACAACTGTCTTTTTTTTTTCCCCAGGTAGTAACATTTACTTTGGTAAATTGTTATTACAGAAAATAACCTAACCATAATAAGAGGCTAATAGTTTTTCTTTCAACATCAACTAAGCCCTTCCCCTGTTGTAGCAATCTTCTTTGTAGGATATGAGTCAGACATTGTTTTTTTATGAAAAATAGAGTAGCAGAGCTGATTCACATGAAAGGTATCATGGTGAAGATCTTGGTGACAGGATAAAGCCCCGAGAGCCAAGTCAGATAAACTTCCCTAGCAAGACCTTCCCCTGTCCTCCATAAACCAGATAATCTGTGCTCAGATAGGAAAGCTACTGAATAGAGCTTTCAAAGAGCAATTTCATCCCAAGGCTCCTTATCTTGGCAGAGATGTTGTAGTGATGCCAAATTATTCATCACAGCTTATTAAGATGTCAAAGCTGGAAGTTCTCTTTAATTTGTTTATGCATCTTAGGAAACTGTTTATGGTTTCCCATCTGTTAAAGAAACACTGTTTAATATGTATTAACAGGGCTGTAATTTTCATATGGTCTCTTTGATGATAGGGATGAATGAGATACATGGAGGGTATTCTGATCGCTGATCAAAGAGATGGAGGGCCCTTGATACCATTCCCAGGCTTCTTTCTGACCAGTCAATTAAAACATCAAGCCACAAGTTCACTAGAGCAGGACCATTTCTGATCACTAAAAGTAAAAAATCTTGGCTGTCTGCCTGGTTCAACCCAATATGGACTGGCAGAGAAAATATACAAAAATACCATTCCCTTAAACTTACCTTTGAGATCTACTTCATTTTTTAAACATTTATTTGAAGGACAATTTAACCAGAGGTTTTCAATTATGATTCTCACTAGCACCTCCACCAAATTTGCATCAACATTAGCATGTAACTGTGATTAGGTAATGGTTTCATTCTCATTAGGTAATAGTTTTAATTCATGGATCAATTGAATCTAATTTATTCCAATTGGATTCAATGAAAATCATTCCTTGATTTTCACAAATGAACTCAATGCTGTCGAACAATTCAGATACTCAAATATTGCAAAACCAAGTGGTCTCCTGCCGTCCTTCTGAAATCCTAACATGGCCACAGCCTCTGGGAAGTTCCTCTACGTTAATATTACCCACAGCTTGGTCCATGCTTTGCCAAGCAAACACCATGGATCAGAAGTGCTCATGAGAGTATGGAGTCACAATAGCATAAGATAAAATCAAAATCACTGGCCATCAATAGTTTCTACCAAGGGCAACCTTGACACATGCAGTGCAATGTGAGGGATTCCAGCTATAACACTCCCATTAAATTGAACAAAAGACATGAGACTGATTTTCCACATATATCACAGGCTTTATGTTGGTCTAGAGGTTTAAAATTCAACTTTAAAAGTGATGTGTTTTATGGTTTATATTCCCTATCCCATATTTCCATTCATGTGCTGCTGTTTTTCTGTTACATACACACTCTAGGTTGAGCTGTTGAATATTTTGGAGTATGAACATATGTGACATGCTAATGGGGGTGATCTTCATACAACCAAGCTGCTCTTCCTTTTTTCAACAGATTTGATTACTCCTTCTCCAGTATTTAAAACTTCCTTTTCATTGCCAAGAAGAGATTGGCTTCAGCATCTCAAGATGCTTTGTCTCACCCAAATTTCCCTGTTTCACTGGTTCCTTAGCTGGCACCTGAGGTGAGGGTCCCAGAGGATCGCTCTGCCTCATGGGCAACTGCATCCACCAACTTCACCTTGCAACCTCCAGGCAAAGGAATGCTCACACATGGATGTCATGAGGGTTATCCCACTGAGTGGGAGCAAACCCTGAGCTCCTGCTGAGCGCCGAGAGCAGGGAGTGTGTGGGAGCGGTATCTGATCCGCTAATTAGTGTTGATTGTTTCATTTCCAACATCCTGTTATTTTACCCGCGTGGTGATTTACTGATGTTAAGAATTTGGGTTGGCAGGTGGAGTCTTCCTTGTTGCTGGTAGCTGCCAGAAAAGCAGGTGCCTTGTTTCTGGTTTTATGAGGCTTTTTGTTTTTCTTTCCATGGATACTCTTTTCTTTTTGGATACACTTTCCTCTCCTTGTGACTTTTTTCTTTGCAATTCCTATCTTTGCTTTTTTTTTTTTCCCCTAATCTCTGACTTTGGAATGTTTCCATATTTGACTGTCAGTAGTATTTAAACAACTTCCTAATCTCTAGGATTTCCTTTCTTCTGTAAATCACCTTTAAAACCACAGCAATCCCTTGTTATTTCCCCTTTCATTTTCACTGTTTCATTCATGACAAGCAACATTCAATCCAGAGAGCATTTATGACCAATTTCAATTTCTGCATGAAAAAAATCCCAACATTTAACATTTTTTCAAGGCTGAGGGAGGATTTTTGCCAGAGGAAATATTTGTTCTCTCTAGTAACAAGGTGACATGGTGCCAGTTTTGTCTAATTTCAGGTGGGGCCAGGAAGGATTCATTTAAATGGCTGCAATATTCATTCAGCATTTCTTTCAGAGAGTGTCCCAAAGAAACCGAGAGCTGCGTGATGTCCACAGAGCTGCTTCCTTCCTCCCAGAGAAATGGGAGGACTGTGCTTATTCTCACAGGTAGCAACAAAAGGGACCATCTGCTTGTCTATTTTATAATCAGCTTATTTATCTGCATGTGGGCACTGCAGGAGGCTCCAAACCTGCCCCCTGACGCCGATGGCTGGAGGGAAGCCACAATGGATGCATGTTTGTGGGGCAGGGAGCAGGCACCTGGTGGGTTCTGTGCAGGGTCAGGAGCTGGACTTTGATGGTGCTCATGGGTCCCTCTCAATTCTGTTTCTGTGATTCTGTGATTCCTGAGTGTGTCCTGTGAGCACCCCCTTTGGCTGCGCTCCCAGCTGATGTTACTTACACACAGCATTATGTGCAAAATTGTGGCTGAAAGCCAAAAGGGCAAGAAATCAGCCATGTGGGCATTGCACAGGGCAGAGACAGGAGCAATGGGTTCTCCTGGCAATTTGCTGCCTGCAGCCTTCAGAGGTGGAAGGAGCCCAGCAGTGACAGTAATTGCAGTAATCAAAGTAAATAACGTCTTGCCACTTGCCCACATGACATTCTTCTCCCCGTACATGAGAACAGAAATGAATTTTCCAGTTTTGTTTGAAGATGATGATTTCAAAGATTTTACAGGAGGATTAATTACACATTTCAGCTTTCAGCACTGGTAAAGGAAATTCTATGGGAAAGAGAACTCCAGTCCTTTTTGTGAGATTTTGAACAAGGCTGGGGAGAGCATAAGTCAGATCAAAAATGGACCCCATGTACATTGGATTGGTGATATCCTCAAATGAACACTTGTGCTTTGAAGTGCAGTGAGAAAATAGAGATTTTTATCTGAATGAAATAGGAAGATAATTGCACTCAGAAGCTTTAATCAGCATGCTTCAGATTTAAGCAGATGGATGCACAGGGCAAATCTGTGAAGGATGAATTATTTATTTTGGGCACACTAAAACTTTGTCTCTTAAAGGTCATCAAACTTTCAACAGAGTTGACAAAGTCTGCTGCATTTGTGAATGAGATTAATCTTCTCATTAGTGAGAGGCAACATTTTCTTTTGAACTTGATATGCCTGGTAGGGGAACAAAAAAAACCACAGAACAAAATCGTTTATGGAAAAGTACAGCTGAAGAGCATCTGTTTGTCTTACAGCAGTGGTTCTGCCCAATTGATCAAAAAAAATTAAACTGGAAGCCTTAGAGCAGAATAATATGTTCTGTCCAGCAGGCACAAATATTTGACATATCTATCATTCCTAATGGGATTATAAAATTAAAAGCCACCCCAATCAAGCAGCATTTATCACTTAGTGAAATGTCCCTGTAGTGGCTAAGGGATTTTGGTGTCAAAGGTAATGAAAGAGTCATTTACACTCTGTATCAGAAATGAGCAGTGAATAAAGAAATGGCACTGTTGGTAATTAACTCCAATGACACTGCTCGCATGGGTGAGCCTAAATGCACCCAGGGACAGTTGAAATGATTTACAATCCTTCACATTTACTCACTAAAATGATTTACAATACTTCACATTTAAACCAGACATGGGTCCAAACTGGGTTCTCAGCTTGAGTTTATCCATCTGGATCCTGATCAGTGGGGCCAGATTTTTATTTCTGTGGTTATGTTGCATTTCAGACAACACTGATGGTTGCCTGCAGAGGCCTGGGACCAGGGTCATGCTGCCAGTCCTCCCAGCTGGAATCTCCATGGGAATTCCACACGAGTGAACCTGATGCCCACATGCCAAAGGGGTTTGTAGGCCAAGGCAATTTAGACTCTTCCTGACCACCACAGGGAATCAATGGAAGAACTAAGGACAGAAACTGCATTTTTAATGGAGATAAATGGTAAGAGGAAGGCTCAGGCACGGTTAAAATACCATGGGTTCAGTGTATGGGACTGCAGACAAGAACATTGGGCAGTTGAATGTATGTGAATATTCAAACCCATGTGGGATAGGAAAAGGCACCTGAGATCCCAGCAGCTACTCAGAAGCCACACTGAGTTAATGACACAGACCTGAGTTGATTTTCACTCTTGGAGTGGGGCCAGGATAAAATTAATGGTAATTTTTGTGACTTTAATAAGAGCACAAAGTCTTTATTGTGCTCAGCAAACACAAACATTTTAAAAAACAGTCTTTTTTTTAATTGCATGGACCTCAGCCTTACTACTTTGGAGCACACATGTTTCACTATAAGCTCCTCTCTACTCAGGAAAGTATTTCAAGATGCACAAAAGTCCCTTTTTTAATCAAGTGAGTGAAATAAAAAGCCTCAACAATGAGCCAGCTTGCCTTTCATAAATAACTGCTTTGTAATAGTTTCTTGAAAATAATTGCACAAAAAATGCTGCAGCAATTTCAAAAACCTGTATCCAACCTAAGTGCTGCCATAGATATAGCTTTGTCCGAAACCTGACCTCCTAAGAGGAATAGGTCACAGGAGTTTTTCGATTTCAACTTAAATAAAAAGCCCTTGGGCACTGAATTCGCAGCAATATGGTTTAGACAGGGAAAACCTCATCAAAGAACAGCAACAGCCTGAGCACCCAGAGCCAGGGCAGGGCAGGCTGGTGTGATGCAGTCTGGGAATTACACACGTTCTGATGGCTTACACCAGCCTCAAAATGACAGTCAGGAGAGCTGAAGCTTCATTTCCAATGGAAAACTGGTCTGAAAGTTGGATACTGAGCACCCTCCGACCTGGAAATCCCCCAGCTGCATGGCAGGGATCTCCCTCAGCTCCTACCTGTCCCATGAGTACCCATATTTATTTTCAGGACAAACCTAGCACAGAAATCCTCAAATTCAGCTCTGAGATGCTGTGCCTCTACCAGGAGCACAGCAGTAATTACAAAAGGGAAAGGTCTTTGTCCTACAATGCCAGAGTGGTGGTTTTTGCTTGGTGAGGGCTGAGCAAAGTGAGGCCGTGTTCTGTGCAGGGATTTTCTTTCTCAAGAGAAGATTGTAGCCAAACTACCCTGAGAATAAAAGGGCCTTTGAACAACATACTCAATAAAATTCTAAATTTAAATTTGAACACACGCACAAATCATTTCTGGATGTTTATTTCATTTCACATCAGGAAAATCCCCCTTCCTTTGGTTAGGATTATTACCTTTTAATGGATACCAGAAGATTTGCTCACTGATGCAATTTTTCCCAGGATTTCTCTTCCTTTATGTGTCCACAGTGTTTCCATGTTTTGCTCTTCCAGGAACATGCCCTGTATTGCATGAGACAACTTGGTGGTTTCTGCAGTTCCTAAAATTTCCAGCCAGGTTGGAGTTGGCAACTTAGGCAGGGATTTTAGACTGGAGATTAGATCTAAAATAACATGAAAAACAAAGGAGTAAGGGATAAATGGTTGATATCATTAGCAACTTCTTTGCTATAAGGCACTGCACATAACAGAGAGTGATTTTACGATTTCTCGGCAGTTTGGAGCTGCCACTTTTGGGATGTCTGATGTTCCTTGCTTAAAAAGAAGAGACAAACTGGTGTGAAAATCAGTGGTCTGGGGTGACATACAACTCATGATTTCTGGCTGTGTTTTAGCAGAAGGAAAGTGGCACGTTCCTGCTGTGGGCATGCAGCTCCCCCACCCTGGGGAAGACTTTCAGCCCTGGGCAGGGGCTGGGAGCAGGATGCAGCAGCACAGCCCCTGCTCCAACAAGGGGCTGAGCTTGGAAACCACACTGACTTAATTTATTGCATGGAGGAGGGTCTGGAAAGTGGAAAATTACCCAAGAGTGAACAAAGAGGCTCATCTGTAACCATGGGGGCACACAGAGGGGCCCAGCACCACCCAGCAGGGCTCAGTCAGGAGGGAGGACACACAGAGGAGCTGCTGTGGAGAGGGAGCTGGCTGTGCTCTCACTGGGGACCCGGCGTGGTTACAGGGACAGAAACTTCCAGCTGCTCTACACACAAGTTATAATATGTGGAATTAATGTCTTGGACCTGGATGGGTTTGCCCCCTGTGACTACAATGCTTGTGTCAGTGGTGCCATATTTAACTGCATAATGTTGCCCAAATTTGTCTCAGCCTCACAATGAGAGCTGTGGGGAGCAAAAGCAACCAAGAGAAGGAGAAGCAGATATGGGAAGCCTGATGTAACAGCCAGGACTTCTTGTCTCCTTTCATTTAAATGAAATAATTAACCCTTTTAAATCCCACTGTCTCATGGAACTGAAAGCACAATCCCATTTACTCTTTAAAAAATAAACCAATACCTTAACCCTTATCTTCGTGCCCTAGTCAACCCAAATATTGTCACAGGATTTCATTGGATTGCTGGAACTATTTGATTTGCTACTGGTAAATCAGACTTCAGTTTACCAAAGACTTAGTAAACTCTACTTACCACCTTTTTATCATCTGTCTGACACAATATTTTTAATGAAAAAATTGTTTTTAAATCACTTTTTGGTCAAGGCTATCATTGCTTAAGAGAGGCAGTTTACAAGCACATTGCAGTTACACACAGTTGAAAAGCTGGCAACAGGAGATTAACACTCTATAGATGAGTAAATGTTTGGGAACCTTTTAAAATAGTAGGAGGTGAGGAATCATGAAGACATGCCCCACTAGAATCCAGAAATTTGTTCATAGCCTCCTTTCATCCATTTCAGTGAACCCTCACCATGTCATGAACCCTTCTGTACATGCACAGAGCCCCTCTGTGGAGGGAGAAATTCATTGATCTGGAGCAGGAAACAATTCCCAGCCCTGCTTTGAAGCCAGCCGCTCTCAGTCCAGCCACAGGAGCAGCTTCCATGGCCAACACCCCTGCAAGCCATGAGAGCACTTGGGATCTGGAGATAATCTGCACTGCCCAGACCCACTCCCAGCTTCAGCAAGGCTGTGCAAACATCATCTGTTTGATTTTATCTGCTCGTTTTCACTTAAGGGGTGCAAGAGAAGAGGAAACCAAAAAAAAACTTTCAAAAAATTTCTCTTTTTTTTTGATGTGGCTACTATCAGAGGCTTACAGAAAACTGTATCAGCCTTTCTAGAAATCTCAGGCATTACATTATGCAGATATGTTGTGGAGAAGAGCAGCAAAGGGAAAAAAAAAAGCCTAATAATTGGAAATGCCTGGAAACGATTATTTCAGCAATGTTTTAGATCTTTCAGCTAAAAGGAAAAGTTGCTATATCTTCACTCTGACTCTCCAAAGAAATTGCTTTGATATCATAATTTTTAAAAGTGGCTGAAGAACAGGCTACTGAGCTTGCCTCAAGATCTCAGGTTGAATAAATGAGAGGAGACCCATAAAAAGGCACTCAGTGGTTTCCACAGGCTGTGAATCTGTCCCATTTTTGCTATAAATACCAGCACTGGAATGTCACATACACTTCCACATGCTAATGGCAGTGTCATATTAATGCTGTGAAATCACACTTGTGAAACACAGATTTAAATGTTATTTGGTTGAAAGGATTTTAGAGCAGAGCACATAAGTTTTGAAGGCCTTTTTTTGGCTGAAGGATAAGGGAAATGGACAGGCCTTTGCACTTTCATTTGTGACTCCTCTGTCAGTGGTGACTGGCTGTGGCTTATCACATA
The DNA here is from genome assembly GCF_012460135.2 of Molothrus ater. NCBI lineage: Eukaryota > Metazoa > Chordata > Aves > Passeriformes > Icteridae > Molothrus > Molothrus ater. The sequence goes on along the minus strand of NC_050492.2, from coordinate 9,513,581 downwards.
ATACAGCTGGCAACTTCCCAAACCCCAGTGAAACCAATAGAGAAAATCACCATGAGCAATTTGGGGCTAGAATTATGAGTTTTGGTAATGAATATTTTAAGCTCCTTTTACAGCTCTCATTCCCAGGGCAGAAATGGATTTAAAAGAGAAGCAGAGGATCCTGATGGGCTCTGACATCACTTGAGCTGTTGTGCTCAGCAAAACCATCTAATTACATGAGTTCTAAAGTCCTGCAAAACCTGCTGTTTCTGTGGGTTGGCCTTAGGAGTTAATGCAAGTCTCTCCTTTAGACCATCTCACACTTTGCATTTTGTCTGGAGTGCTTTTCATTGTTCTACATTTAGCTGTATTTAATTAATTAATCCACTGAAGTGCTGTCAGCTTCATGTCAGATGGAGCTGTGTTGTTGTGAGATGTGGCTGTGCTGTGTTGCTCTGTCCATGAGCAGTGGACAAGGCTGTTGGGGTGTCTGAGTTTTGACTGTTTTTCATCATTCCTCTGATCCACTGAGAGGTAGGAGAGCCTTGTGCAGACCTTGGAGATGGCCTTCAGCACTGCTGATTGCCTTGGTAAACCTGCATTGTCCCCAGAGGAGAGACTGTATCTGATATCTCACAGGCTTTGGCTTCAATCTCCAGTTTTACCAGCTGTTACACCATTTGACATCATCATAATTAAGTTCCTTCATTTTTTTTCCCTGCCTTGTGGGCTTGAAATTAGGCACCTAAATTGATCTATGGGCTTTTAAAAGCATGACCTGGTTTTCAGAGATCCAAGTACTGCCATCTCCATTACTTTTCATTTCAGCACCCTGAAAATCAGTGGCCAAAGCTCCTTACTCTGTATTTCTCTCTAAGAGTGAAAGCAATTGAGAAGGGAAATATCTGTCTACTTTTGCATAACAAAAACTAGTGCAAGCAACTTCACTGATCCTCTCATTTTGCACACAGAACCCACATTTAGCACATTTGCATGGGTTTTTCCATGCCTAATGCTCTGCACAGCTCCCAGGCCCAGAGCCTGCTTGCTGCAGGTAGCAAAGAGCATCCAGGCTCATGAACCTGCATGCCCCAGTCCCCCTGATAACCCAGAGCTATTGCTCTGTCACAGCATGTCACCATAAAATAGCAAGGGAGTGACTGGGAGTGGGCGAGGTGCTTATGGCTTCTGAGCCTCAAACAACACCAAAAAAAGAAAATTAGCTCAAAATAGAGCTTGAGATGCTCCTCCTGCAGAAATGGGAGATGTTGGAATGTGGAAGTCATCTGTGAGGAAGAGACCCTGCACAAATCTTTAAGGTTGGAACCAATGTCATGTTTCAGCTCTGTAATCTAGGACCGTTAAATATTTATGCTGTTGGAATAAACACAAAGAAAATTAATAGCAGTTCAAATGAAAAGGATCAAGCTAGGATGGAGGCTAAAAGCAAAAGAGAACAAAATAATCAGCTGGATTTTCTTTCTCTTTTTATTCTCAGCTCTCCTTCTGCTAATGTGTTATTTCACCCTCAATACCTCCGACAATACCAGCTGCTTTATCCCTAAGGCTTATTTGCTCCCTAAGTCAGCAAGTTTGCAATAGCCTAAATAAACTCAGAAAGGTTCAAAGCCCAACAGGAGAGAGAAAATATACTTTTAAAAGACATAAAGTCAGGAAGGCATGTGTTCCTTAATGACTTTCCTGGAGGCATTATCTCTTCTCACCCCACACTCCTCCTCCCCATCTACCTTCCTTCTGTTTTCTGACTTAAATTAGACTGTAAGATCTTCTGGAAGTGATGCATCCTTCCTGTGCAATGGGCCATGATCTTCACTGGAGGCCCCTGGTAATACTGGGACTCATTTTCCATCTGTTGTCAAGGGTACTTTTTTGGTCCATTAACACATAGCAAAACAAAGAAAGAAAAGAGACCTGTTTACACCTGATGTATTAATTTCCATCTCCACACTGCTCATTTCTTGTCTCCAGACACTCCTTTTAAAACACAACAGGTATTTTCCATGCATGCCAATGCAGTGGAGAGGCTGTGGACAATCAGAACAAGCATAAACAAGTTATGGAAACTGCAGTATCTGCTTCTGTACACAGTGTAATTTATTACCTGTTGCATTCGGCTGGTGGCAGGATTATGTCTGTTTTACAGAGTGTCCTAAAGCTGCAGCTGTAAAAAGCAACTGAGTGTAGGTGTGGGGAAGGAGGAACAAATGCACTAGAGATTAATTGGTTTTCTTTGAACATCACAAGGATTTTTGTCTGTGACAGCAGTGAGATTAAGGCCATGTTTTACCTTGAGTTATGGTCCCTTTTCACCCTCTTTTTGGATAGTGATATAAATGCTGCACTTCCATACATTGCAGGCTTCTGCCCCTCTCCAGGCTTTCTCAGAAGTCGAATGCTAAGGGCATAACCAGACAGCTTTGCCAGGCTCCCAGGACTTCAAATGCCTCAAGTGAGGCCACACAGTCTTAGAACACAAATTCTCCAACGTTGCCAAACTTTGTCATCCCACAAAATGCCCGGGGAGGGTTAATGCTGTGAGAAAGTTGGGACTGTAACTTTCCCACTAAATGGAGGAAAAAAAAAGAGTTGAACATTATGTTTGCTGCCAGTACTCAAGCCTGGCTTAAGATGCTCTCCACCTTATCTCCTCCCCTGCACACAGTGGCAGAGGGATGGGCCAGGCTGGACTGGTGGCACCACAACCCATACACAGTGTCAGCAGTCTGGCAGCGAGATGCCAACGTGCCATCATCTCCCCAGGCCCCTCACCAGCCTCTGCACAGCAGGCTCCACTCTCTTCCTCCAGAATTTGGGAAATCTGGTAAAGATTAAAATATATTCTACTCATTTTCTCACTAGCAAATCCAGGAAAGTTCTTTATTTCGTTTCCTGGCAGAACATGGTTTGTTAAATTATGATTGTTTGCATTTCAAGTAGAGTGGTTTTATGGAGAGAGGTTGCTCATACTCGTGAAGGATGATGGCATCTTCCCTTCTCCTTGTTGCTTGAGGAGAACAGGGAGTCTCTATTTCACCTCATCTGGCATCCAGCATTTTGCCATGTAGCCCACACACATTGCTGGCTACTGCTGATTCATTTCACATGTAACTTCTCCTCATCCAGTTTGCATAAAGGAAAAACACTGATGTGCAAAGCTTTGGCAGGCAGGGAACAGAGGGGCACTAGGAGACACAAACCTTTTCAAAATCTACAGAAAATTTGGTCTATTATTATAAATCCCTGCTACACCCACTAAGGGAACAGTCAGAAGTCAGTCTGAAATCATTACAATCATGTCCCCGTGTGCAACCTGTCAGGGGGTTGGAACAAGATGATCTTTATGGTCCTTTCCAACCCAAACCATTCTATAACCCTATTCATGAGCATCTTTATTGAAACAGCCTCTGATTAACAACATTCTGACACAAAGGTCCATCTAACTCTCTTGTAGAAGCAATTCCTGGATCTGATCTTAATCCAAGGTCTTCCAGCATTAGAAAGTTACTGTGTATTAAAACCACATGTATATCTTTGGTAGGTCATGTCCAAAAATGCTGGGAACAACAAATATTCACATTCAACCAGTAGCCACCAACTTTGTAATAAATATTTATATAGGAAAACAGGCACAAAAACTTTGTTTACCGTACAGCAAAGCACTCAAAATTAAGGAATTTTAAAGTGCATACGTAACATTTGTTAGCTGAAAATCTGTTCCTGAAGTGACAGATCCTGGGTTTAGTCAGACAGTTTGATTCTCCTGAAGTGAACCCAAGGACTCCACATCAGTGCTAGCAGCAAAATCAAGTTCCCATGGTCCATTCCCAGGGATGGCCAAGTAAAAGCACTAAAGGCTCCCAGTACATACATTGAGTCAACAGTGACTGCACAGCTCCAGCTTCACCCAGTCCCATTCTTTGGTTTACACCACATTCACATCACAGTTCACAGTCCTTCAGAGCAGACCAAAAGATCTTCATTGGCAGCACTCTACTCTTTCTGATATTTTCATGAGGTGCTTATGCAGAAAATGATGGTCCAGAGCATAAAAGGAGCCCGAGCCAGCAGACACTTCCCAGCTTGCATATTTTCCATGAGCATTGCACGGCCTGGCTGCTGGAGCCAACTCCTGGGGTAAACACAGCTCCTCAGGATCCTGTTCCCTCTGGTTTGTGCCACGAGTTCTCCCTCAGACCAAGGCTTTTGGACTGAAGCTGCCTCCCTTCCCTTGCTGCAGGGCAGGAGGAAAAAGCCTGAGGAGCCAGCTCCTGATTGCAGATTGGTAACAGAGCTGGAGATCAGCCAGGGGGATGGCAGGGAATGGGCACCACCCCAACAACAGAGTCAAGAACAAATCCTTCCTGGTGTCTGTGGCCTCTGCTGGTTTCTCTCCCTTATTCTCAGCCTGTTGATGAGCTTTGTAAATTTGTGTTGGGATTTTTTTCCAGGATCCCCAAGGAGAAGAGACTGGGCAGCAGATATAATCGGCTGCCATCCATCAACCAGCTGAAGGAGACTGAGGATTAGTGATCAAGCCACAGATGGACAATTGTTCCTTGAACCATCAACATTTTTCATCTTTTGTGCAGCAAGATGCTTTGGCAGATCCCAGCTCTACCTCCCCAAGCAAAGGGCATGGCTGCATGCTAAAGTAAGGGGATGAAGCAGCCTGTCCTTGGGGGACAGGGATGCGCCTCCTGTCACAGCTGGGGGACCTGGACAATGCCCTGGAGAATGAGCTCAATCAAGAAATTAAACTTTCATTCATGCAAAATTAATGGAGAGGGGAATATTTTTTAACCCTTCATTCATGACCACGCAGTGTCCTTTAATGAATGGGCCTCCCCTGAACACAGTTCCCAGGAAACAGCTCAGTGAACTCAGTCCTTGGAAAGAGAGGGGAGAGCACTGATGAACATCTGATCTCACATAGGGACTGGCTAAAAAAATTAAACTTTTTTCCAATGGAGAAAACAATGAACTGTAAAGAACACAAAGTAAGCTGCAGATGATCAAATCTGGAATATTTCATATTATATGTAAGGAGACAAGGTTTGCTAAAGGATTTAACCTTTCCTCAGTACCCTGTCCTACCTACTTACTTTCTCTATTTCCTTTGGATTTCATAATCTTGATCATTTCCTTTTTTGGATGCAAAGAAAGAAGTAATAGTCACTTAGGGAAAACTGTATCAAACATAGGAGAGGATTTTTTTCACTTCTGCTGCTTAATAACTTTAGGAATGTGGGTAAAACTATTTCTACTTCTGTTACATTAGTGACACACGTAGATTGCAGAGAGCTCCATTTGCCCCGTTGCCCAGCATCTTTTTCAACTGCATGAACTTAAAGCAAGCTTTATTTTGAGACACCCCCAAAATACTGCTGTGTACTGACTGGCACAGAGTCAGGTCATGCTTTGAAAAGCTCTTGAGACCCTCAGAATAATACCTCAAATCAGAGGCATCACCAGACAGTTGCCTTTGCTATCCCTGCTGCCAGTGTGGGATTTGGCAGACTTTTTCAGAGAAAACCTTTGAGCATCCAAAAGCAGCATGCAGGAAGGAAAGGAACAGCAGGAACCCACAGAAAGGTATCAAAAGAGAAAAAGAAGCTGACACTTGTTAAAGACAAACAAAAAGCCTGTCTTCAGAGGGAATCCCAGAGAAAGGCCCCAAGGAGGCACTGAACAGGGTGGGAGCAAGCCACAGACTGCCTCCTTTCTGTCAGAGGCAGACAGGGCAGGACTGCAAGGAAAGGGGGTCCCTTAAAAGCATACTTGAAGGTTAAACCCATAGGATTAATTCCCACCTGTGTAAGAGACAGCTCCTTCTCCCTCCTTGCATTGCTCTCCTTGCATTGTAGGGTGGATTTTTTTATGAGAAATACATCCTAATCCTCAATATTGCTAGCCAAAGAGTAAGGGAAGAGCTCAAATTAAACTCTGCTCCCAGCCTAAGCCAAACCTTGGTGCAGAGGGACTGCATCCTCTGGATACCACTGCCCAGCCCAGCTCCTGGGGACCACCCCAGCCCCTGTAATTCCCTCAGTGCAAGCTTTATCCCCATCCCACCGGCTGTGGCCCACCAGCACCCAGTGACCACCTCAAATGCTCCTCACAGATAAAAAGGGAAGGGCTCTGGTGTTCCCCTCCCCACAGACCTTCAGTAGCAGTGGTGGAGTGGGAGCCACAGGGAAACATTCAGTGTGTGCCTTCAAAGCAAAACGTACTGGGTTGTTGGGTAATTGCTGGGTAATTCAGTAAATCTTGGCCTGATTCCTGACAAATGAGGTCTGGCCAAGTCCTTCCATGGTGGCACCAAGATGTTAATGAAAGAATTATATCAACAGCTTTCAGGTTGTCTCCTTTATTTATACTAGAATCTGGTAATAGACACAATTACAGTAGATTAACTTTGGCATAGCTTTAGTATAAAAACAACATACCAGGGCCAAATTTTACTCCAAGTGTAATATATCTGTTGCCCTGCCTGTATTTCTATTTATTTTGCTTGGACTGACAAACTTTAATTCAAAGAACATAATTACAGCATAACTTGCTGCTAGATTTTTTCAAGACTATATTATTCACTTGAAGGGAAAGTAAGTTTACTTCTCATTGAGCTTAACGATGAAGGTTAATTTTCTTTGAGTTAAAGGAGTTTGGTTTTTGACTTGATTTCTATGCATTTGGGGCAACCAGCACAGCTGTGAAAACATAATTGTTCTTAAAAATTTCGGGATGTTCATCCTCATTTTCAAAATTGCTCTCTCTTTTGTGTGCTTTCCTAATTTCAGCTCGCTGAAGCGGCCGCTGATTAGCAACCACAGGTGCAATCCTTCTGGACTGCTCACTACCTCCAGCTCCAGCACTTCCAGCCATGTTCTGCACTGCAGAAAATAGCCTAATTAGAGGCAAAAAGCTGATCTGTTAAAATAGCAGAGGGACCAGCTAGAGAATCAGGGAGAGTTATTTGCCCCATCAGAGTCAAGGGGAAATTTACCCTTACATCAGCATGGAGAGGGAGCAGGGAGATGCAGAGGATGTGCAGCTCTGTGGATCCAGGGTGTCAGGAGTGAAAGATTGGCAGTAACCTGTTATTTATGAGCCATTAATATAACCAATAACTGTACAGCAGCAGCATCCTCAGGACCTCACCCCTCTGCAGGACAGGCTTTTCTCTATGAACACACAGAGGTGAGGTGATGCCCCTGCTTTGGGGGACACACCAGTGAGGCACAGGGCAGTGTCCAGAGCTGTGGCTGTAATGAGCACACAAATCATCCCTGAGGACCCCTGGGCCAGGCAGGCAGTGTGGGGGACAGCGAGCTGGCCCACGCTGCCGTGGCTGCTGCAGAAAGGCTTCGGGTTGCAGTGAGCACAAATGGCTCTTTCACACGTCTCAGCAGATGTTACTCATTTTCTCCTCATCTGACTTTAAGATTTGGCTCCATTCTTTCCCCGCTCCCAAAGCCCATCAGTTGTCCTAGAAACCTCTCCCAGCTCTCCATGGGCAATGGGCTATCCCAGTGTTCAGCTGGGGCTGGCCCATCTGCAGGCATCCCACTCCTCCAAGTCCTCATCTGGATTGCTTCTGTTCCCCACTGAAACTGGCCCCATCCACTGGCCATTTCCGCTGCTCTGCTGCTCGTGGTGTTATTCATCAAGGTGCTGCTCCTCCTGCACAGCCACAGGCTCTCCAAAATACTTAAGGACATTTGCAAAGTTTGGATGGAGGTTAGGAATAGCAAGCAGGACCAGATGTTCACTGGGAAAGACCAACACTGCACCTCAGTAACTCAGTGTCCAAGGCTCACCCTGGGCCACAGGAGGATGAGGAGCAGCCAGCAGGGACAGTGCAGCTGGTCCTGGGATGGGGATGCACAAGGGCATCATCTGCACAGCCCTGACAGACACACAGCTTTGGCTGAGCAGTCATCCAGGTGAGTAAGAGTCTGTAATTCACAATTCACTTTCCCATATCTATCTTTTAATTTTTTTCTAAGAATCCCAGAAAAAAAAATAGCCTCAATAGATGTTTGAAGGTTTTTGAAGGTTGATAGCTTAAGCAGTATGGCACTCTGTAAAGGGAAAAGATAATATGAGCAAATTCTGAGAAATGGATTGCTGACAATACATGTGTGTGTGGTTTAGCTCAAATCTATATACCAGTTGTGCACCATATGACATAGGAGTCACTCATCAATCTATCACTCAAGAAAAACATTCCCTATGGATTCTGTTTATATTAAGCACACAGATCACCCAAAGTCACCTGTCATCACCAGCAGGAATTGACTTAAAATAAATCATCAGTGAGAGCTGCAGTGCTCAGACTGGGAGCTCAGTGTGGGTGGAGGAAGATCTGATTCCTCTTGGTTCAGGGAGGAAATGTTTGCCTGCCTTGGTACTTGAACCCCCCATGCTCTGCAAAGGGAGGGGACCTTCCCAGCCTGCAGCGTCCCAAGCACATTCTCAGCAATCCACAATTTCATGAGAAATCCTGAGATGAAAATGAACTCCACAGTAAGGTGTGTTCATGGGAAATACAATTAAATGTTAACACAGAAGGAGGAAACCATCCATACAAAGTGCATGTTTTACTCCAGCTCCAAGTTCTCCAGAGACGAGTTGAGAAAAGCCCTGGGATCCAAAGTAGTAAAATAAAATCAATCAGAACCACAGTTAATCAATATGTAACTCAAGTTTGCAGCAGAACTTTCACCTGGAGGAAGATTACCAAGCCACTTTGTTATTGCTCCACACTTCTCACACAATGAGGAAAATACAGCTCAAGAATAGCTACAGGTACTCAGACCCCAGCTGTCAGAAATAAAAGCTGTGTCCAACCAGTGATTTGTTTTTCTCTGGGAAGAGATTTGTGGTGTTCCTCAACACTAGAAATGTGCCCACCAACTACTGGATTTATGAGCATGCCTCCATGCCATCGGAAACCCCACAGTCGCCAGTGAGGGACAGCACATCCCACTGTCATCCATGCAGTATTTTACCAAGGAAAACACTCAGCAATTCCTTGTGGATGTGATTTAATGAAAAGCTGTGAATATTTCACAAGCAGGGTAGCAGATGTTTGCCATACCCCAACCCAGAAATTAGGAATGCACAGAAGGTGAGCAGAGCCACATACAAGTTCAGAAAATTACCATGTGCAAATACAAAAGCTTTGCTCAAAAATCACCAGTTTTTGATGACAACCCTCACCTCTACTGTTGCCTACAGAAACTCAAAGAATTATAGAATCATTATGGTTGGAAAAGACCTCCGAGATAAACAAACCCTTGGCTGAATACCCCCCATGCCCACTAAACCATACTGCAGAGTGCCACATTTACTCATTTTTTCAACACTTCCAGGGACTACCCTTTAGCCTCTTCCAGCGTTTAATCACTCTTTCAGTGAAGAAATCTTTCCTAACATCCCACCTGAGCCTCCCCTGGTGCAGCCTGAGGCCATTTCCCCTTGTCCTGTTGCTGGTTGCCTGGGAGAAGAGACCAATCCCCCGACCTCTTTCCGGCAGTTCTGCGCGCAGCCAGGGCTCCCTCCAGCCCTCCTTTTCTCAGGACTAAACAGCCCCATTTCCCTCACCCCCTTCCCACAGGGCTCGTGCTCCAGACCCTTCATCATCTTCTGATCATATCCCATCCCGTTACCCCACCAAGGAACGTTTTTCTGTGGATGCACTTCCTGCCATCCCTGCGGGTGCAGCTGCAGCCCCAGTGCAGGGAAAGGCTGTGGAGCGCTCACTCTGCAAAGAAAATTAATTCAAAAGGAAACATTTCCCCAAACAGAGGCTGGGGGGAACCATCAGAAACAAATTAAAATCAAAACAACTTTTCAGCAGGAAACAATGGAACAGATGGAATAATATTTATTACTGGAAACTGCTAAACGTGCCAATTAATTTTGAAGGGGATTAAGTGGATTAAGCACTTTTTTACTAGAAAATATGAAGAAAAAGTCATGAACCACAGCGATACCTTCAGCATTGTCAATGTATTTTCCTGGAAGCCTGTTCAGAAATCAAAGGAAAAAACAAATCAAAAAAGTCTCAAATTGGACAATAATCTTTCTGTTGCACAAATAGTATCAATGTCCCCATAAGCATGCCCAGAAATATTAGGGGGAGGCAAAAACCAAACCATTGTTTCCACACATCAAGTTGGTAATTTTTGTCTAATCCAGAAAAGCATTTGACAGGGGCCAAAATTAGCCACGTAAGCATTTTGTGGTGCTCTGAGCACAGAAAGATTTCTGAGTTCATTTGGATGTTGAAAGCTGTACAGATGATTAAATGCTTAGACAGACCAGTGTGTAATCCAAGCCTGTTACTACACAGAGGTAGTATTATTAAAAGTAGGAAATTATTGAGCATCTTTATTTGTTTATCTTAACACAAGAACATGGAAGTCCTTTCCCACAAAAATGTGTAATGTTCAAAATATATTCATCCTACATCCTGTTTTACATGGAGTAAAACATGAATAAAAAAATATGTAATAACCCAATTCAATTTTAGGAGCACTTAGGGTGAGGGGTTTTTTCGTATTTTTACATGCTTGCTTAGAAGCCTTTTATCTACATTGCTTCCTGCCAAAAAGAGAATTGAGAAGTGCCTTTCTGGGTAAGGCTAGGAAATCCATTTAATTTTTCCAAAAGGAAATTAAAAATACTTCACAGCACTGAAATTTGCCCACTGCAAATATTGATTTTGCAAAGGGACATTCTCCTTCAGAACTCTCCAGAAACATTCTGCTCAGCTCCACTTATCATCATTGCCTTCCCTTCCTTTCACATTTTATATAACACTTCATGCTTTCTTATGCAAAATTGTCATGTTCCTCCCAAAATAGTGCTATGTTTAGAGAGGTTATAAGGAGTAACTAATAAAATTGTGGTTATTTAAAGAGTTCAAGATAAATATGACACACACACTTTCACAAATAGAAAGCAGCTGGAAGAAAACTAACAGTGTCAGGGTTTTATGTAAACTCCATTTTCCTATCAAAAATTATGGAAACAGAAAAAGAAGAGAAAAAAAAATCACTGTTTGCTTAAACTTGCTTAGACTTATTGCTGCTGATTCTGAATATGGCTCATACAAGAGACAAATTGCTTCATGTTTCCAGGCTTTGCTATTTGTATCTCAGCAAGAAATTTCTGATTTCTTCCTTAGTAAATTCAATCTATTTTCTTTGGCAGCTCCATTGCAATTGTGAAAGTATTTTGTCACAGGCTTTCTTTTCTGCTAAGTGACCCAAACCCCTGAGATTTTAACCTGTTTATAAATGCTGAATAGTTGCTCAGTGGGAAATTTGGCTCTGTGAGGAACCTAAGGCTTTTCACAGAAGAGCATGGTGGTAGTCAAGTTATCTCTGCTCAGTCCCTAAACAGGGAATGAGAGGACTCACCTCCAAAAACTGACCCATCCTAAAGGCATTATCTGGGAGGGAAGGAGAAAAACAAAGCATAAGTTCAGTCTTACCTTGTTCATTCCCACCTGAGGACAGCCCTAAGTTCTAAACCTTGCCATCCTGCATCAGCCACAGGAGCCAGCCTTGTGGAAAGGGTTAAAAAAGCCCTCAAGTAATGAGACACGAGCTGCCTCAGGGCACTTCAGCTGCTGAAGTGCAGGTGTCACTTATGGAAACCTCACAAAATACAATCTTTTCCCTACCACCAGTACTAAAACCCGCAAGGAATTACTCTCACACTTACAACCAGATGCTGCAATCGACCTCACTCAGAGCAAGGGGGAAGGATCCAACTCATCTCACACTTGGCTTTCCTCAGGCCGAGGACATTGGAGCCACTCTGCCCTCTGGGTGACACTGGCCATGCTGCAGCAGCCCCAAGGATTGCAGAGAGGGACCTGCCCCCCTGTCTCCTACAGAGCCCATTGAGCCAATTTGCTCTTACCTATGGACTCTACTAGCAGCCAAACCCATTGAGTCCTTGTTTATTAAATATTTGACTACTAACTCTCAATGCCTCTACTATGAGGACTTTTTAAAAATTCAAACAGGGCCCACATTCAGGAAAATCTGGCATCATGGGACATAGCTTATTGCCTGCTTTCTCTGGGTGATGCCCTGTTTCTTCTGGCCACCCTCAGGTGATGGGTGAGGCTACAACCTGTATTTAAACCCCAGGGGTTTAAGTGGTGCTCAGGGGCTGCATCACTGCCTGACCCCATGGAGCAATCCATCCTTTTACCCCTCCCTGGGCATCAGGCACAGCAGGGCACAGTGCTGACCTGGGGAGGGAGAGGAGTGGCAGGTAGAACACGGTTCAACAGAGTCCCAGCATCCAGACATCCCTCACTGGGCACTTTCTGGAGTTTTAATCAGGACTAACACGACTGGTAACCAATAACCCCATTTTCACAGGCCAGTATACCTCCATTTCCAGCCCATTTATGCCCCTGTGCCCATGACTTCTCTCAGTTATGTATGCACCAGGTACAAAGTTGAAATAAATCTTTCCATTTAAAGCAATCTTGATTTTGTGTGTCCTGTGGCCCTTTATCACAAAAGGCAGTTCTGTGCTGTCCCTGGCTCAGCCCTCCTCCTCCCAGGTGATTTGGGAAGGGAGCAGCATCTCCAGCCCAGGTGCCCAGCCATGAAACTTTTGGACTTGCTTACAGATGTCTCCCCTGTCCAGAGGAGTGACTCTGTGTGCAGTATTCAAACACTCCAGAAAAACATCCTGGTTTGTGGGTTCTGTATCAGTATCTCCTCACTGGATAAAGTATGAGACAGGAGATTTCACAGCAATGAAAGAATTACTCTGGTTGAAAAGGGGTAACAATGTCCATCAGCATAGGCCAAGATTCAAGTTGACATTGTTGCAGAGGCAATAAGACATGAGCTGTTTGCAGCCCACATTTCTTAAGCCAAACACACAGCAAGGAGCATGGTGAGGAGGAGGGGGAGAGGCTGAAGATGCCCTTCACCCACTTCTGCCACAATGGGTGCTCACAGCCCCTTTGCTCACATCATTCCCTGTTTTAAAGAAGGACAAATCCACCAGAGAAGCCATGAGTACATGGAGAGAAACAAAGCAACATGATACTCACTTGGCTTAGTCCCTGGAGAGGCCCTGTTTTACTAAATTAATAATCTAGTTAGATCTGTTCAGTTTCAGCTTCTTAAGAAACTAATCCAGACAAGCCCAGAAGTACTAATAACATTTCAGTCTAGGCTTGAAGAGAGATTAGAGAACATTTATTTTGCTTCCAATATTTTCTGATTGCTCCTAACCTTTCCCTGCACAAGCATCTAAATGAAGAAATATGAACAAAATGACTAAGTAATAGGGCTTATGTTGAATTAAACTCCACTGAGAAAAAAAAATCAAGGCAACCACAGGAAAACTGAACCACTTAACATTCAACAAAATAAATATACAGGAACATGCTGGGCTCTGAATGTAGAAAATTGGAGATTTATAGGTCCATATTTCAAAACTGCTGCAATGAACTCCTTCATCTGCCACTTAAATCTTAGCTCCCGGCTCACCTACAACTTATAGAAAACTGTCAGACTTGATTTTTCCTGCTTTGATTGTTTTGGAGAGATTTTTTTTGATGCCTCAGCATGAGCATGTTGACTGAGGTCACAGAAACACCCCCTAAGCTGGATTTTTTTAACCATGGAAAAAACTCAACTTTCTCATAAAATCCTACTTTTGTCCTGAAAGCCAGCATAAATATATCAAGGCACAGAAAAGTGGGAAGGCTCAGAAATGCATCTCTGGAATTCAGGTTGCTCTGAGTGCTCTGGCCATGCCCAGGCTCAGGGAGAGGGCAGAGTGCTCTGCTCCCCATGGGACAATGTGTGAATGAGGGCGCTTGCGCAGGAAACACCTCCAGGTGAGAACAGCAAGTGGTACTGGCTGGAGAATAAACCTTACCCAGGTTCATGGCAGGCAAAACTGGGCTGAGGTGTTTGCTTTAAGCACCAGTGCAAAAATAAATTGTTTAGAAAGTGCCAGAGTGCCCCAGCCCAATCCCAGGGAGTCCATCCCAGGAACCAGCGAACCCACTGTTATCCACTGCTTGGTCCTGCTCAGATTTATGGGCTGATAAGTGGACCATGCAAGCAGGTACAAAGCTGTAACAGGATTATATGTGAATGATAAGGAGGGTTTAGTCTCTAAGGAAGCACAGGGCAGCCCAGGGAAAGGCTCTGGTGATTAATGGCAGGGAGGCACGGCAGGGGCTCGCACAGCGCTTGGCAGCGGGACAAAACTCTAAAGCTGGATGAGGTTGTGTTAGAGACATGAAAACAGAGGTCTGGGGCCAGTTTCACTTGCCCTACAATAGAGTGAGATAAATCATGGCTGTCAGCACCCCCTGAGCCCTGGGGCTCTCATCTCTCTGCTGACCCTCAGCAGGTTTTTGCTCGGCTGGTGCCTCCTCACAGACCTGCACAGAGGAGCTGCAGCTACTGCATTTCATGGGGACAAACCCACAGTGAGTGTGACTCCTGCATGCCAAAGGATCAAAAGGTTTATTGAGGCTATTTCATTGATTATGCACATTTCAAAACCTTAGAAATCCACAATGGGATTTTTTTTTAAGGAATCAAACAGTGTGATTTTTGTCCCCAGAGAGTCATAGTACAGGATTGAGGACTACTTTCCAGCCCTGATATAAACATTTCACCTTTGCTTCCTTGTCCCCACATACCTTGTTTTTCACTGGGAAAGAAATCCAGTCATTTGTTTTGGAACAGAACTGCAATACCTGCATATATATATATATGTATATATATGCATATGTGTGCATATATATATATACACACATATATACATACCCATATATACATATGTATATAAGTATATACATATACATATATATGTTTAATCATATATTCATAGAATCATTTAGGTTAGCAAAGCCCTCTAAGACCACTGAGTCCAGCCCTTAACCCAGCACTGCCCACTCCCCACCAGACCATGTCCCCAAGGGCTTTATCTGTGTGTGTTTTAAATCCCTCAAGGGATGGTGACTCCACCACTGCCCTGGGCATCCTATTCCAATCCTTTTGGTGAATAAATTTTTCCTAATTATCAATCTAAATATTATTAACATAATCCAAATAATCTAATAATATCAATATTAGAATACTGTGAGCCTATGTCTTGGAAAACAAATGCTTACTTGTACAAGGACGGTTCATGTTAATTCTGATTGAATTATATTGAATATTTATAGATATAATAGTTTCCAACCTTTGCAAGTACTTAACACTCCACCTATTTTTGGATGCTAATTGGCACTACTAATTTACAGGCAGAGAGAGCAAGACAAATGAGCAGCACACATTTTCCACACCGAGCCACAACCTGGGAATGGAAAGCTGCAGCCCCAGGCTGTGCTCCAGGCTGGGTTTTTCCCCAGGCTCTGTGCTGCCAGCCCAGCATTGTGTGGGCTGGAAATAGCCCCAGGAGATTCAAGAACCTGGCAGTGACATGGTGGAGACAAGCAAAAAGAGATACAGTGGACAACACCCTGGGAATAGAAGAAGAAAATTCTTCTGTAGGGGAAGGAAAGCACAAATACATGCAGAAAAATCCCTTAGGGCTCTTTTTAGTGCCTGCATCCCCCACCTCTCTAAAGGAAAGCTCCAGGCAGGGCCACAGGCTCTACTTCAAACCCTTGTGAGGGTGAAAAGCCACATGCACAGCACAGCCAATATTGGACCTTCACATCTCCACATGTCACAGAAAAAAATCAGTCAGACACAGGTGCCCAGCACTGTCACCTGTCATCAGGTGTAAGTCCTCTGTTAAGCTGAAAATATCTATAAAGCTGAAATATTTATTAGGGGAGAAGAGAGAGACAGTGCAATCCCACAGCCTCATTTCTGTAAGCACATGGCAAGAACTGCTCACCTTATCAGGTTACTAAAATGCTGCCTCAGTGCAGGATGCCTTCATCATGCCTCAAATAATTGCACATTTGATCTGCTCTAGAGAAGCAAAATTTATGGAGGTATTTAACACTGCTGACACCTGTCTTATTATATTATATCTATTATATGGTGTTTTTTAATAAATCAGGTTCCTCACTCTGAGACACAAGTCTTAACATGAGAAACAAAGAGCTGAGGAAAGACACCCACATGGAGTCCAGCTGAGGGTTTACCAAACCCACAGGGTCCTGGGCCACAAGAGCCAGAGCCATCAGCAAACTACCCATCGTCATAAACAATGTTTTGACAAAAATTAATACAGAAAGGGATTTGTCAAGTTAGTTTTCCTTCATGGGTCAGAATCAAGGGTGATTTATAGTATGTGTCTGGAATGAATTAGGGAAAGACACAAGATTTGGCTGGTGAGTTTGTTAAAAGTATGCACTGACAAGAACCAGAATATTCTATAGTAGAGTTTCTGCTGGGGGAGTTATGCTGGCTTTTATGGCCTGAAGATCTCATACATGGTTTATACTGTTCAAGACATTCCTCAAACAATGAGCAATACCCTGTCAATCCCATCAGCCCCACATCCAGCAAATTCCACCATGAAAATTAGGGAGGGGAAATTGCTATTTCTACTTCTCCTTTTTTTTTTTTTGCTTGGTTGGCTTCTGTCAGCTTTCAAGCCAGCTGGATGAATCATGGTGACATCTGAGAGCTGAATATTGGTATCTAAACAAGAAATTGGTTCTATTGCATCTCTTTTCTTAGTCCTGGTAAGGAGCAGTACCAAGCAGTCTTTGCATGTCCAGAGAGGGGCAACAGAGCAGGGGCAGGGTCTGGAGCACAAGTCTGGTGAGGAGCAGCTGAGGGAGCTGTGGGGGCTCAGCCTGGAGAAAAAGGTGACTCAGGAAGGACCTTCTCACTGTCTATAACTCTATAACTGAGGGGAGGTTGCAGCCAGGTGGGGATCAGTCTCTTCTCAGAGGTACCAAGTGACAGGACAAGAGCAAACAGCCACGAGTTGTGCCAGGGAGGTTTAGGTTGGATACAAGGCAAAATGTCTTCACCAAAATGGTTATCAAGTCCTGGCACAGGATACCCAAGGAAATGGTGGAGTCACCACCTCTGAAGGGATTTAAAGCTGTGTGGATGCAACTCTTGGGGACATCCCTCGGTTTAGTGGTGGCTTTGGCAGTTCTGGGGAAATGGTTGGGCTCGATGAACTTAGAGGGCTTTTCCAACCTAAATGATTTTATGGTTCCATGATTCTAACCATTCAAAGCAGGAGATGGGCCTGTCAGGAGGCCAGGAGAGCACCTGAGGATCCTTTTGAAGCACAAACACACTAAAACACATGCCTGCCCTGTTCTGCCCTGTGTGGACTGGAGAGGTTGGGCTCCCTGGGTTGGTGCAGGGGTAGGATCTCCCCACCATGGTCTGGGCATGCAGGAGCAGACCCAGCTGCTGCCTCAGTCATTAGGATTATTGTAATTTGCACCACAGTTGTCATTTTGCTTCTTTCAACTCCAACTTTTCTCCATAAGTGTAAATCCAGCTGCCTTGCCCTGAAAGTTGTCTCCTAGCAGCAAAGAACAGAAGCTAAAGAATGCTAAAGGGCAACTTGTTTTATCATGCTCTAGCTCTAGATGGATTTGTGCAGACAGAAGCACAAATTGCAGTTTAAAACAGTGGTGGTTGGCATCAATAAAGAAATTACTGCACCTTTTTCACCACCTATTCTCATCAGCCAGATTCTCTGCAAATCCAAGTTACATCCAACCAAATTACACTTGAGGCCAGGGATGAAGTACAGGGCTGTAATGGAAATCCCTGGTGTGTGCTATACTCAGTGGACAGAGGTCAGCCCAGAGGGGATGAAAGTTGATATAACAGGCTTTGAAAGCCACCTAGGTGTGCTACACCTGCTGCTGACACAGGCTGCTGCTTCTGCACCCAGAGTTTACAAAACAAGCAAAGGAGAAAATCCGAGAAACACCCTGAAACTTCAAATACCCTCGGACCTAATCACGGGGTTGAACAGAAGGGTAAGGAGTTGGTCCCTTAGCTTGAACTGGACCATTTTAAGAGCTTTTTTAAGAAATACAAGTCCGCCCCTGGACTTGTGCACATACAAGTCAAATTAATAAAAACTTTCTTATCTGATATAACCCTCCTGACCAGCTATGGTAATCATGGATACAAGATCAGGCCAGGGTTGTGGGAAAGGCAAACCTGTCCTGGATTTTTCCTTCCTGCATCCAGCCTTACCCATTATCTTATTTGGAGTGATTTACATGCCAAAGAAATTAATACATTGGGTACAACGTGGGTTTGTTTGGGTACAAACACATCTAAAGGCTGCGTGGGCTACTTCTCATACTTAGAAACTTTATTTGCTCTTCAAGAGCATTAAAGAATCCAATTTTCACTTCCAGACAGCATTTCCCAGGCGACTTTCTTCCGCTGCCCCGCTCCGGTGAGGAACATCAAGAACCACTGCAGACCTTTGAAGAACTGGCCAATAATTTCAACATCTCCTTGGCAAAAGCAGACCCTGCAAGGCAGCTGTCCCACCTGACAGCTCTGAGCAGAGGGGTGGGCTGTGCAGGGAGCAGGGGCACAGCTGCATTCACAGCAGAACAGCCTTTCCCAAGCCAGGCACTAAATGCAATTAGAGAGACCAGAAAATCTCAAGTATAAGATAAAACAAAACACGTTCAAAGTCTGGAAGCAGAGTGTGGGGCAAGGCTGGGATTGTTTGGAGCTGGCCTCCTTTCTGCTGGCACCCACTGCTTGCAGACACAGAGAGCAGTGCAGTTTAAAAGCTTTTTTTGTTGTTGTTCTCCGTATCCGTGGGGAGTTTCAGTTTTGGAGTTTAACCTTCAAAAGGTTAAAGCCAAGGTATTCTTACTGCTAAAATGTGGCTCCTTTGTCATCAATGTGCCATATCTATGGGAAATTTACAGTGCCAAGGGGAAGAGACACTGCCTGGTATAGCCAAAGTCTCTACTGGGGGAAAGAAAAGGCCATTCAGACACCTGGAAGGGAAACATGCCTAATCTAGCAAATATCACCAGCAAACATATGCAAAGTACCAGAAATACAAATGCTAATGAAGAACTTATGAAGGTAAACATGTTCATTAGAGAGATATCAGTCTCAAGAAGCTCTGACAGTAGCACAAGGACAAATCATTCATCTTGGCCTCTGGCAGCAGCTGCCTGCTACCAGCCAGGTGATCAGGACATCAGACCAAGGGCTTGTACATCAGAGAAGGAGGAAAACCAAGGGCTTGTACATCAGAGAAGGAGGAAAACTGGGGTGCTTGTGCACTCCCAAAGAGGAGGTGGCTTTGGCAGCAGTGTGTGGCTACAAAAACCTTGAATCTTTGCTCATCAAAGGCCAGTGCTGGCTGGAGTCAATCACCAACCACCGACTGCTGGTGCCCCAAGGACCTGTTCACCCAAGAACACGATAAGTTCCCTTTCAGCCTCCAGTGCAAGAGTTTTACCCATTGACTTCCACCTGGGCAGAGGCTTGGAGGTTGCAGAAGAAGACAGAGAGTTTATGACCCATACAAAACTCAGCCATGACCTGGAGCTATGGAGTGGGCACAGCAAGATTCTTCAAAAAAAGAAAAAACAAAATCACAGCCCTAGGGAAGTACAGGAATCAGAGGTCCTGATGGAATGACAACTATAGAAAGGACTTTTTTCTCTGAGGGCAAGTCACCTGGGACACAAAGTGCCAAAGCCCACAGCTAAGATCCTTTCTGAAGTCCCAGAAGGGATCTGCTGGATCTGCTTTAAGGCATGAGGACCGTGACTCCAGAAGCACCACTGAAATGTTGGAAGGGTAGGATGGAGATCCTTTTCTCTGTCTTGTTTCTGAGCTTCTGCCACACTGCTCAGCCTGGAGAGGGAGGTGTGTGCAGCCCAGCCTCCCTGAGGTGCTGAGAGCAATCCTGTGGTGTGGCTGTGCCAATGTCCTGGAATTACAGCTCCAATAACCCGGCCCTCCAGCCCTGCAGGCAGCCACACTCTGGCAGATGCCACAGCTCTGTGTGGTTTCTGAGAGCACCAGGGGAGGGGACATCCAGCAGTGTCCCACCACTTGTACCTGAAGTGGATTGTTTCCTTTTCAATCCCTGCAGGGGACCAGTCTCTATCACGAGTTTCATCTTTGCACTCATGAGTTATCCAAAATCTGTTTAAAAAATAAGGGAATATTTGATCCCCTGAAGGGAAAATTTCCCAATTCACCATATGAAATAAGCTGTAAAGCAGCAATTCCTTTGATTTCTCATTTCCTTTTATTTTTTCCATTGATCTCATCACATTCTCTCATTGTCTCATCTTATAGAGCAAGGCAAGAGGACAGCTAATCTGTTTTCCCTCTGCTCTTCTTAATGTCTTCTTGATTGAAATTCATGTTAACTCTTAGGCACCCTGATCTCTGAGGGTATCCATAAAGCTACATCCAGATCTAGAAAATTCTGCTGCTCTGAGACTTCTCTTCCCAGCTACTGAGCTCTGGGGAGCTCTCAGGAATGGGACAGATACTTGTGTAATCCTTAGGAGGCATCAAAACAAATGCTGGCTGCTGAGTTCCTCCAAAATTTTCCTTGGGACAGTGCATTGATCTGAGACAGGGGATGAAGAAGAACAGAGGAGGACCTCACAGCCACCTTCTCCTTCTAAAGATGAGCTGCTAGCACAAAGCCAGCCCCATCCACGATGGGAGCAACCTCAGGTGCTGATCCTCTCCTGCTGAACTGAGGTTCCAGAGCACCACTTCTGCTGCCAAATCACTTTAGCAACAGCTGCCTGCCTTTGCAGAAGGAGCCAACTGCCAGGAGAGGCTGCCAAAGGCCTTTGGAAGGGATCGCAAGCTGGACATGTTTTTGTCCTGGAGAGTGAAAGCGGCAAAGCCCTGGATTTGGGGAGGACACCTAAGGCAGCCTACAAAGAGCAGGGCCTGCACCACCAGTTTTCCAGCTCCCAGCCCCATGCCATCACTGTCTGTGGCATTTATAGACTTTATCAGCTCTGTCTTGCTGTCTAGCTCATTTCTCATTTAATTTCCACAACAAAAAAACACTGTTTCTTCACCCCACCAGTTCTGCAATGTGCCATCTTTGTGGGATTCTTTTTGGATTGTTAATAAAAAACAAAAAAAATTCACTTCTAATTACTCAGGGGTATGACAGTGCATCAAAGCACAGCATGAATTTTCTCTGCTTTAGCTGTTCTTCATGCAGGCACCATCAGCATGGCCAGGCAGGGAGGGGTTAGCAGGGTGTAACAAGCAGGGGGATGCTGCACAGTGGTCCCTGCTCTTCCCTTGCTGCTCTCTCCCTGTGATGATCTGCAAGCGTGGCCAAACCACCCTGCTCCCAGGGAGTGATGAACTCCAGAATATTTGCTGGCAAAGTGGGCCTGTGGAGTGCTTGGCCCAGCTCTTTTGCAGCCCACCCAGACCACACATGAAGAAGAGATGGGTGGCAAGGCATGCTCACATGTAACCAGGTGGAAAACTTGAGAAAAGTGGGCAAATGCAGCCTGAAGGGAAGTTCAGAGCAATGAAGTCCCTACTGGTTATACCACTGCCAGGAGAAGTGCACAGCTTGTCTGTAGCAGTAGGATGTCTCTTGGTTTGCTTGCAGAAATTCTGGTTTATTTGCAGAATGAACTGATTTTCTTAGGAACACTATGCATAACAACTCCCACTTCCCGAGTGCTATGGTAATTAAGCTTTTATCCGAGTAGATAAAATAATTAACATATTTATTACTCAGAAGAAAAAGATCTTTTTTTGATTGATTGCAGCCTACTAATGTTTCATCAAATATTCAAAGTCTCTATTGTTAAGCCATTAATTTTATTTATTTTTAAAGCCACTACATATGTTTCCTATCCCAAGGGGAGGAAAAAAATCATCATATGAAAAATTCCCATCATTACTAACACACAGCTCAGCAGAAAAGGAACAGAGATAGGGAGCACCCTTCCTGTCTGCAGCAGAGTGGGCTTCATTAAGCTTGCAAGGGATTTTTGCACATTCCAGAAAGCACTGAGGGGGTGGGAGAAGTCCTGCAGAGCCTTGTGGGCACCTACAGATGTCGTGGCTTTGTGCCCAAGCCAGTCTCAGTGTGCTGCAGTGCTTGGTCCTGGCACTGCCATCCTTGCCTGCACCCCGCTCCTGTGGCACCCCGGGCACTCCTGCACACCACCACAGGAGATGCTGTGAGATGATTGCCCTCCATACCTCATCACTGTATTATGATCACTTTTAGCTAATGGCTTTAATTCTTGGTGCTGGGCAGTTGTGTTGCTGTGGTTACTCTGTGGGCAAATGTAAACAGCTCCCAGTCACCAGGAACAAGCACAAAAACAAACCCCTCAAAGGCTGCCAAGAAGATCTTCCATTGATTGCTGTATCCACACACCCACAGACTTTGGGTGTTGGGTTTTTTGGAAAGATGAAGCCACAAGTCCAAAGGAAAAAGATGCCAGAAGCCGCCAGAGAGAATACTTTATATAAAGGCCCATAAAACCATTGCAACATGGACACCTCAGCAGGGTCCTGCTCACCAGCTCTTCTAAGGAACTCTCATCCCATGGAACTGTGCTGGAAGCAGATATACTGAAGCATTTTCCTGCCATTCCTGGAAATGTTTGAAATTATGCCCAGTTCTAACAAGCTGCAGAAAGGAGAAGTGTCAAGAATGCGTTTCCTTGTGCCTGAGCATTTGTGGATCTTGCTGTCACCACTCCCCACCTGAGCAAGCACTCACCTGGGACTGGATTAGGAACTCTTCAGGTGTTGATCTCATTTGGTCCTATTGTCTTGCAAAAATAAAACACCTTGTGGTGTTTTACACTGAACCTTGTGGTTCAGTTTTCCACATTCCCTGTGCTTTTCAATTTGGATGGCTTGGCAGCAAAGCCACTCCTTTTGAGAGAAGTGGCATTAATAGCACAGAGAGAAGCTGCCTGTAATTCATTACATACAGTGCCACCCTATTCTACTCCTAAAGCCTTTCATTGGAAAAGCTGGAACCCAGAGATGACCCAAAATTATGCCCACACAAACAGAGGTATGATCAGCAAATCATGATGGCACAATGTGTTTCCAGTCCTGGGGCAAAAAGAAGGGTTTTCCTTCCAATTGCTGATGTGTTATCCAGTGCTGTGGTGTTCTAACTGCGCACCTGGGCACTAACACCATGTCCTCACGCCAGTTCTCATCTGACTCAGGAGTTAAAAAACAATTGGGACAGGGAGAACACACAAACAAGGACAGGGCCCATGCCATCCCCATCTTTGTCCCAACCATCCCTCAGCCCATACAACACCATGGGGACTTCTCAGGGGTTTGGCCAGCATTTTGTCAGGAATGTGAATCAGTCAGATCAAACAGATTCCCTTTCTTACCTTCACATTATTCCCTCTACATTACAGCAAGCACTGGGGTGGATGCTAAAGAAAGCCACCCATCTCATTGTGTGATTAAGCACAAAATAAATACCTACAGCCAGTCAAGCTGAAATGCCTATTAACAAAATTGTGTAAAGTGTAAGCTGTGCTTGCACATAAAAACCAATGGTAAGTTGTAACACGCAAGGAAATGAGTCAGTGGGAAATTAAACACAACTTAGTATTTTCTCAATGTAACAAGTCACAGTTGGGATTAATCCTTTTGTGCGTATCTAGAGGTGACTCTCAAATCACATACACAAAGAGCCAATTCTCCCTTTTGCCATTTTATTGCAGCTCTTTTTAATGATTCATGACAAAGAGCTTCAAAGAGCTCCAAGCCATGACAACAGTCCCAGATCCGACCTCCTTGTTCTCATCTCAGCAAAAAATCCTCCTTGGTGAATAATTTAGGTTTAGGAAGAGAGCTGTCTTAAAACTATTCCCAAGGGAAGAACTAGTGTCTAGAATTTAATCTCATTATGGAAATAAAAATAAAAATAAAATATCAAAAGAACACAGTGACTGCAACAACAATACAAGCCTTATTTTGCAGAATTCATCCGTTGTGAAACTCCACAGAAGGGAACACAGCTGTTTTCCCTGAAATATGTTTCATGTTTCAAGAGACTAAAGATGAAATCCAAAGCTTTGCCTTTCAACTTATGATAGATAAATACATGCAAGGATGACACAACTACTGTTCAGGCTATTGAGGAAAGAAAAATGTCATTTAGAGCTAGAGGTGAAAACATGGGCTTGACCACAGGCTGCAACACATCCTCCTCTAAGTTCAGCACAATGGGAGCAGGCTTGCAACAGCCTCCCAAAATCTGAGGCAATTCACCCCTGACTTCAAGCTTGGAATCGAGTTTTATATTTCCTTTGTTGCAAGGGCTGAGGTCTCATACAGCATGGTTACAACACCAAAAAAAGCATAAAAAAGGAAGTGCAGCACCCAGAAAAAAAAATGCATACAAAATGCATCACATCTGTACACCTCCACCTTAATTTCTGAAATTTCTAGTGAGTATTTAATTCCTCCTCCAAATTCCTGACATGATATGCAGGGATTTTGCCACTTCACTTCTAATGTTTAATCTTCTCCTTGACGAGCTGATAGGGATATTCTTAGACATTAAACTCAGATGAGCCATTCACAGTTTGCCTTCAGTTTTCATGGCCATTTTGCAAAGATTTCTCCCCTTCATCTCCCCTCTATGATACACTATGGTATTTGGAAGGACAGTTAATCCAAGTCATAGATTGCCCTGTGCTTGAAATAACCAGCATATCCAAAGCCAGCTGAATACTGAAACATTTCTAACAATGGGGATGACTGTAATAGTGCATATCCTGCTCCCTGGGATGCAGATGAGCACCTAAAGGACACTGTGTGTGCTGGCCTAGGAAGTTTTGTACCTTCACAGAAGGAGGAAAAGCCTCACCTAAGGTCAGGTCAGGGCATGGATGCCACCCAATCTTGTTTGAGCACAAAGACACAAATGTCCTTGCCCTGGCAGATTTAACAGCTCTTCTGGAGCCCTCCCATTTTGCCACCACAGCTATTTATTGTGGGAGTGAACTGCCCCATTCCAGTAGCTCCCCTTCAAAGGGCAGTGTGCATTTGGGGGTTGTCCCTGTGTCTACAAGCACAAATATTCTGCTCCAGCTCAGCTACACATTGCGCTCAACAATGTATGATTCCAGCCTCCAGGTGGATGAAAATGGTGAGGATTTTGCTTCAAATGGTAGTCCCTTTGCTAAAACTCTTCTTTCTTATTTAGGAGGAGACAACCACTCATCCCTGCCCTCCATTTTGCAAATCACCTTTCCAGGGTGACAAATCACCTCTGGTCCCTCTGGGTCTCACCCTCACAGGCAAAGCCAGGCTTCAGCTTTGGTTTACTAGACAGCCTTATGCTGGGGCAGAGACCTGAAAAGATCAGAGTTTGAGATGAAATGAGAGTCCTTTCAGCAGCAACAATGCCCCTGTAATTAGCCAGATGAGCAGGTGACACGCTCTGTGCACAGGTACAGTGATGCTCCCCTGGGGACACATGGCTCTCTGAGCATGGCCCATCTGCAGAGCTGAGGACAACAGCAGGACCCTGCTGACTGTGTCTGCTCTGAAACACTTCCTTTGTGTGGGGCAAAACCCAAGCCCTGATCAATTACTCTGTGACTGGGTGGCTTTGTGAGGTCTGAAAGGGATGCTTCAGCCGCTTGCCTGTGCTCACCTGGCCAGCCTCCCACAGCCTGTGGAGCACTGGCTGCTCATCAGAACACATTTGTGGGGCTTAGCAGATCTGCTGGAGAAACCCCAGGCACCCCAGTGTATGCTGAGCAATTCAGCTTATGATTGCATCAAGAAAATGTATCTGAATTATCAGAGTTTCTTTTGGGACAGGACTGTAGTGAATTCCATATCTGTTTCTTTTTACTCAAAGCATTTACTAAAAATTCTTCTGTGGCTGTCATTTTAAGACAGAGCAGGTGTCAGAGAAAGCTGTACATGGCCACAGAAATCTGTCACAAGGCAAGAGGCACCTTTGAGCTCTCAAAAACAATTACTGTCAAAAACAGTGCCTGGCATAAACACACTGAACTGCTTGGGCACACGGTGAGAGTCACCATATGTGTACACACACCTCAAATACATTCATTTCTACATGAAATTTGGAACTAAAACAGCAGTTTCCTTACTCCATACTTAATAAACTTGGCTCTTTCAGCATGAGAAGAGTCATAGAAGAAAATGGGATTCACTTGTGGAAAGCACGAGAATTTCCTTTAATTTGTTTCCAGCCTGTACATGAGTTCCCAGGTTTGGGGAAAGTTCAAATTGCCGTCAGCTAAAGCTGCACCCAAATTCTTATTAGCAGAGGGGGAGGGAAAAAGATTTTTCCTTACCATAGCTCTCCCTGAGGCTGTTCCTGCACACAGTGCAGAGAAAGCTGCAAGGAGGGAATTACCCTAAGATGCAGCAGGGAAGGATATCAGCTCTGGACGCGGGTGCTTTTCAGCCAATTCTCCCCCGTGCCCAATGAGCATCTTCACCACAGCTGATAGTATTCTGAAAAAAGCCTTTTACACTCTCCTTGGGGTTTTGTGAGTTTTTTTTTTTTTTTTACATGTTTTTTGGTTTTTTTGTGTAAGAAATTGAGAATATATTTGAAAGGTTTGAACTGAGACCTTGCATACATCAGCTGCCTGTTTTCATCCCAGGCTCTGGAACAAACCTCTGTCTTGAATCCTATTGGCATTTAATAACCAAACCATTCCTAGCAGGGCACAGTGAGAGTCACTGGAGCTGGGCTAGAGTTGTGCAGCAAAAATACCAAAAGCACAACAGAAACTATATAATCCCTTCTCCCTCCTCTCCACTGCACCAGCAGCAGCCTCACAATCCCAAAACTGGTCTTTCACCCCAAAATCTCCGTGCCACGTCAGCCAGTGCCCCCAGCCTTGTCCCCGATGTGCAGCCCCCGGCGCTCCCCCACGGCAGGCAGGGCAAAGGCAGGGCAAAGGCAGGGCAAAGGCAGGGCAGGGCAGGGCAAAGGCAGGGCAAAGGCAGGGCAGGGCAGGGCAGGGCAAAGGCAGGGCAAAGGCAGGGCAGAGTGGGCAGAGCGGGCAGGGCAGGGCGGGCAGTGCGAGAAGGCAGGACAGGGCAGGGCGGGCAGGGCGGGCAGGGCAGAGCAGGCAGGGCAGGGCAGGCAGAGCAGAGCAGGCAGAGCGGGCAGGGCAGAGCAGGCAGAGCAGGCAGAGCGGACAGTGCGAGCAGGCAGAGCAGGGCAGAGCAGGGCAGAGCGGGCAGGGCAGAGCGGGCAGAGCGGACAGTGCGAGCAGGCAGAGCAGGGCAGAGCGGGCAGAGCGGGCAGAGCGGACAGTGCGAGCAGGCAGAGCAGGGCAGAGCGGGCAGAGCGGGCAGAGCGGACAGTGCGAGCAGGCAGAGCAGGGCAGAGCAGGGCAGAGCAGGGCAGAGCGGAGAGGGTAGAGCAGGCAGGGCAGAGCGGGCAGAGCGGGCAGAGCGGGCAGGGCAGAGCAGGCAGAGCGGGCAGAGCGGACAGGGCGAGCAGGCAGAGCAGGGCAGAGCGGGCAGGGCAGAGCGGGCGGGCTGTTCCCGGCATGTCGGCACGTCCCGCATGGGAGCCAGGGCCAGAAGGCTGCAGCTGCCTGCGCGCAACGTGCAGGCTGTGTGTGGTAGGGCTGTACTCGCAGCCTGCCAACACCCGGGCCGGGAACGCAGCGGGATGGCCGCTGCCAATGGGAGCCGGCAGGAACCGAGCCATGTGGGAAACTTAAAATGCAAGTGGAGCTGGGAGTGCGTGGCGAGTCCTCCCCGAGCGCTGCCCGGGCTGGCAGCGGGGCTGGCTTCGGGCGGCTCCAGTAACGGGGATGCGTGTGCGGGCGGGGAGCCGGGCAGCGGGGCTGGGAGCGGGGCCGCAGGGGCGCTTGGCTGCGGCGCGTTTGGAGCACACTGCTGTGAAGGCGATTAGACCCCACTCTGATCTTCACCCGTTTCATTTAGACAAAAATCTGGAATCTGGATTTGAAGATGCTCTTTTAGCTGTTTCTGAAATCAGAAACAGACTCTGCAAGGGAGGAGGAACATCTATTTACATCCATGAAGTTCCCGCGTGTTGCTACCCTGTTCTTCATGGAGCAGAATATCGTTCGAGTGTTCATTAAAGCAACAATAAACCGAGCTTATTTCCTAAAATCTTACACATGCTAAACACACCTAACAACGCTTTTAGGAATATTTTCCCCCATTTGATTCACTGAACTTTCCTTTAGATTTAGAAGCCTGCTAAAGCTAGAAAAATTAACATTTAAGTCAATCTGTGGCAAAAGGTGACAGCCTTCCCAGGTGAGAGTTCTCCAAATCTTATTTCCAAGGTGCATGGGAATTTCCGCGGAGCGCGGGCATCCCTGGAGCGCTCACAAGCGGATGGTTTCCAGCTAACAGCCCCATTCATACAAATGCACACATCACCCTCCCCAGCAACCCTCCGCTGATGGGGAAGGTCCCAGCTGGGCAGGGGCAGCAGCAGCCGCCCCACCGCCTGCGCTCCCCACGGGATGCTCGGGGCGGGGATGGGGGATGTTCCCCCCGGGGTGCCGGTCCCCCCCTCCCCGGCGGGCTGAGGAAGCGGAGGGAGCCGTGGAGTTGCTCTGCATATTAATGAGCCGGGAGCGAGGGCAGCGGGAAGCGCTTTAAAGGAGGAGAAGGCAGCGGCAGAGCGCAGGCAGCGCCGGCAGCCGCTCCGCCGGGAGCCGCTCCGCCGTCCCCTCCCTGGCCACCCAGCCCCGGGACAGCGGCATCGGGGCACGAAGCCCAGGCGAACACACACACCGACCCCCCGGCGTCTCCTCGGGTACCTGCTGTCTCACAATGAAGCTCCTGACAGCAGCTCTGCTCCTGCTCTTCATCGCGATGTGCTTAGCCAGCGCGGAAGGTAAAGCTCTGCTTATTCCCGTGTAAATCTCTTCTCCGGTAATTTGTGTTTGTGTCTTGATAGCCCTGGCTTGGGCTGAGCTATCCTTGCACGGTGGAAAGGTGTGATTTGTGGAATCTGTGAGTAAGGGAGCTGCAAGTTATGTAAAGGTGGAGGAGAGGTAAAATACAAGGGATGAAGTTGTGTCTTCATTTGTGTCTTCGGCGCAAGGCAAAGAACTCGCAGTGGGGCAGGTCGTGCCATGTTCCTCGTTATTCAGGAATAGAGCCCAAGCATCTCCTTTGAAACTGAGCGTGGTTTTCAGGGCAATTAGAGCAGAGCTGGATGTGAGGTGGTGGCACAGCCTGCGTTTTCTGCTGTGCACAAAAATGATGGGTAAAACATGCTCAGCTTTTGTCTGGCTATGACTGCACCACAGCATCCATGCAAGGAGAAATGACTCAGTCCTACAAACTCCAAGTGAGACACGAGTGAATGAGAAAGTAGCCCAGACATGCACTTGCTTGCTCAGTTTAAAGCAAGTTCTGATTCTTTCATTTCCTTTTGTTAAATACAATTATATTTAATCACAGCAGGTGCACTTTAAAAAAATCTGCTATTTACAAAGTCCCAGAGCATATGTAGTGCTCTAAAATATATTTCCCAGAGAGTCACTACCTTTTTCTGGGATATACCAAAGGAAGAAAAAAAATCTCTTTTTAAGCCCAACAACATTAAAAAAATTCATCTTTTCCCAGCAAGGCTTGAAAGAGCAAACTGAAGTTTTCCTGGATGCACACAGGCTGGAGGGGAAGGGACGCTTGGTATGCAGGAAGCTTTGCAGGCGCATGAGAAAATGCTTTCTCTTGTAGGCGTGAAGTGCAAATGCTCAAGAAAAGGTCCTAAAATAAGATTCTCTAATGTACGGAAGCTGGAAATAAAACCGAGGTACCCATTTTGCGTGGAAGAGATGATTATGTAAGTTTTCCTTCATTTATTCCTTTCTGTTTCCCTGTCAGCTGAACTGCTTCACCTTATCTGCAAGTTCCTTCTTTGTTCTTTGTTTTCCTCATGCCCTGGCATGCTAATTCCTGGGCATAGTAATTTGCTGTATCAGATTAAAAAAAAAAAAGGACAATTCTGACCAAAATCACAGGTATCATTTTTTGGCAGAATTTTTTTTCTTTTTTTGTCAAATAAGTATTTCCAGAATGGGAAGCAGTAAAAAGATTATCATTAGTTCAAGCGAGAATAGGGGAAAATTCTACTCCAAGCTGCCTGATACAACACTCAGAACTATTTACTCAAGTTATTCTGAGCATGCAGAATAAACATGAGCAGTTTGGTCCGTGGTGGTTTCTGAAAGGAAGAGTTACCCCAGCCTGCATTGTACCAGAGGGATCTCCTTCACCTGCTGGGGTTATTCAGCATGTAATAAAATTCTTTCATCGCAGTGTCCCTGCAAGTCAGGACCAATGCTGATGTAAAATCTCAAGCTGATGTAGTGGGTAACCAAGCTGAGGCAGGTACAGGGATTTTTTTACATAACTGGCTAAAAAAGGAGGGGGCTTTTACATCTTAAATATGGGTGGGTTTGGCTTTTTTCCTGACCTGTTTGGATATCATAAGATTCCCCCAACAAAGCACCATTCAGCCAGCACATGATGCAGCTGGGTGAGAGCCAGAAGGGCAGATAACCCAACAGGACTGCACCAAGCCCCCTGCCCCTAAGAAGGGGGAGAATTGTCCCAAGATCAGCCACAGCCCAGGACCCTAAGGACTGACTGGATCCAGCATGGTGCTCCCCCATGGAACCCTTGCCAGTGGCTGCCCAAGGGGATCTGTGCAGGCTGCACACCCCCCAGCACCCTGCAGTGCCCACAGGGCTGCCTCTGCCCATCCACCTGGCACAGATACCTCAGGAGAGACCATGGAGTGCCCACATGGAGCTGCCAGGCTCAGCACAGGGCTCCTGGAGAGGGAATAGAGATTCAAGCTTCCTCAGGCTTCCTGCAGAGCCAGAGCAGCATCCCTAGGAGCAAGGCTGAGCTCAGGGAACGACAGACCCACGTCTTTGAAGCCCAAACCTGCTGGTGGTGACCTGAACAGAGAAGTTCTTGCAGAGAACCCTGTCTGAGTCAGCTTGACTCTGTTTGCTTTGACCCTTCAATAGTAAAGTGATGTCACAGAGGGACACTAACTCTTGGCATCCCTCTCCAGTTATTTGCCCAAAAGCAGATGGTGACCAGGGGGTATGAAATAAATCTCATTAATGTGACATTTTACTTCCAGTCAGAAATCAGAGAAAGCAAGAAAGCCCTGTAGGAGCAGTTGCTTTTCCAGCCTGACAGGGCAGATGTTGAGCAATACTATTCAAGGCTGAGGCTTGTCCAGGGTTTGCAGCAGCTGCTGGGACAGAACTGTCCCATCACTGTCTCCTCACTGGGGGTGTCTGTGGGGCAAACCCACTGCCATCACCACCTTTCCAGCCCCCCTGATGCAGCCTGAACTCAGCATTGAAAGCACTGAAATTAATATTCTGGGAACCAATTTATCCGGGAGCCTCTGGACATGGCACAGAGGAGCTAAATTCCTGCAGCTGAGTTTTTGTTGCTGCAGTGATCATCCAAAACAAGTTGTCAAAGCTGCATCCCCTTCTGCCCTCCTTGAAAGCTTTCATATAGCAGAAACATGATATAAATTGTGTTGGAATGAGAAATAGGGGGTGCAGTTAGGGAGGTTGTGGCCATATCCCCCAGCAGAGCTGTGCCACAGGGTAAGAGACAGTTAAACTGAGGCCTCAGTCTAGTCAAAACCTATCAAGATTCATGGTACATCCAGCAGTAATTGTGTGTATCTGTTTCCTGGAATGAGGGGAAGCAGCAGAAAGTAGGAGGGAAGTTTAACTCCTTCTACTTGAAATGCTCCGAAACACCCCCACCCATGTTTTGCCCGATGCCAGAGTGTGGGGATGGGTCAGGCTGAGAAGAGCTGATGGGAAATGGGCTCACAGTAGTGCCTATCTCCAGGGGCAGGAGAGGCAGCTCCACAGCAGCCTGGGATGAAAGGGCCAGAGCCAGGATCCCTGAGGTTCTGGAGACAGGATATGTATAGGCAGAGGTGCAGCCCCTCATCCCTGCAGATGAGATGTGTGGGGGCACAGGGTGCTGGGTCACAGATTGATTTGGGGTGTGTATCACAGCCCTGCAGGCAGGGACATGCTGGGGAGAGTTTTGGCACAGGGACACTCAGACACCAGGGTGAAGGCTGCAGCCACCAAGCCCTGGGCAGCAAAGGGACAAATCCCACTGCAGGAATCCTACTGGAGGTGTGGGTTCTGGTGCTTCATCCCTTCTCCACCTCTCTCAACCTCTTCTTGCAGCCCATCCAGGCAACTGCTCATTCAGGCAGAAGCTCCCGCAGCACCTCTTAGGCACATTCCCCTACATTTGTCACACCAGCATCCCCAAAAGCAGGCCCAGGTCATCTTAGGGTGGCCAAACCTGCTGCCACCAAACCCTGCATCCATCAGGGACTGTCAGAGAATGGCAGAGGACCATGGGGCTGCCTTGGGAACATTTCTGCTGTCCATCCTCCAGAACAGAAGCAAAAAACCTGCATGTGATGTAAAGCAATTCATCTTAGCCTGAGGAAAGACCCTTTCACCTGAGAGGCAAAGCATGGATCTCCTCCTGCTGAGACTGCAGCCTGGTAAATCCAGAGTGTCCTTCGCTGCTTCTGGTGCAAATGCAGAGCTGGCAGCTTTTCAGAGGTGTTCCTGCTCCTCTCCTGCAGTTCAGCTTGTCCATCACTTTCTGGAAATATCCTCCATGGTCTGTCAGAAGAGAGAAATGAAAGCCAAGTGGATCAGCCAGTGCAGATGGCACAGCTGAGGTGGCTGCTGCATGGAGAAACCCTGCTCTGCCCTCAAATCCCTTAAAGCTCAAAGCTACAGGAAAACTCCCCTTCTGAAGCACACACTGCTCCCTAGGAGTTGGTAGAGAGCACCCTTAGAACAGAGTTAGTCCATAGTTTTGAGCACTGACCCTTCCCTTTCTGATACCTGCAACCATTAAAGGCTCTTCCACTGCTTTCCCATGCATTGGGGGAAAGTCCACATCCTCCCAGAAAACAACCTGGAAATTACACCTTAATATTTTGTGACCTTAGCTGGAGATGAAGCAGAAAGGAGGAGCAGGGAGGAAGGTTAATTGAATAGAAAAACCTGTTTGAACACCACGTAAAACCTTGAAATTGGAATTGTGGTGAGAGCCTCAGTTCAGTTCATGCAGGCAGCATGTTTTAATTTGTGAGGCACCAGGAGGGTGAGATGGGAAAGTCTGCAAGGCATTTTGTCTTCTTTCTGAACCAAACCATAAAAGAAGCCCTCCAGTATACATAGGTATTTCTGGATTTCTGCCATCATTATACTCATGTCTCTAGCAGCATTTAATTAATTCCACTATGGGGTTTTTGTTAAACCAATGACTGGCTTTCTCCATTATAGATGGTGTTTCCAGAAAATTATTAATTCTAATACAAATTGCCATTGTGGGTTGTTTTTTGGATATTGTCTGGGTTTTTTTTTATAAGAAAACAAAAAAACTGCTCAATTTTGAGCCCCAGAAGTGGGGTGGACTTGATGTTTCTGGAAAGCTGTCCTGTTGGGACCCAGATCCCTCATGTCACCTCAGCTGTGGCAGCCTCACTGAGCCCTCCAGGAGGGGACCTCAAATGATGAAAAGACTTTTGCCACGTTTTGTCTCTCAGCATGCTTGGTCCTGACAGTCAGGGGACACCAAAGTGGCAGGGAGAGCAGGATCAGGTGGTGATGAGAGGAGACTGAAGCCCCCAGGGCTAATGCTGGGGCTCAGGGCTTGGCTGCTGGGCACACGAGCACTCTGCCATGTGCAAGCATTTAAAATACTACAGAATTAAAGGGGAAAAATTTAAAATAATCAGTTTGTTTATAAATAATAAGATCAAGATAATAGGAAACATAATCAGATCAATGGAGCAGTTCTGATAATTTCTCTTGGATGAAGTATTGTTGAGTGTAATGGAGCTGTCTCCTCATGCAAAGTCCTTGTGGTTGCCTGAATGAGCCCAAATTAAATTAATTATACTCAGAAGAAGATATCTAACACTTAGGCAGAGCAAACCCACTGATTAAAACCAGCAGGAACGTTTTCCTCTGATACAACCTCAATGCCCTGCACTGAGGGCGAACAGCTGCTCTGACCTTACCATGTAAACCCAAAATATCTGAGTTGATCTCTGTGCCATAAAGCACAGAGTGGAAAGCCCTGACCCTGTGTGGCTCGGGGTGGGAGCAGGGGGTATTGCCACATCCCTGTGAGCTGTCCCTTGCCTTGCAGTGTGACACTGTGGACACGGGTGAGGGGGGAGCAGCAGCACTGCCTCAACCCCAAGCGCCAGAACACCGTGAGGCTGCTCAAGTGGTACCGGGTATGGAAGGAGAAAGGCAGGTGAGTCCCAGCTGGCTGCATGGGGGAGGCTCTTGGAGACAAGTCAGGCAACCAGCAGCGTTCAGGAACAGAAAAAACAGGAAAATGCACACGCTGGCAAATGCTCCATCCAGCACAGAGGATGCATTTCATTACCAAAATTACAATTTTAAATGGGTGTTCTTGATATTAATTATTTCCTGCCACACGCATTTCTTGCTTCTATTTTGGCATTAGGCTGTTCTGACTACAAATAGTAATTATTTTTGGTTAAAATATTCATCAGCTGATGTTCTCAGTTATGTACATACATTCACCTCCCTTCTACGGGTAAAAATCCAAGATGAAAAGCTAAACTACTTTCACACAGTCACGAGAAAAGCAGTCAGGAGAGGCAGAAAGGGGGAGCCCTGTCCCACACTTCAATCACACCACCTCAACCTCATCAATACTTGATGACGCGGGTATTTGCCAATTTTAACGAGCATAAACTTCCCAGAAAAATTATAATTTTCTGATAAAAATCTGACAGCTTCTCCTTTGTAAATAGGGTTGGGATTTTTTTCTAAGTCATAGGCAGAAGATAGAGAGTGAGAGATGAATTCCTGATGGCCAGTGGTGATGTCTGTCCCCATCTGTAATCAGGGGAGCAGCACAACTCCCGCCACGTGTCCAGCCACAGACAAGAAAGAATCTCCACGCACAGTACAGGCCCATCAAACCCTCATCCTCCTCATTTGGTGGGGAATTAGCTCCCCAGAAGTGAGCTCAAGTAAGGCCAGGGAGCAGCAGGCTCCTCTCCCTGCAGCCCCAAGGTGCCTGGTGGTGCCTCAGGCCATGCCAGGGCACAGAAGCCCCTGGGCATCTCCCTGAATTCCTGCCAGCTCCCTGCCTCTGCTTCACAAACAGAGCACGTGGGGAAGCCCTGGCTATTGCATAACCACAGATTTACACTCTTCTTCTGTTTCTTTTTTCTGTTTTTTTTTTTACATAAGGCCATCACAATGATGAAGGATGCTCAGCCCCAGGCTTGTGCCCTCAGGAAACACACAGACAGACAAGCCCATCAAGTTGTGCTGTCAGGAAATAATGTAGAAAAATTAAACAGAGTAATACGATTGCAAACAACAGATATTGTGAACATATTGTCTATATACAGCTCATGATACGCTTCAACATTTGTATATGAGATAGGGATTTTCCAGCATTTAAAGTGAGTTAGTAGATGTGGATTTCTTCATGTTATTTACTCAGATAATTGTGGTAGAGTTTGTCACTCTCCACATGCCTCTAAGATGTGACAGTGTCAAAGTCCAACACTCCTCCCAGATCCTTTATGGATATAGGTAGCAATCTGGTGACTGCTGAAGTCAATAACTTACTTTCCAAATTACTCAGGCACAGGCTAAAAATCTGGGGTCTGGGGTTTTACTATTTTTGTGTCGTTATTTTTTATTATTGTTGCTATTTGAAATGGAGTTTTTAAATTCCTAGTTTAAACACCCTGCTCTTGGCTCTTCTTTTGTTTAGGGTTTATGAAGAATAAGAGGAAGTGGTACAAGGAATGGAGTGGACTCCCTCGGCTGGCATAGGACTGAGCTCTACAGAAGATTATTTCTCTCTCGCAGACATAAGACACAAATTCTATATTATTATAAAGCACTTTTTACCAAGGGTCAGTTTTTACATTTTATAGCCGTGTGCAAAAGGCTTCCAGATTTCACAAGCATCTGTTGCACTTCTGATTTCATACCCGTCTGCTCCATACTGAAATTAGGAAAACACCTGCTTTTCGTTTTAAAGAAGTTCTTTTGGGAGTTTTTTGGTTTTAATTATGATTCATTCATACTTCACTATGATGGCAATCGAGCTTTATAAGCTCACTAGGCAAACAGAACTGTTTGTGATGTGTTGTACAGCCATGGCCCTCACCCCTGGCAGTGGCCTGGGGATGCTGCTCGTGTTTGCAGCCTCCACCTCAGCCAGGCAGAGCAGGGACCAAAGACGAGTTTGCTGGGGAAGATGCCACGAAAATGCTGTGGCTGCACCTGCAGAAGTGAGGGAAGATGCCACGAAAATGCTGTGGTTGCACCTGCAGAAGTGAGGTCCCTCAGCACCTCGTCAAGTGAGCGTGAGCATCACTTGTGTACCTCTTCTTTAATGGACTCGAGGTCCTGCTGCAAGGCAAAGCATCCTGTATCTCCCTTCTAACCTTTCATGCATTAGAAAGCATTTCTAACTCATTTTTATTACTAAGAAAATGTGTATTTTTTTTCATCCTGAAGCACTTAAAGGAAGTTTGTGGCTTCAGTACTGAGACATCTTAAGCTTCAAGACTATTGTGTATGTTTTCCTAGATTTGTAGCAACAACAACAAAAAAAAAGCCTTTAAAAGGTACCTTTTTATGAAAAATATGATAGGGCAAACATATAAATACGTATGTATGTTTTAGTCACAATACAACATATTCATTATTTTGAATGTAATACTTCAATGTTAAGCAGTGCATTCCTCTTTTTAATATAACAAAACTACCTTTTCATTTGTAAATACACTATAGGAAGTCTCCCTATATTATCTCACTGTATAATGTTCTGTACTGCTAAATTATCATATGCTATTTAAATGTTTGAAATATTTAGGAAGTTGCATGCAGATTTCATATTTCTTTCTAAGACAAATGAAAAAAGTAATAAAAAAACTATTTAAAAAAAATTTCACAGCTGTTTGTAAATTTCCTTAAGCCACCAGGGAACTCCTGCCACTTTCAATCACTTGGTAGCTGAATTGGTTTGGGGGGGGAAATAGTAGATCAGAGAAGCTGATTAGGGATTGGATATCTTGATGACACTGGAATTAGAAAACACTATTCCAGCACAGTTTACTTCCCTTTCTCATTTTAGGATTTGGACTTTAGCCAAACACTGAGGAATGCTGCGACATAAAGAAGGACGATGCCATTTGCCTGTAACCACTGGTCTAGTGTTGTGTTAAGTAAACATAAATCAACAACTTCAGTTCATAGAAAACCACATAAAAAGTGATTTGGATGAAATCTGGGTTAGATTAGGGACAGTCATACAGCAAAAGTCAGGCCACAAAAACCTGTGAGCCACCACCTCCTCTTCCTGCCCAGTTTCTGCCCTCACCCACAGGGAACCACTTTGCACCCAAGTGCAAACACTACATCCTCCCCAGATGAAAGGAAGGCAACAGCTTGGGATGGCAAAGCCAGCAAGAGTTTAAACACATGAAAAGCTCCTGGTGCTCCCTGAACAGCCCTGCTGGCCTTCCTGCCTGCTCCCAGCTGGGCTAGGGCAGCTGCACACGGGGCTGCTCCTGGCATCAGCACGAACTCAGTGACAGCAACCCCGTCCTGCAGAGCCAGGGCAATGCCTGGCCTCAGCTCAAGGGCTTCCTTTAGTTCAGAGAGACAAAGTAGGGAAAAAAATAAACATACTATATATGTGTGTATATATATATATAGATAGATATAGATATATATATAGCCTAAATTACTGAGATAAGAACCTGGCAGAGCTGGAGGAGAAAGAAGATTTCAAAGTAGTTTCCTATTCTGCAAAAGAACGAAGATCAAGTTTCACATATCTATGAGTAAAATTCTTGAGAAATATCCCAGGGTATTAAAGAAGTTAAATCTCTGTGGATATCAACCACAGGGAGCTGTTTCTGGCTGAGTATCTGAACCCAATCTCTGGGCAAACCCAGACCCGTGATTGAGCCAAGCCACCCCTCTCCTTTCTTGAGAAAGAACATTTTAACAAAACCAGTAGTTTTTCCTTGACAAGATTTGATTTCAACATTCTGGAAGACTTCAAAAAATGTTTCATTTTATTTAGTGACTACTGGGCAATATATTTCCTGGGAAAATATTGCTATGGTTGCACAAGAGGTGGTTCAATCCACTGGGAATGGTGTGCACAGCTCTGACTGCCCAAGCTCAGGACTCACTGACTCAGACCTCGCAGGACAGAGCATGTACAAATTACTTAGCTCCAGGTTCATCTGCTGGACCAAAAAAACAGCAGCAATAGAAACTAAGCACAGATGAAATCAATTGCAATTTTTTTCCACTTGCCAGAATGGGAAACCAAAACAAAAAACCAGCACCATAACAACCCCAAACAACCAAAAAAAAAAAAAAAAAAAAAAAAAACAAAATCACAAACCAATTAAAAAACAAACAAACAACAAAAAAGTTGCTGGTTTCAATATTTTTATTTCTTTTAGCCTAAAACTAAAATCCTTCAAATAAAACAACACTCAGAAATAAGAATTAAAAACCTAAAGAGAAAAAACTGACTCTGAGCTGGTTTTCCCAAGCCTGTAAGCCTGCATCTCCAGGCAGGGTTGTTGATTTTCCAGGAACAAGAGGAGAATCCCTTGCTGTCCCTGATATGCAGTTGTAAAGGGAAATGCTGCATCAGAAGGTAACAGCCACACACAAAGCATCAGCCACTTTCCCTCAGACTGAAACATCTCTGCTAAAACATTTAAATAAATATAATATACATATGTATATGTAGGTCCTTCCTCCACTGAGATTTGGCAACAATCTTAAGGTTGGGTTTTGTTTTCCCCAGCAGATTTCAGGCTGTGAAGCAGCAGGAGACCCTTCAGCCCAGCCTCCCTCACACACAGACCATTCATTTGTGCTCTGAGATTGAAAATGAAGCTGCTGACACATGGTCTGAGCCCACACCAGCCAGCCATGACTGCTCCCCAGCCACCAATTCACCTTCCTAGGAGCCTGAACACTTGCAAGGGAAGCAGGAGCCTTGCTGAATCCTGGGGTACAGGAGCAGGACACACAGACCCCAGAGCTCCTTTACTTGCTGCACCACAAGCATGTGAACCCATCCCAGAGCCTCCAAAGAGGGCAGCAGGCAACGGGAAATCCTCTGCAAATCTGCTCCCTGGCACTCTGCAGGAGCACCAAGCCTGCACTGGAGAGCTGCCCACACAGCCCATCCTTCCCCTGGGTACCCATAGGCTGCACCCCTTCCAAACCAGTCCATCAGATTTATGTTAATAAAGGCACAGGCTCACCCAAGCAGCTGCAGGGACAGGACACAATAGCAGGGAGCCCTGCCTGGCCCTTTCCAGTGAGAGCACTGCATGGGATTAGTAATGTTACACAGAGCCTTTCACCACTTGCTTTTCACTTGTTCATATATGGTTGAGGTCAGCAATGGCCAAAAGAGTTTATTAAGAAGCGATGGTTGCTTGGTGCTCTCAGCAGGTCCTGCTGTGCCCCAGCTCCCACAGGCTCCCTAAATCAAGGCACAAGGCCACACCAGACAGTCACACACATGTCCTGAGCACATCCATGTGGTGGAAGTGGTGGTTCCACACCCACAAGGTTTTATCAGGGCTGTGGGAGCAAACGTGGGGATCCATGGTAAAGTCATTGTTGGGGCTGGGGGTCTGCACTGGTCACCCCTGGGACCTGAGGGGGAAGTTGAAGGCAGTGTTACAACAACACAAATGCTCTCTGAGCTAATTCAACAGCAGAGCTGGGTCCCTTCTGGGCCCATATTTCCAGAGAATAGGAACAAATGTGAATAAAAATGTTACCATCCCCAGGATTCACCATCCCAGTGGGAATCAGAGCCAGGGAGCTGTGTCTGTTCAGGGGTAAAGGGCCCCTGTGCACCCTGACATCACTTAACAGGTTTTATACAAGCCCAGACTCTTTATACAAGGCCCTTGCACTCTCCAAACACACTTCCCTTAAGTCAAATGAAGCTCCAGTCACATTTGGGGTATTTTTCCTCCAAAGCCAGTTTTCAAAATTGAAGCACTGAAATCCAGATGTGCCCAGCATCTGAATACCTCATTTATTCCTGGTCGTTTCAGCACCTTTGGGAAAAGATAGGATGTTTAGGGCTGGGTTTGGGCTTGAGATCCAGGAGGATGGACAGCCCACGGAAAGCCCTGACCGCACCAAGGCCATGCCAGGGCATTCTGTGGGTCTGGCACTCATGCTGGGATTTGTTGTTCAGTTTGTTCCCTTCAGTGGGTTGGGGTGTGCATGGCCACAACTGGAAATCCAGGTATTTTTGAGGATTGCTGTTTGCAGTGCTCACTAACTCTGGGTTTGCTCCATCAGTAACTCTGTGTCTGTTAGTCATTGATTTCCCTCTGATCCTAAGCCACAAAGAGCCAAGTGTTTCCTGGAAATTCCTTGTTTGCCTAGAAAGGCTGCACCCCATGAGCCTCCAGCTATCCTTGTAACCAGCACACACTTCTGGCAAAGATCTCCTCTAATTCCTTTACCCAGAATAGCAGCAGGGATTGCCATTGCCTGAGAGACAGAGGATGCAGCTGCATTTGCAAGCAGCTCCAGGCGCTTGTAGATATCAATACACACCTTACAGAATTGTGAATTGTTTTCAAGTTCCTGGGCATCCAGGCAACTTGGAAAATCTCACAAAATATTTGGCTGTGCTTTCTGACAACACATACCTGCATCTCTGTGGAATATGCCTGCAAAGATATTTGAATTACAGTTTCATACTTTCAGAGAAAGCTGAACACCTGAATTAATTGGGGTCACAATCCTTTTTACCCTCCAAGGCTTCCCCTTGGGCCAGCACCTCTGCCATCCACCAGTGCTACAGCAACAGGCCCTGAGCCATGCCACAGGTATTAAAGTATTTCATATCCAGTACCTACAGATCCAGAAGTCGGGTTTGGAGCATTTCTCTGAGCCAGCACTGCTTGAGGCAAAGCCAGGGAGATCAGAAGGATGCCTGGGAGGCCTCAGCAGCCTGATATTCAGGCCCCTTCCTTTCTCTCACCAGCACTCCGGGGTCCAGCAGCTCTTTGGCCGTCAAACCCAGCCCAGGTGACTGCTCCGAGGGAGCAGCGGGGAAAGCAGGGCTGAGAGGACATCTAGTGGCGACCAAAAACCTTCTCAGCCAGCCAAGGGACACCTCTACAGCTGTCTGCATTATAAATCAGTTTGGAGCCTGCTCCTTGTGCTGCTGTTGCTGGGAATGCTCTTCCACAGCTCCACGAGAAAAACCTCAACTATTGCATTTGGTTTAGGAAACGCTTCCAAAGAAGATTTTTTTCATAAAGAAAAGTAAAAAAAAAAAAAACAGGCAAAGCATCTGTGGTTTTGGGAAGCCTGCTCAGAGGTTCACACCATCTTATTATCCCATCAATTTGGAACTTTCACACTAGGGAAAACAGAACACCTGGCTGCTCTGTCTACAGGAGCCACATCCATCACACCAGCATGGGGAAACTGGATTGCAGCACAACCCAGGGCAGACTCATTCCCAAAACACCCATCCCAAATCCTTTAAAAACACCAAGCCTTTCTGATCAATACGGTTTTCTTGCCCAGAGCTTCTCCCTCCTGCCACCTGCTCTCCAGCAAGCCCAGGGCTGCCATTCCTCTGGTGTTGCATTGCCATCTTGTCCTCGGGTAGGTCCCTTTGACCTCCCAGCAGCAAAACCCACACATGCACAGCAGCACCTGCAGTGCCTGAAGTGGAGACCTTGCTCCCTTCTGTGGGCACCAGCACAGCAAAGCCAAGATCCCTGCAGGAAGTGCCTGTAGGGCTGTCACACACACAGAGTTTGTTCCCTGAACACCCAGTGACACTCTGCATTGCTGGTCCTGTCACCAGCCTCTGAAGTCCTCAAATTCCCGTTGATTTTTCTCCCCTCTTTCGCCTGTTTGTGCCACCAGCTCTTGGGCAGTGGCTGCTCTGGCACACACATGGACGGCATCCAGCCCAGCAGGAGCGGTGACATGACATGAAGTGACAGGAGAAGGGGCAGGCAGCCAAGGCCTTGAAAATCACCACCCCTGTGTCTTTGGTTTTCCTCCTGCTCAGTGAAAGATGTAGTGAATTCCTCTTGAATGGGTTTCACAACCTCCTCCAAGGAAAAAAAAAAACAAAAAAACAAAAACTCCTGTTCATGTTCACTTAAGGCTGATAATTACAGAATAATTATGATTTATTCCCATCATAAATCTTGGAGGAGGAAAAGGGTTTTGAGGTTTGCAAGATTTGCTGGATGACAAAAGGAAAACACAGCTCTAATTGCCCTTCTTTGTTGTGTTTAATTAAGGATTCTGAAGCAACTGATCTCAGGGTTTTTTTCATGGTTAGAAACCTGCAAGGAAAAGAAAATCTTTCTGCAGAGGCACCAATCAAAGCTTTGTTGGGTTACTAGGCACTAAGTGTGCTACATCTGAACACTCAGGACACCCAGAAAAAGAAGCTTATTAAAGGAAAA
Organism: Molothrus ater; assembly: GCF_012460135.2. Lineage (NCBI taxonomy): Eukaryota > Metazoa > Chordata > Aves > Passeriformes > Icteridae > Molothrus > Molothrus ater. The sequence continues at coordinate 9,470,969 of NC_050492.2, read as the reverse complement.
GAAATGCTACAACAGGCTTCTTTCCACCACCCCCCACTTCCAGTAGGCCTTGGCAATTTTGAGCTCACTTCTAATCCTGGAAGAAATGTCTTTTGTCTTTACCCCTCAGCATTTTTACCTCGTTATTGACCATTCAATTGTCTTGCATAAAAACACTTCTCCATTTCTATTACCTTCATAATTCCACCATTTACATATTTCCTCGTGATTTGCTCCAACTTTCTTTTTTTAGCTCTCCAGACTTACCACTTCTGTGACCACATCAGAAAAATCAGACCAGCCCAGAGCTCCTCAGCTCCTTCCCTGGGCCAGCAATTCCCAGTCAAGCACCACATCTCCCCAGCAAGAACCAGTTTGCCAAGTGCTGCCTCTCCAATTCAAAGTGTAAGTGGCTGGCAGGGTGTTCCCTCTCCATTTTCGTGCAGCCGCTGACAAAGTTGTGCCAGGAAAATCCAGTTCCTCATTGTAGCAACCAGTGTCAAATGATCACGTCTGGCTCTGAGCGATGCCACCAGCCCACGAGTGAGGTTGTGCTCAGCCAAGGCTGCAGGGAGCTGAGGAATAAAAAAAAAGGCAAGAAATCCTTGGGATTGCTTTCAATCTGAAAGCACTTGGGGCTGTGCTTTTGCAGAAAGCGGTGGTGCTTGAGAAGGGTGGCTGAAAACAGGACCAGCACACACTGCCTGCCCAAAGGGAACACAGAAACACAGAATATTCCACAAGAATCATCAGGTCCAACACTCACATGAATGGTCCTGTGAGGAAACAGAGGTTTGGGTTGCCCAGAAGGTAAAATCCCAATACTTCAACTGCACCATCCTAGACCATGATGCCTTGAAATGCTGCTCTACAAAGGAAAAATGTCAGCTCTAAAGGAAAAAAAAAAATACTTTCTGGGTTTATCATGATATTTGGGAAATGTTCCTTTAGGGTCAGGAGAAAAGGATGAAGGGAAACACTGAATTTGGCTAAAGCTCGTTGTGGAAAATAAAAAAAAAATAAAATAGAAATGAAGAATACACATAAAGCATAGAATGGAGGGGAAACAATAAATTTTCCATGTTATAGGAGATATTTCCCCACTTCCTTGAAGCAGGTGCCCGGGTTTTCCAGCAGAGCCTCTGCACAGGGTTATCCATCCCAGGGCTCCGAGCTGCAGCTTAGTGGAGGTTGACACCTTGTGGCAATTCCCATCACTTACAAGTCAGAAAATCTGGGGGTTTTGTCCTTTTCCTTTTTTTTTTTTTTTCCTGTGGTGAGGTGGTGGCTGAGGTTCATAGCCCCAGAGGTCAATTCCCAGCACCTGGCACCTCATCTGTGGGGTGGGGGTCTGGGGCCATTAACAGTTTAATGAAGATAAATAACACCAAACACTGAGAACGATATAAACATAAATCCAAGTCATATCCTATTTGTTTCTGGGGGAGAAAATAAGAAAAAGGAAAAAAGATTCCTTGGGATAGCACCAGCTGTATATACACAAGGCCCACAAGACAAGAAATAAAAATTGATCTAGTGAAAGATATTTCTCACCTATTTTTCAGTCTCATTAGATCCTCTCCTGTTTGCACAGTGGGGTAAGAGGGGCAGAGCCCTGATTTACTCCAACAGCTGCTTTGGAGAAGTGAAGCAGCACCAGCTCCAGAGAAACATCTCTATATTCTGTTTATTCCCACTGGAATAAACAGAAACAGCTCAAGACCTGACACACATTAAACCTGAAGTGAAGGAAAAAATGCCTTGGGTTTTATGCCTTGAGTTTAAGAAGAAGTACATTCACTGCTTCATTTATAATTAGCTATTTTAACACGATTTGCTACACGCTTAAATTGGAAGAGAAAGAGGCATCCCCTCAGCAGAGGCCCAGCAGAAACATGTCAGCCAAACTTGTCTCCCCTCATTAGCCAAGCACTTGTGTCAAAGGAGCTTCTTATTGTGGAAGTGCACCCAGCCCCAAGGGAAAAAAGCTGCACCTAGGACAACATTTGCTTTCCCTTAATCATGCTGCTCCATTGTCTGATTTCCTGAATACTGAATTCCTGAATACTAGCATTTACTTAGCATTTTGCCCCTTCAAGCCATTCCAAAATATGGATTAGCAGGCCTAAAACCTAGAGCTACACCAGCAGACCAATGTTCAGGGACTATAAGGGCTAATATATACCTTGAAAACTATTCTTTCCACTTAACTGTGAGCCAGCTTAGCTGGATCCTCCACAGTCCCACTCCAGGCATAAAGCACAGCACCTCAAGGGTCTTCCTGCAGAATTTCTCCTTCTCTGCCCAGTTCAGCTACACCATTCTGTACTGGTGCCAGCAAAGCCAGCAGTTTGGACCCATATGCTGCCTGAGAGTTTTCAAGGGCTGTTACACTTGGAGTTTAGCACTCTTATTTTTCTCTTCTTTTTTCTTTGTACCTGGAGGCGTTATCACAAACAGCTCCTGAGAGAGGTGGCTCCTGGCTGTGAGCATGATGGAGAGCAAGATGGGCTCCCTCACCTTCACAGGTGCTTTCACCCACCAGGGGCTGAATTCAGACTGGAATTTCAGCTGTTCATGCCTGTGGGTTTGTCCCTGAAAAATGGGACCTTTAAGGGGTACATTGCACATACAGTACTAACATAAATGGTAAGTTAAATGAATAGCCAGCAGCCATTTAATTCAGTGCAAAGGGTTCCTTTAAATTCCAGAAAGCAGGGCAAATGTGCACATCATCTACCATATGCTGAGATGCAAACTCTTGTCCCTACATGGCCGAATTTGCAGCACTGAGCCTTGGGGTGTCACCCTTGTCCCTCTCATGGCCAGGGTGGCAGGACCTGCACCCCAAAGGGTCATCCCTGGGGTCAGGATGAGGGGCAGGACCCTGAGCCCAGGACTGTTGGCTGGAGCTGTCTCCTCTCCTTTTCCACCTGCCCACTTTGCCCAGGCTCTGGGGCTCCTGCAAGCCCTGTCAGGTCCCTGCCTAGCCCTCACATCTCATTTGGGGTGAATTCACCTGCTTTTTTTTTTTTTTTTTTTTTTTGTAATTGAAGACCCGTCAGCTTCTTCCTCAGTGATATAATCTTTTACTGCAGATTGCCTCTATTTATGTATGTAATACATCCAGCTTCCTTTGATGTGAAGAACATCTGGATGGTTTCATACTGATGTTCCTTTAGAGAAAAACCTTTCATACCTGCCCCAACAGCCTGGAAGTGAATGCACTTCAAAATGGCTCCACACTAAAAACCACCTTACCTTAAGCATCCGAATTTTCTTTTATGTACGTTGTGCTCTAATTGCTGGGGCAGAGCAGAGAATGAGGTGTGACAGGGAATTTTGATCAAGGCTCCCTGGGAATGTGAGTGACCCAGCCTTCCTCTCCTATTCTGTGTGCAGAAGTACATTTATTTATGTATGTAAAACCAGCATCATCACAGGAGCTGCACGTGTGCCTGTGTGTGACTGTTTCTGCACAAATCTGGGCGTGCAGGGGCCCTGGGTACATGGCTGGGGGCACATGTGGGACACGTGTCTGTGGCACATCCATGGGGGGGCTGCTCCCCAGCGCTGCCCTCCCGCCCCAAATCCTGGGGAAGGAAGCAGGCAATTCCCTTCGGGTGCAACCCTTGTCCCTACAATGCCAGAGGAGGGATTATACCAGGGATTAACATTTTAAACTCCCCTTCCAGACCTACTCAATCAAAGATCCTCAGGCCAGTAATCGCATTTCTGTCCTGGGATTACCGCGTTCCTGAGCCCCAACCTCAATTTTGGGAGAAGCTGGGGACAGCTCCCCCCACAGTGCCTGCATACCCCAAACTCCCTGGGTCGGGGCAGAAGCCTCTGCATTTAGATTTTCTTCCTTTTTTTTAGCCATTCTCTCCAATTCCCCTGCCAAGGTCAGGGGAAGAGTCTTTTCTTGTCGCCTGCCCGCTCCTAATTCCCAGTAATTTATCCCGTATTAAAACTCCCTTAAGGAAGAATGGCCCGGGACCAACACCTGCTATGCAAATGGCAGCAAATCCCCCGGGCCCCGCGGGGCGCTGGGGACCTGCAGGCTGCCCTGGGCCATCCTCCCCCGCCTGCAGGGCTGCATCCTCAGACCCCCAGAGCTGGGGGGCACCCCCAAGGCCCCCCAAGAGTTCAGGCTCAATTTCAGCTCCACTTTATGGTGCTTAAACATTTCGGGTTGTCTTTGCACCTCCTAAGCAGAATTATTGATAGGGAAGGTATAAAAGAAAACCTGAGCATGTAGTTAAGCTTCCTGGTTTGGATGTGGTTGGGGGATTTCTCCTGCAGGGCAGTCAGTAAATTTTGTCCCTTTCTTTAAGGGTAAGTATTCTAGTTTCCATTAGCAAAATACAAGTCAACAAAAGAGGGAGGGAGAAAGTGGAAGGGGAAAAAGAAGATAAGAAAATTCTCTTGCACAATATAGGTGTGGGAGGAAAGGGCTCGTTTCCCAGAGGTGGCAACATCCTGATCTCATTTCTCCCAGTTAATGTGGTAGCCAGAAGGCTGGGGAAGGGCCAGGCAGGGAGTGTGCCCCAGCAACAGGACCACACCAGGAGGGTTTGTCCCTTTTTATTGGAGAACTTGGATCAGGGTTGTTGAAACCTTGGGCAGCCAGTTGCATTCCCAGGCACCTGCGCCCCACACCAGGTCCAGCCCATCTCCCTGGGGGCTCCCATTCTGGGGAGCCCCACAGGGACCCCACGAGCCCCTCCATCTCCAGAAAGAGTGGTGCTTTCTTCCCGTGGTCCTTTACCATGATCACACATTTCCCAGCCCCGAGCACTTGAGTGACATTTGGGCTATTATTCAAGGAGATAGATTGTTTGGCCTGAAGATGCATTGTTTGGGCTCCTCATAAAAGAAACAAGTTAAATGCCACAGCTACCACACACAAAAATGACTCCTTCTGGCCATAAAACCAGTGGGACAAGGAAGTGGCTGTAGGAGTCAAACATAATTGATGCTCAGAAAGATGTTATAAATAATCTGCGCTGAGTCCTCTCTCATGTGCCTCAAAACCACAGAAAGTGGCACTTTTTTTTTTTTCCTCTTTATCTCCCCTTGAATTCAGAAGCATAATACACCGTGAGCACCAATAATTGATGTATGTTATAATTCTTCATTACCCTATCAGTGGTCTGGGAAAATTGGAAGAAAAGAAAATGCCAGAAAGTTATGGTAAAACTTAAGATGCGACAGAAGTAGCTTTCTTTGCTCATGCTGTGAGTGTTTGAATAAGAAGAATGTCCCTGCACTGTAACAAGCTAAAAGAATGAGGAAGACAAAGGATTTCACGAAAAAGGTTTAGATAGAAGACAAGGCAAGTGAAACTGAAAGGAAGGGAAAAAAACCATTTACAATGGAACAATGCATGTACTAATCGCTTTGATATATTATACAAACCCAAAGACCCAAAACATTGTGTAATTATTTATAAATGACTTCTCCACTCCTGTGTATAATACCACAGAAAGAATAAAACTGCAGGCTACTCTCTAAACTATTTCTAAATAGACCTAGCTCAAAAGGAAGCAGAAGTGTTTGAAAAAAAATAATTAATGGTTGATTTTATGGTTGTCTCATTAAAACATTTTAATTACAACAAACAAAATACATTTGTGCTTGCAGGGAACAATCGTTTACCAACTCAACCCCCCCTTTCAAAGAGAAGCAAAATGTTACATCACACGTTTAAAACCTGAAAATAAAGCATTCCCACTATTTCTGCAGATCCCCCAGGAGGGGCTGAGCCCTGACTGCAACTCCCAGGCACTTGTGCAGGATTTCAGGGAGGATTTGGCTCGCTGGGCCAGGACCCCACTGGTGCATGGGGACACTGCCTGTGCTGCCCCTGTGCTCCCCAAGCCAGGCAGCCCCTGGCACACAGCCCAGGGCTTCACACTGGCCACAGGCAGGTAGGAGATGAGGCTAAATCTTTAACAAAGCCCTTGAGCTGCCCCCAAGGTGTTTCCCTGGCAGGAGAACTGGCTCCTGCTCCAAAAGGAGTTAATGCTGCCTCCCTGCAGGCTGAGATCCTTTCAGACACTGGGCTGCCAGGGCTGTCCATTAGGCAGCAGCCACAGCACCAAGCCCTGAACTCCCTGAGAGCCTCGGGCTGGGCACTGTAAGGTGACTCCAGCCAGGGAAGGGTCCCAGGAGCACAGCACAGCATGTCCACCCCTACCCTGGCAGCCCTCACCACAGACCAGGCTGGACAGAAGCCACTGTGCTCTGCACCATGTCCAGAAAAGCACAAGCAGACAAACTGCCCCCCTGAACCATCTCCAGGTTTTCCACCTGCTTTTAAAATCCCTGCTGCATCCCCCAGGCATCTCCAGGGGCGAGGGGGCACGATCCTTCCTTTACTCCTGCAAGGCACCAGGTCCAGCTCTCAGCTTTCTTCTGATGGCTTTGCCATCAGCCATGTCAGCTCTCCAAATCTGGTTCAAGCACTCTCCACAGGCAGCTCTGTCTTCCCTTTCTGGCCATGCTTTCAAACAATGAGGGAGCAAAAAAGCACTATTCTCCTGGTTCATCTGTTATTTTGCCACTCATCCCAAGAACTCATCATTAGCTCAAGACCTCTTGTAGTGATGTAAGAAAAGAGAGTATGCTGAGTTGCTGTAATGATGTGAATCTTAAGACCTGAAAAAAAATTATGTACCTCTGACTTCTCTGAAGCATTCCAATTGTAGGAGCAGTTTTACTGTGAACTGCTCATTTCCATGCTTGAAGAGTGATGCTAACACTGCTCTAATGACCAAAATTCTGGTTTGGTTAGAAATGTGAAGTTGAATAATGTGGAATTTTATTTACTTTTACAGGGTACAACAAACACTCACCAGGGAATGGCATCTTCTCATGGTCTGGCTTTTTCCTTGAAGGAAATAGTGCATCCCAAGAGCTGCAGGGAGCCTTGTGGTGGCACATTTTCTCTAAAAGCCCTTCCTCCACCTTTATTCATCAATTCCTACTTTTCCTGGAGTCCAGCCATGAGTGACACCCCACTCATGATGTCTCATCATGAGGGCAGAGGAACCAGCTTCATGCCTGAAGCCTTACAAATGTAAAATGTGGTGCATGGAAGTGTACCCACAACAATTTCGATTTAGGATGAGCAGTTTGCCATGGTGTATAAGGAAGGATGGTCTGATCCAGGTGTACTTTTGCAGTTTTCTTAGTAAAAAATACCATTTGAATCATTTTCCCTCTCACATTTTTAAAGCGCTGTTTCTCAAAGCAAATGATGAAGTATTTCTGAAAACTTCTTTAGAGTTCAAAATGTGAAATTAATAGCATCCATGAATGCAGCTGAGCCCAGCTACATTTACATTAAGGTGGAAAAATTAATATCAAAGGTTAAAACTCAGAATAAGAACTATCACATCAGTGAGATGCTAGCAACACACTGCTGTTTCTTGAAATCACTGTTTCATTTTGGAATTTTTTTCTTTTCCTATCCCAAAAAACTTCACATAACTTCAGCAGCTGACTTCCATAGGAGCAGGCCCATAAGGTGTAAGAGCTATTATCTGTGTTGGCTGAATAATTTATCTGCAAAATTAGTAGACTGCCTGTGATAGAACTGGTTGAATTATTCATCGGGAATAAATTATCCAAGATATTTAGCACTTCTTTCTGTTTGCGAAGGCTTCCTGAAACAATTCTGGTTCTGTGAATGCATTCGTTATTCATAAGTACGCAGTGAATAGATTATGCAAACAAATTTCAGCCTATGGGTTGTTTGTGAAACATTCACTTCAGCCCTGGCTATTCATGGCTGTGACTGATCACAGAGACACATGGTGCTCTCTCCCCTCCTTGATTGGAGCACAAACTTTTAAAACAAGAGAATAACAAATGACAAACTGCAAATGATGGATAAGGACTAATGAATAATGCGCTTTCACTGCAAACTTTCAGACAAGTGATCGGTTGTGCCAAAGTCTGTGGAACTCTAGGGAATCATAAACATTTTAATGAATAAACTATTGACTGCTCAAAGACAACCAAACAAAAGACAATAAAAGTGTTGCAGACAACACTGGAGTTTATATCACTATATATAAAATGCACAGTAACAAAAGTTGAACACTTTTTGCCATATGCTTCCATAACCTCTAAATTTTGGTCCCTTCTGGCTTTCTGGGTAGTGCTGGAAACTCCACCGTCGGTCTGTGCCCGCTGACAGAGCCCTCTAATTGTGCCGTCACTTAAGGACATGAGTAACTCAGTGAAGTGGAACTGCTTAGCGCAGAAAGTCACTTATGTATGCAGAGGCCCTAAAAACATCAGGCTGATTGCAGGTCCGGTGACCGGGAGAGCCCCGTCCCTCCCGGGAACAGCCAGCCCCGCTCGTCTCCTGCCGTACCTGGGCGTACTGCACAGCCCTGCTCCGCAAGCGGATAAAGACGTAAAAAGCAGAGAGAGAGCTGATCCTGCAAGTTCGGCCACTGCCAAACTACTTCTAGTTTGAGACTCGTTAATATTCATCACCCAGGGCTTCTTGGATTGCTCACTTCTGTGCGTGATCTTCTTGGCACAAAGAAGGTTGTTTGTGGCGGTGCGCTGGTGTCGTGGGTCGTCGCAAAGCGAGGAGGGTGGAAAACAGAAATAATTCTCATAGAATTCCTCGCTCAGGTTCAAGTAAAGAATGGTTGCTAAGAACTTAAAATGCAGAGATATACAATAATTTATGCTGTCGATTTCCCCTGTTTATCAAAGATCAAAGTCATAGAAGAAAATCAAAGGAGGGGAACTCAATCTACATTTTGTGTAAGGGGAAATCAGGTAAATACATGTGAGTTTAGGCATAGGCACCTGAAAATGGCTATTGATGGGCGGTGAAACTGAAAACCTTCCAGGGACACAAGTGCATGAGTGCTGACAATGGGGCTTCTCCCAAGCAGGGAGAGCAGGATGCAAAGAGCCAGATGTCAGAATTAGGAAACTTTTTAGCCACTTACAAAACTGTGGCTTCCCAAAATGTGAGATAGCGATACCCTAGCACTGAATGGGGACTAGCAGCAGCAGCAAGAATTTAACAATCAAAACAGCACAATTCTTTGTTTTTATCCAGACAAAGAATTGTATCTGTGCATTGTATACGCAGTGTGTATATATGCATATACAGTGTATATGTATTGCGAATACAACCATCAAAGCTTGTAAAATAAATGTCCTTTGGAACTTTTAACTTTCTGAACACCTGCAAAATCCTTTTAAAAGCGAAGCACGTGAAAGCCAAGGCGCGTGTTGATATCCACCTGAGAAACGCAGGAGAGAAATACCTGCTTTGAGTTTCATCATTTTAGAGCATTTTCACTTTGACGCGTGGACGCAGAAAAAGCCGCAAGGTGCAACGAAAACCTGACAAAATCCTCCGCCCGCATCTGGCTGGGCAATAACCCACGGCTCATCCTCTGGAAATCCAGATTAACCTTTCTCTTTCCCCAAACCCCCTGCTCGCAGCGGTTTAAACTCCCGCTGGAGCCCCTCCGGCCGGAGCGGGACGGTGACCCCTCCACCCCCTGCCCCGCTTTGTCCTGCCGCCTCCCTCCCCGCACACGGGGGGGACAAAGCGGGGGGACCCCCCCTCTCTCCCCCGTCCCCCGGGGGCGCGGCAGATGCGCGGCCGCCCGCGGTAATTGCGGGCACGCTCCGGAGGGCGCGGCGCACGGGGCCGACCTGCCGCCTCGGCGCGGCCCCGCGGGGCGGCCACGGGGCCATTGTCCGCCCGCCGCTATAAGAACGGGCGGCCGCGCCGTCGTGTGCCAAAGCCGCCGCTCACACGAGCGGATCGCAGCCCGCAGCACTTCAAAGCCACGCGCGGTCGCGTGTCCCCCCCGCCCCGCCTTTCCCCGGGCTTTGGCTTTTTTTTTTTTTTTTCGCTTTTTTTTTTTTTTTTTTTTTTTTTTTATCCCCCTGCTTTTCCCTATAGCGGCCGGCTCGGCTCTTTCCTCTCTGTGTTTTCACACCGTTATTGCTTATCCGCATCCCCGGGAGTGCCTTTCCATGTGAGTACGGGAGCGCCGGCACCTGCCAAGCACCCGCACCGCCACCCTCTCCGTTATATTTTTTTTTTTTTCCTTCCCCCCCACCCTTTCCCCGGCAGCTTCGCACCTTCCCCTTCGCTCCCCCCTCCATCCTCCCCTGCCCCGGCTGGCAGTGACAGGCTCCGGCTTCTCTCCCGCAGGATGCCCGCCGAGGCGCCCGGCAGCGGCGAGGGCGCGGAGCCCGGCGCTCCGCGGGAGCGGCGGAGACGGCGCGGCCGTGCGCGGGCGCGGACCGAGGCGCTGCTGCACACGCTGAAGCGCAGCCGGCGGGTCAAGGCCAACGACCGGGAGCGGAACCGCATGCACCACCTCAACGCCGCCCTGGACGAGCTCCGCAGCGTCCTGCCCACCTTCCCCGACGACACCAAGCTCACCAAGATCGAGACCCTGCGCTTCGCCTACAACTACATCTGGGCCCTCTCCGAGACCCTCCGCCTGGCCGAGCAGTGCCTCCCGCCGCCCCCCGCCTTCCGCGGCGCCGCCGCGCCCCCCAGCCCCGGCAGCGACGCGGGGTCCTGGCTGTCCAGCGCCTCCCCGTCCGCCCCCTCGCTCTGCGCCTCCGCCTCCGGCCCCAGCAGCCCCGCCACCTCCGAGGACTGCGCGTACGCGCCCGCCGACAGCCTAAGGGGCTTCCGCGGGCTGCCCGCCGGCCCGGGCGCGCCCCTCCGCTAGCGCGCACCGCCCCGCGCCCCGCGCACCGCCCGCAGCTCGGCCCGGGGCCGGCGGAGAGGGGGGGTGAGGGGGGGGTCTCGTCCCGTTGCACTTTTCATCACTCTCCTTCCCCCCAGCCCCTTCCCCCCGACCCCCGCCTCGCCTCCCGCTCCACTCCGAAAAACTGGGAAGAAGAAAAGCGACAGATTTGCTGCCGCAGACGAGGTGAAAAGTCAATTTTACAATTTGTAGCTCTCCAGAGAAGAAAAACGAGCATGAAAATTTGGTTTGAACGCCCTGACAATGCCATGAAAAGGCTTAAGGGGCCGATGCGGCCCGGGGCGCAGCGCGGGGCTCAGCGCGGCTCCCCGGCCCTGCCCCGGGGCGGCTCAGCCCCTCCCGGGGGTCCCAGCACCGGCCCCGATGGGACCCCGCGCCCGGCGGACAGCGGAGAGGCTCATGCATTATAGATGCTGACCCCCAGCGCGGCCGGCCTGCTTCAGAGTGGGAGCAGACACGGGGCATTCAGCGACTGGACCAGAGAGCGGTTTAATTTATTCAAGATGTTCATTCATATGAAAATTGTATTTTTGTACATAAAGAGCTTTATTCTATTATTATACCTCTTATCAAAGTGGGGGTTTTGGTTTGTTTTGGTTTTTTTTGTTTGTTTTTTTTTTTAAGAAATCGTACTTTACGCTGTAAATAAAATTTTTAACGTTTGTACTGAATTTTGGCAGCGCCTCTGGAGTTTTGTTTCTTGAACTCGAGGGGTTCACTCCTCGGAAGGAGGCTGGGGTGGAAGGGAAGGGGTCACCCCAAGGCAGCAGCCAGCACCTCTGACACGCCACTGGCCACAGACACCTGCACACACCTGCTGGCCCCCAGTGTCCCAGGGAGGCGGTCAGAGCCCCGGTCAGGAGATGCAGGCAGAGAGCAGGAGCACAGCGGGACACCAGCAGTGCCCGTGGTTCAGGCTCACAGCAGGAGCTGCAAGGTGTCAGGAGCTCTGGGGCAATAGGAAGGTGCTGAACCCCTGAACAGGGCACAGGTTGTAACTTTCCCTGAAGCCGTGACACTGGCAGAACGTGACTGGCATGAGCTGCCTCTTTTCCTCAAGGCACAAGGTGGGACAGAGGCTCTCGCAGGTCACTCCCAGGCAGGGAAAGGAAAGAGAGTGGCCAAAGGTGCCATCTCATGGCCTTGGCACCAGCTGTGGCACAGCTCTGGCTCTCAGAGAATGAGGGCATCAAGAGTAGCCTTGTCGCCAGGAAATCTGCTCCACCATTGCAAAATCCCAAACTTTCCTTTCTCCTGCAATTGTGTGCAATGGGGGAGCCCTCTGACCCCCAAAATCCTACTTTCTACTCTTCCTGACTCTATCCCCCCTCTCTTTAGAGTTGCCCAATGCTCCCATATTGCACTGGGCACACAGACCCTTAAAAACAAGTTTTGTCCTCTTTGCCTTGTTTTATTGGGCAAATGAGGCAGCTCAGACATGTCTCTACAGCCATCTCCAAAACATGGGTGAGTTGGAACTCTATGTGCAGGCAGCAGGGAGTTTGGGGGAAAGATGGAGAGATGGTGTTGTACAAACCCAGATAAATCAGATCTCTGATGGGACTGCCACGGATTATGGAATGAATTGACTTTCATTTTTCTGTGCCTCAGTTTCCCATCTGCAAAACTGGGGTACCACCATCCCCTCATCAGTGAATTTAAGGATTTAATTGTGCAGAGTTTTCAGAGCACTCAGATGCTCAGAGCTGCAGTAAAAGCCCAGGAAGGAATTCTTCAGGACATGATCATACATGGTGTGGGGAAAAAGGCAGAGGGCAAACACTGAAAGCCTCAGACAGAACACTGAGGAGTTGTTCATCACACAGGCAAAAACTCTGCCTGAAAATTAACCCTCCTGTGGGAAGAAGAAGGAGATATCATCAAAAACGTAATTTGGGATCATATAATTGTCACAAAAATTAAAAGGAGAAGAGCTGAATTAAGTTTGCACAGATAATTCAGTGTCAGCATTTCCTCCTTTGTAAGTGCCTGAGCCTGCAATAGCGATAAATATTTTTTAACACACTTTTCATGTGCATGTCCATACAGACACACACCCACCTCTGCTTCTCAGTAACTATAAATGCTGAAAAGTCTTATTTTTTTAAAATCCTAATAGCAGCATAATACTTATATTAATTAAAGACACCATCAACCAGTATAGAGCAGCTCCTTAATGATGTCCTGTTAAATAAAAGAGATTTTTGAAATCTAATTCTGGCAGTAACAGGTCTTAATCTGTGACGCAGTGAAGCTTTGCTTGCACCTGCCCTTGAAAGCCAGGAGGTTTTGTATGCAGGAGCCTCCAGGGGCTGAAATTTAGTACAGTCCATGGAGGCGGAAGGTCATCTAAAGTCACTGGGTCCCAAGACACTGGACTTCAATCTCAAAGAAGAAAAAAAAAAAAAAAAACTCCACAAAACTTCAAAATATCCTCTATTCTTTTGTGTTTTCTTAGCTGCCAGCAGAGATCTGTGGACATTATGCAGTATATAAAGACCATACATCTAGCAGCACTCAGTGTATGATGTTAATGTTCCTAATGGGCAATGAAAGCTGCAAATTGCATGAGGACACAATTAGATTCATACATTAACATGAGTCAGAGAACAGTTTTTCCCCGGAGCAGTGATAGGTTCAGACATAGTTGAACAAATCTGCCGCCGGGACAGATGGAATGCCCACATTCAGAGGCTGCAGGACCAACCTGCACCCCCATTTACAACAAGGGGGTTTGGATTTATTTTTATCAAAAGAATAGTTTGGTGAATTGGAACAGGCTTCCCCTGGCTGGAAACAGGAGGCTATTTTTAATTGCACTAAAATAATCTCCTTGCATTAGTACAGGGGAAAAGAATACGTGAATTAAATACTGGGATTGATGAAAGCATTAGCAAATTTTTTGGAAATACCAGATCGTTCTGCGGTAAAAAATATCTGTAAATAGGCAACAGTGCCACTGAAACCAATGGCAAGATCCTTACTGACTTCAGAAATAACTGAAATGGAATCTTGATTTTTTTAATCCTGGCACCACATTGCATGTGTGTATATGCATTTTTTTCATATGTCTGCTGATAGGTGTTGGTAGCACTTTAGCCCTGTTGGATCCACTCAGCCACCTCCAGGGCATGCAAGCATTAGGGACCCTCTGCCAGGAGGCTCTGCAAGTCCTTAGGTCCCTTAATTCCCCTTTAGTTAGGAGAGAAAGTCTGAGATGGCTCCATTGATAGGGAATCCCTGCTGGCTGGGAGACATCCAGCACAGACTTTTTTGAAACACAGCTGGGATTACCCCACTTTCTCTCTGTTGGGATTCACTGTGGGGAAAATTCCCCTACCAACTACAAGATGCTTGAGAAGGGCCCACAGCAGCTGGAACTACTCTGTTTAACCCTTTTCCAACAGATTTGAAGCTCTGGAGATTCTCTGTGAATTACCTGTACTCAACAAGCGAGCAAATAACTGCAAATGCAAAATTCTGTACAGGTTTTAGATTAGGAGTATTTTCTGTAGTTTCAATGCCATGTGGTGCCCTATTTAGTGTCATACGTGACATGGTGAGGCTCAAATGATGCTTAGCGTTTTGTTATGAACAAGCACATCCTCAGAAGGGTTTCCATTATTGGGCCTCAATCTGTCATAGATTTTGATTTTAGTCTGTACATGATCTGTAAAATACAGTCTGCACTACCACCTCCAAGCTCATGAAACTTAATATTATAATTACAGATCTCTGGGGCTCAAATGCTCCATTAAGACTGATCTGTATAGTAAGTGGAGATTATCAGAGCAGAAGCAGGTGAGAACTCATTTTCAGGAGCTTTTTTTGTTGGTGGCACATGCAATTAAAAGAAGTCATCTGGAGGAGCAGAGCTGCTAAGGACCAAGCAGATTTACTGTCAGCAGTGTGTGTGAGCAGAACAGAGATGCAAAAATACTGCATGAATACTTGCAGCTGATACTTTGCCTCTTACTTGTATAGTCTTCAAATAACACCCCTAGCAGATTTTTGAGTATAGATTAACAAATTAAATGCCTTGTTAGTACTGGGTTTATGCCCAGTGGCCTGGTAGCAGTGCCCATGAACAACTAATCCCTGTTCTCTCTTCCTCCTCAGCCTAATGGTGTCTGTGAAGAGCTGCTGAAGACCCCACAGGTGTCACAGGTCCATGGTGCAGTGACAGATCCCTTTAAAAGCCCAGCCCCGTTATTGATCCCCGGGGCAGTGAGGGGAGAGGCTGAGCTGGGGGGTGATGGAAGCAGGGGTTTCCCCCATGCTGAGGTTGCTGCTCTCTCAGGAGGGATGGCCAAGGCTCGCTCACGTGAGGCTCTGCTGGTGCAGACCCGGGCTCCACACGCCGAGCAATGCCCCTCCATTATCATCACCATTATTTTTCACTTGTCACTCTTCCAGTGTAAGATCCACTAGACAAGAGTGAAAAGACTCTTCCCCATGGATAATGCTCTTCTCTGCCAGCGTGGAAATGTTGATGGCGCAGCACTTGTTGTTATTCAGGTCTCTCACTTTTGCCTCTGTTTGACTTTGCAAAGCATCTGTTAGAACCTCTCATCTTGCTGCTAGAAAATTTTATGAAATTCTGCTCATTTGAAAAGGAAATGAAATATCACATTAGAGAGGTTGGGACTGAGATGCCACCCTCCTCCATGCCATGTGTGCAATTCCACAAGTACAAGAAACTCTTCTCACTCAGCCCTACCCCATTTGTTTTACTCATTGACTGCCAGTAGGACTTTGGCAAAGGTCAGTGGGATTTTGGCAAAGGTCAGTAGGACGGAGCACACAGCATAGCTCTGAAGAGAGTAAGAACTTGTGGGAGCAAGACTTTTAGAGAAGAGATTCACTTTATTCTTTGACTAATCATGAGTAAGGGTCCACAGACACAGACTTGTATGCACTCTGCCAAATGGAAGTGTCGAAATCAAGTCCAGAAATCTGGCATCCTAATACAGAAATTGGAAAGAAAATCTTTGAGTGTCTCACTAACATCCCTGCTCGAGCTCATTGATTTAGTTGCACTATTCAGCCTCCTGATCCCTTGTTTTCAATCCAAGAGATTCATTGTGCTAAGGAGAAGGACCTGCCTGTGTCAGTTCATGGTCTCC
This sequence comes from Molothrus ater, assembly GCF_012460135.2. Taxonomy (NCBI): domain Eukaryota; kingdom Metazoa; phylum Chordata; class Aves; order Passeriformes; family Icteridae; genus Molothrus; species Molothrus ater. Next base: position 9,455,080 of record NC_050492.2, on the reverse strand, counting down.
CTTCCACTCTTCCTTCATGCTTGTGGGATGTACTTAATTACAAATTGAAGCATCTGAGGGACTGATGCCTCTATTTCCCAAACAGGGATTTGGCAAAGTCCTCAGGACTTCACTGTCTCTTTCTTGGATTATTACATTCTGCACATTCCAGGATAATCTTTTTCTTTAACCTGAAGATTTCACAAAATTGCCTTCTAGGAAAGCATTTAAAGCTGTCTAATGGCAGTCCAAGGTGATTACAGACCTTAATGGTTTGTTGCACAAATAATGGATTAAGTTCCATCTGTAGGAGTTAATTTGACTTATTCTTACAAACAAACCACTTGCTCTGCTCCTCTCTGCATGGCAGATGTCAGCAATCTTTATAAAATCATACCCAGGTAAACAGCTCCAGCAGGACTGTCTGGGGCGGCACCTGGCATCTGCAGCCCAGCACAAACCAGGCAGAGCTTCTTGCTTTTCCAGCTTGCAGCTTCCATTGAGGTGACAAGCCTGAAGAAAGACAACTTTTGCAAACATGAAATAACAAAATCCCAAATCTAGGATGGTGTTAGTCCACTTTTGGAGGTGGCAGGAGAAGAGACACACAGCCAAGGGACACTGTGGAATCAGAAGTTTGCCCTGTCTCTGTTGTAGGGACCAAGAGATTTGGGGGCCCTTGATGAACAGTTTGGATAAATGAGGCCAAACAGAGAAGTCAAATGTCACAAATTAAATGGAGAAAGAGAAAATTCCCAGCATGGTCATTTTCATGTTGGATTCCCCATGCTGACCTTCAGGATAATGCACTGACAAGAGAGTCTCAAATACAGGGTCAGAAATAATGAGAATCACTATTTGCAGGTAAAAGTTGATCAGCCTACCCTAAACAGTCCTTTCCCACCTGGATTTCTCCTTTAAAACATTCACTTTGGAGGAAGCAATGTCCTTCTAGCCAAGGCTGCTATCTGTGTGGAGCAATGGGACATGGCCTTCAGATGTAAATTTAACATGGATCAGAAGTAGCATCTCTTCCCCTGTAGCTTTCCAGTTTGGTCTCTGGGACTTACAGAAAAATAGGTAATATTTATCTATACATTATTTTCCTCAGACCCTGGAAAAGCTAGAGACCTTGCCAGTAAAGACCAGCAATTACAAGCAGCTAAGCCAATCCCTCCCTTCAAAGCCCAAGACCTTGATTTACTTTCTTACTTTTTCATTTGACAATCCCTAGATATAAATGCAGTTTCTCTCCTTCACTGGTAGTAGTACTCAAACCGAAGGGATTTAACTCCTGAGATAAAAGAATATGGAAAGAATTTGGTATCTTTTTCCCTTCCAATTTGAGTACCATCTCTTCTGCAACAAGTCTTTTGTAATCTGAAAGGAAAACCCTTCCTGTCACAACACCAGTAATGGATATTGCTCTCTCAATTACCCCTTGCTTCACCAGGAGAGCAACTGATGCGCATCGTGTTTATCCAGCTCACTGAAGTGCTTTCATTATCTAAGAAAAGAGGTTAATTAGTATTTAATCAATCTTTTCACAGGGTACAGTTTCCTCCTCTCCTATTTGCAATCCAAAAAGATGTCAGCCTCCAAAGCCATAATGCCCTCTTGATAAATCAAGTGGCAGCTAATGAGGTCCGTGGTCCCCGGGCAGGAAGGTCTGGGCTACCTGTCACCAGCGCGGCTGTCACCTCGGCTGTCACCTCACTGCTGCCCGGGCAGCGCTTTTTGGGATGCCAGGAGATGCAGGGAGCCACATGGGATACAGGGAAGGGAATCATCAGCTGAGGGAAGGAGCTGGTGACTGTGTACACCCCGAGCTGGAGTGTGTGAGTGTCCAGTGCATGCCTCACTCTAACCCAGCTTGGAGGGTTCACAGATAAATCTCACAGAAACTCTATGCTCAAGAAGGAAACAGGTGAGAATTCTTTATTTTCTTTCTCTCTTCCTTCCTTCCTTCCTTCCTTCCTTCCTTCCTTCCTTCCTTCCTTCCTTCCTTCCTTCCTTCCTTCCTTCCTTCCTTCCTTCCTTCCTTCCTTCCTTCCTTCCTTCCTTCCTTCCTTCCTTCCTTCCTTCCTTCCTTCCTTCCTTCCTTCCTTCCTTCCTTCCTTCCTTCCTTCCTTCCTTCCTTCCTTCCTTCCTTCTTTCCTTCCTTCCTTCCTTCCTTCCTTCCTTCCTTCCTTCCTTCCTTCCTTCCTTCCTTCCTTCCTTCCTTCCTTCCTTCCTTCCTTCCTTCCTTCCTTCCTTCCTTCCTTCCTCTCTATCATCTCTATCATCTCTATCTCTATCTCTATCTCTATCTCTATCTCTATCTCTATCTCTATCTCTATCTCTATCTCTATCTCTATCTATCTCCTTTTCTTTCCTTCTTTCCTAAAGATAACCCAGGAGCCGTCCCTGCATCTGCATGGGCTTGAACTTCAGAGGTAAGAGCCACTAATTATGCTTGTTGCCAAAATGGATAATAAAAGCATTATCCCATTTCAAAGAAACATATGTAAACGATGGAGTTTTCTTCATTAGGCAGTAGGGAAGTATTTGTTCTTCCCTGAAAAATGCCAAACCAAACTCTCTCTCTTACCATTTCCACTGTGTTAGTTCTGTGGCTGTGGCTCTGCACAGCTCTGCTGAAGCTAAACTCGGCTGAGACTGGGCTGTTAAAGAAACAAAACTTAATTTTGGCCAGCCTTAGAGAGGCTCTTGAGTGATCTGGTCCAAAAGAGCTGTTCCAACTGCCCAACCTTTGCATCTTTAAAAACACCCAGCAGCATTTGCAGTGATATTTTTTCTGCGATATCTAAGCAGAGAAAGTGGCCCATGCATCCACATGCTCAAGCCCCCTGGCTGCTGGGCTGTTCTCCCCATAGCCACTGCTGCTGACAATGAGGGACTGAGCCTCATGCCCTGTGGTAGCCATGCTCTGGATTTCTTTCCCTGACTTTGGGAAATTCATTGTCTTTAGCGTGGTCTGTAGGTTCAAAGTCCGCTTTCACTCCGCAGGGCGCCCTTTCTGGGTTCATAAAGCTACGTTCAGAAATCTTTGGGCAGACCCAAAGCTGACAAAAGTGTCATTAAATAATGCTGCCAATGAATGAAGCTACCAAAGAAGACATAGTCCAGTTTGCATCTCAGTTACAAGAAGAAAGTGCAATGACAGAGTGAGTAATTGGCTAATTGTCTATACGAGCTCTATTTTAACAGTGCAGTCGTGCGATCGCACCATCTGGGGGGAGCTGGGGAGGGAGCCCCAGCGCACACAAAGCCAGCGCGGTTCCCGACACACAGGCCAGGCAACTGCCTCCTTCCCAGGCCAGAGGTGGGAGCTGCAGCCCCCCGGGTCCCCCCAAATATCGGCTGAGATGCTGAAGCTCCGCTGATGGTGAAAGTCGGGGTGGTTGCCAAGCAATATCTGCGGGTTTTGGAGTGCACGCCGAAGCCCACCTAAGTTGCACAGTGTAGTAAGTGAGTGTTAGTGCACTCACAGCGATATCAGCCTGATTGCAGGGCTGCTAATGAGCACAATTAGGCGGGTGGTTGGTGTCGTGAGCCGGCATCCCTGGCCCAGACGTGCGAGGGTGCTGCCGGCGGCAGTCAGGGAGCTCAGCGCACTGGTGTGATTCTGGGACGTTCAGAAATGATGGCATTTCCCCCTCCTTGTCTTGAAAAAGCTGAATTACTGCCTTTCAGTTCCCATCTATTTTCCTCCAAAGTTACCATGAAGAAAAAAGTATAAATCACACTTCTAAGTGGGGCTGGCACTCGGCTCACAAGAAGAAGGGGGAAAAAAAAATAAAGAGGTAATGCCATAATGTAAAATAGTTAAAAGCTTATTAGAGCCGTTCAGGGCAGTATGATTTCCACTTTGTTTCAGAACACCCCAAGCCCATCCTTTCATGCTATTGTGAAGGCAGCAATTCAAATCTCCCTTTGTCAGTATGAATGGCCCCTCTTAAAGCTCTTTTATGCCAACATATTCCCTACAGGCATATGCCCTTTAGCTCTATTACTGATTTACCCAAGTATTCAGCCCATACCTTCTGCTTTTCTTTTTCACTTACTGAAGTTCCACATGACACGAGCTGCAGGCTCTGCTTTGGTGCCTGCCCCACACCCGGCCCCAGCCAGGATGCTGCGTGCTCTGCCGCTATCTATCTCACCAGGAAAAGCCACCAAAAAAACTAACAGAGGAGACTTTTCAAATGATTGATTTTTCTACTCCCCCCCCCACACACACACACCCTTTCTACCTCTCCCCCTTCTTTTCATTACATTTGTTAGCGCAAACAAATGGGAGAGGGTATATACCACCACCACCCCCCAGCCACAGGGGAAAAAGAACCTTGCAGGCTTTGAGGGAGGAAAAATTCGAGTGTAAAAAACGCAAGTAGGCCTATTACCTCTACTTACCCTAATTAGACTTGCTTTGAAGGGCTATTCAGAGATTTTGAAAGGCTGTCCTCTCCCTGCATCTCATTGTGCAATGTTTGCAGAGACATTTGCATCTGTTTGTGCTTCTGAAAATAGCAATGGATGCTTTCAAGAAAGCAAAGCCACCTCCGAGCCCCTCGCACCAAGCCAAGGGCCGCAGCAGTCGAGGTATGTGTGGCCGGCGCTGGGCGGGGGGACACCCCGGTTTCAAGGGTTTCAGGGTTCTCCACCGGTCCCCATTTAAACAATTCCCTTTAACAATGCAATTTTAGGCATAAAATCTGCTAACTAGATTAAATCCAGATGACACAGGACGTAGAAATGGAATAAAAAAAATCAACGCTAAAGTAAATGGTAGGCATCCTAACAGGATAGAAAGTGTGAAATCCATGCAGAGCTAGAGAGAATAGCTGGCAGCACAGCCCAGGCTTTCATACGCATATGGCCTTGACCATTTGACTCTGGTCCCATTGAGGTGATCAGCTGGAGATGTGAAGGGGCATCTCTGGCAACACACACGTCCCGCTCGCTCCTTGAAGAAAGCCCACGAAATAAAGCTGCGAGAAGGTGAATGATAGTAAACATTTTGTAATTTGGAGGGATTAAACTTGTGGGATGATCTTGATCAGGTTCTCAAGGCATTGCCAGAATGCGCTTACATTAGAATAGCCGCTGCAGGATCGCTGCTGGCAAAGCCACAATATCCGCCAAAGAAAGGGGGTGTGAATGGGACAAAAGGGTTAATTTGAATACGTGCTGAAAAGACTGAGGTGGACAAGGAGCTCTGCAAGGACTTCATCAGGAGCCATGGGCAGAAGGAGACGGTTTTGCAAATACAGAGGGCGAGCTGGGAGGATGTTTGTAAAGCACACTTGGAAAGGGGGGAGAAAAGGAGAAGAGAAAAGCCCCACAAAGCTCAAACTGCTTCTTTCTTACACTGCCCTTGGCTACGCTCAGAGGAGCACTTTAGATGGATTAATCACAGGGAAAAACAATGGGATAAAAGTCTTCTTCTCCTCCGTCTGTGCCCAGCCGCGCTGATCTTTCCCCAGCGGCGCACGGTGAGCGCTGGCTTCTGGCCTGGGATGGAGCCACCGGGTCACGGCGGGTGACCACATCTCCTGCTCTGCACGTCTGGGAGCTGGGAGTCCCACTGCCCTTTTCTGAGCAACATACGATTAAATTTATACTATCAGCAGGTTGAAGATTTTATCAGATTACTCCTTCAAAAAATGCTTAGTGGGAATTAAGCATGCAAATCCACTTGGCCGGCTCCGGGGACAATACATTCCCTCATGACGGTGAAATTCTCCTTCTAGCTCGGGCACCCATGACACGGGCTTTTCTGCTCATCTTTTTAATCTTTAAACACACGCTGGCATCTGGAAAATGCTCTCATGCATGGACCAGGCTTGGATGCTCTGGGTGGGCCGGGAGGGGGCACTTCCCACCTCTCCAAGGTGATGGAAAGGTGCCGCACTGTCACCTCCTCCCCATCCCTGTCCCCGTCGGTGCCACAGAGGCAGAACACGGAGCACATCCTGCTTCTCTCAGAGACGCTGCAAAGTGCAGAATCCGAGCAGGGGCTGAAGGGTGTGGGGATGGACGGCACAGGTGGAGGAAGCCGGGATTTCACAGAGGAGATGGGAACACGATGCCATCACTGCTGGCTCTGATTTATGGCAGATCTGACACTCTCTGTGCAGTAGCCAGGGGCTGTATGAGGATGTCGGTGTCTCAGTGAGGCAGAAAGCAGCAGCTGGGCATGGGCTTGGGGCCAGGCAGGGTGGTGACCCTCAACACCCCAAACCGGCACAAAGGTCCTGGAGGGACGTGGCTGTTTGCACAAGCATCCCTCCCTGCAGGGAGCCACTCCTTGGGGCAGGGTGGCCTCTCTTGGGCATTAAGAACGGTTCAAAGTGAAGGGCTGGCCGTGCATTACAGCTTAGAGACCCCTGAGCCATCCTACCTGCCCCCACCGCCGTCCCCTGCCCCTGGGACAGTGCCAGACCCAGTGACAGCGCCAGCCCGATCCACCCATTGGTGATTGCACCCTCTAAGAGATCAGGTCATCCTTGGCATCCCCCACAGCGCAGAGCTTGGGCTGCTCCAGCCCTTTTTGGCATTTGAAACTCCAAATGAAGCTTCACCGTGTTTTGCTGAGACACAAGCAGGGCTGAGCTCTGCTGTTTTCCTTTGGGACATCTGGATATAGCACATAATTTCCCCACTGTATCTCTGCCCCAAAGCACTCCTCAAATGCAAACCCAGCCCATTTTCCTTCTATATTTAGAAATACAGAACCCACGGGGAAGCCCATTTTCCATCGCCCCACTCCAGCTTGCTCAGCCCCTCCTGAGCGCAGCCCAGACCCCAGGACGGGCAGAGGGAGCCAGCAGAGACTTTCTGGGGTGCCTTTGCCCGGAGCACGTGTGCCTGCGCTTTCCCCCCGGCTGCCCCTCGCTGCCAGCTTGGGGAGGGCTATTTTCCACTGGGTTTTTGTTTCCTTTGAGAACACCCTGTGTTTGTGTTGCTCTTTCTCCGCGGCACAATGCCCCTCTCCATTTCCTCGGCCGCCAGCCTCACATCTCGGCAGAGCGGAGTCGCAGGGGTCGCGGGTCACCCGAGGGCATCGGGGACACACAAAGTCTCTTCAGCCGCTAATGTAAGCCGGGCTAACGGCACGCTGAAAGCCCATCCACTTGAGACTATCTACAAGGCACTCAGCCCTCTCTAAGGGCTTATAATGTTGACTCTCCTGTCATTGGATCCAACCTTACTATAAGCCCTGGAGGTATGAGGGGCTTAGAGACGTTCATTCAGAAAAAAATAAATCCCCCTGCTACCATTCTCTTCATGGAGATAAATATACCACAAACAGAACAAGGAAAGAGGCTGAACTCCTGATCTCTGCTCCAGCCGCTTAAAAAATTGCCATTAAAAAAACAGCACTTTATTGGACTCCTTTATTATTTGCCATTAAAAAACACAGCGCGGTTTATGAGTCTCCAAAGCAGTTTATTAGTATATTTTACTAGCAAAACTTGCCTTCAGTTCAATGCCATTTCTAGTCCACTCAAAAGAGAAAATTTTGCAAAGAAAATGGGGTTTGTTTGTATTTGAACTCGCTGTTTCTCGAGGCGTTGCAACCTGAGCTGCTCCAGCCTGGGGAGAGTTTGTGCTCCATGCTGGAGGGGTTATTGCTCAGCTCCAAACTGCTGTGCTTTGCTTTGGTATTAAACCTAGGAAGGCTCCTTGGCCATCAGGACTGCAGCTTGTCTGGGGCTCTGCAGACACTGGGCAACACAGAGCACCAGTTCTGAACCTGGCAAATCTTTCTGGGCACCATGACATGTGCCAGCCCTTCTCATGACCTCTTTGGCCTCCATATTTCTGTCCAAAGCTGTGTCAAACCCGCATGGTAGGGATATTTTCAGCTCATATTCAGCCACAAGGTAAAAGAGCTGCCATGAGGATGTACTGCCATAAAGCAACTGCAGGTCAGCCTCCATCCCCACCCCTCCTCTTGCATCAAATCTTGCTGACATACCCCATCCCTGGTTGTACTGGTAGAGTTTTTAGGGACTGTGAATCTTTCCACATTTACTGGTTTTTTTTCCTGAGGAAGGTGCCTTAGCGTCCCCCAGAGTTCAAAGAGCAGAGGTTGTCCCTAAGTTCCTGCCTTTAAGTGCATCCAACCTGGCATGTTTCCAGTGGATACAGATTGTAAATTCAGCTGCTCTGAATCTCAGGCAGCCTGGGAAGGGGATGTGTAGAAGGTCTCCAGCAGATGCAAAGCACTGACAGGTCTCTGCTCAACAGGTCTGGGCTGGTGTCTTCTTCCACTCCTCCATAGCTGGCTTCCTTAAAAAATTACCCAAATAATTGATTTTTAGCAGAATTTTAACTTCCACTGCAAACACTTAGCTCTGGATGTAGATGTGAGTTTTGGACCATCTGTTTTTTTCTCCAAACATCAGGCGTTAAAGCAAAGTCTGAGGGCATTTCACTTTTATATGCATCAAATTCTTTCTTCTTTTAAGAAAAATATCCTGGTGGATGCAGGTGCTCCTGCAGGCAGATTTCCCTCCTCTACCTCCACCCGGTCATTTTCTGGCATGGTGGGGGCAGCAGGTCAGTGCCACTTGCAGGGGTTCAGGGAAGAAGGAGCCCAGGCTCTGGGCATGGTGTGTGTACATGGTGAGGTGCTCAGATTTTGAGGGGAAAACGTGCACAAAGGGAGAAAGTTGTTGCCTTGGGGAGGGAAAAGGCTGAACTGATCAAACTGCTTGTATAAAAGAGGAATAATGGGATTTTGTGGGATTCACATTGATGTTCAGATGAGAAGAGACTCTGGTTGCCTTTTTTCTTTCAAGCCACTGAACAAGAACTTTAAAGCCCCTTTAAAATCTGCTTTGGCTGAGCTAATTATTATCACAGGAGTTATTAGACAAAAGCTCAATGGCTTTTCCAGTGCCTCTTCAACAGTTTCTGGGCTGCCTCGACAACAAGAACCAGAGCTCCCTTTTATCATTGCCATATTCCTTCTGAGAGCTTTCAACTGCTGATCCTTACGTTAAGCCTTACAGGAAACACAGACAGACAAGAGGGGTGCCCACCAGCCTGGCTCTCTCTCCTCTCACCCCACGGCCTGCAGCATCTCTGCTCCCCACCTGCACACTGCTGTTTTATCTTCTGACATGCATCAGAGGAAAAACAAATGTCACAACAGAGTATCTGGTTTTTGAGCAGTGAGACAGCAACGGGCAGCAGGAAGCAGCAGCCAGCCCGAGACTGGCCAGGGCTATCCAGTGACTCATTCAAGGCAGCCATTCACACCTTCTCCCCAAGGAGAGGCTGCCCTGGGAAGTGATCAGCCCCAGCACAGAGCGGTGCCTGTGGCTTTTCCATCTGAGGTTCCACTCCTGGGACACAGCCCGGGCTCTGAAGCCCCAGTACTTCAGCCTTTGTTCCTCACCAATGCTTCAAGACCTTCCCAGTTTGATAAACTGACTTTTTTTTCCCCCGTCTTTAGGAGAAGCAATAATTACATGGTTTTTAAACAGGGGTATCCAAAGAAAAGCAAAAAGCAATAAACAAAGCAATAAGGAAAGAAAAGTGAGGACAGCAATAAAGGCTGCTTGTGGTGTTATTTCTCCAAGAACTCCTCAGCACTGAAGGGGGCCTGGGACCTCATTCAGCCCCACTGAGACAGATAAACCTTCAGCATTCCCAGGGGGGAGAATTTCCTCACTCCCAAGCAGAATGGCAGGGCATAGAACATGGAAACCAGCTACCAGTGCCCTTGCAGCTCTCCCAGTCCCCACCTCTGTCCAGCCCAGGGGCTAGGGGTGCTTTGTGGATCCCACTGTCCAGCAGTGAAAGCCCCTTTTCCCATGCCTCCTCCTCAGAGGTGCCAGTTTAGCTCTGTTTTCCCTTCTTTTTAGGAAACCTCTGCTACAAAGAAGCTGCTGATGGTGTAAGCAAACTGGGGATAGGTGCTGGCACTGGCTGGAAGCTATCCTGGAGCAGAATGGGAGCTGCTGGCTCCATCCCATAGCTCCCAAGCTCACAGGCTGCTCCTTGCAGGACTCTCACCAGTAGCACCAAACTTCTGCCCTGATTTCTTTCACATTCTTTTCAGAGGGTCCTTCAAGATAAATTGATTTTTTTTTTCTTCCCTAACTGGACATCTAAACAAAAGCTTTCCAAGGACTCAGGGGGAGATGCCTGATGAGCAGACAGGAAATGGGAATGATTGATCAAGTGCTGATGGCCACAGCACTGGCACCTGGGCTCAGGTTTCAGGCCAGAGCCCAGAAAGGAAGCAGCTCTCACCTGCACAGCTGCCACACACTGTGCTGCCTGCGTGGAAGGAGGAGGTGTGGAGCTTTCTCCATCACTGGAGAACTTCTCTTTTAGCACACAGGTGAACTAACAACCAGCCTGCCACATTCCCTTAGAGTTATCTCACCAAAAAGTTGTTTTAAGGCAAGAGAGGAAAGTAGAAAAAAATCTTCTGTGCTAAATGGTTTAGTGTTTGCCCATGGGTGGGGGGTTGGGACTAAATGATCTTTAATAGATGATCTTTAATAGATGATCTTTAATGTCCCTTCCAGCCCAAACCATTCCGAGGTTCAATGATTCTGTGAAATAAATCACAGGTGAGCTGAAATGGGGCTCAAGGCCCATTCAATGGTTCCTTCAAGGCCAGGCAGCTGCTTTCAGGTGTCATCAGGCTGGCACTAGGGGATTTAAATTCCCACCTGACTCATGTCCCTATGGGTAACATTTACTCTCTCCCAGATACCCTGTGAGCAAATCCACTGCTTTTTGCAGGGGCAGAGACCAAGCACACACCAGGTCAGGGGTGGCTGGTGACTTCACCATGTCCCCACAAAGCATCAGCTCCAAATTTGCCAGAAGGAAACACCATTTCTACCTGCATTAAGCAGTGTGAGGGTTTATGATAAGCTGGGCATCCTGAGCTGGCCAAGGTGAAAATTTTGAAGAAAGATGAGATCTATCTTCCCCCACAACCTTTCCAATTAATATTTTAAGTGTTTTGTAGGCTTGTCCTCTCTTTCTGCCCAGAGCTGGGTGTGAGGTGAAGCACTGACCAAGCAAGAAGAAAGGAACACCCCCTTCTGATTTCTGATTTCAGCATCCCCAGTCCACAGCCTACAAAAGCTCCAAGACAACTCCAGGCCAAGACACCTTTCTGTCTCTGCAGAAGGGCAAAGACTCATCACTCCTCTTCCCCCTTCCCTTCTTCTGACCCTTTTTCAAGCCCCTCTGTCCCTGGAGGTGTGCACTGGGGCACTCATGGGTGACACAGGGATGTGCAGATCCCCCGGCCAACCCCCGGCTCCTCTCCCTTCCCATCTCTAGAAGTCATCTATTTTGTTGTGTGTACACACAGAAAACAAGGGGCTGCCCCTTGTTCTCCTCCAGCCATGACACATCAAATTATCCAGCCTCCAAATATCCCATCTGGCTGTTAGTTTTTAGCTTTTTTTTCCCCTCCTTCTAGGTTGTTTCTGCTTTCCTCCTCCTCCTTTCTCTGCTCCCCAACCCATGTGTAAAAGTAGCAGGGGGGCCTTTATTAAAGGCAAAGCCCCACGGCAGCAGCTTCCCAGCCAAACTGCTCTTGTATTACTTTTTGATGAGTTTTCAATTTAGGCCTTTGCAGACAGGGGGAAGAAGGCGACTTGAGAGACAGAGGGGGGAAAAAAATGCAACAGATGGGGCCGATTGTGCTCTCTAGGCAAATTAAGGAAGACATCTGTAGCTCCCAAATACTGGTGGTCTAAAGCAATTAGTCCCCTGTGAAAAGGGGCCTCTCTGAGCCTCCTCCAGCCAATCCGCGCTCCAGCAGCACTCACGTTACAATGGCCTTGACCACAATTCACTGAGCCAAAAAAAAGAAAGATTAATCCAGGAGGAGCTGTGCGGCCAGGCTGGAGTTGCTAGGCTTAAAAGGGAAGGTTACGTCCGTTTCTGCCTGGGTTTGGGGCAGAAAAGCAGGCGGGGGGAGTGTTTTGTGCTGCTTTCTGACGGTCACCCACAGCGTACCTGGGCTATGTGGGGTGTGTGGAGCAGGCCTGTGTGTGCACACACATCCCTGTACCAGGACAGAGCTGTAAGCTGTAAATTGCTCAGGGACCTCAATTTTCCACTGCCTTGTTTGGAAAGTGATGAATGAAGACGCAAACCCCTGTGGTTGGAATTATCTCCCCCAGCCCCCTTTTGGTCCCACTCCATCCCGAATAAAAAGAAGCTGTTATATGATAAGACCCCTCTGCAAGTGATAATTATAATGATTGTTATGATGCCAGGGCTCTGCTTTTACAATTGGAAATAGGAACTCCGGCTGAGCTAATCCGGTGGTGTGGTCCCTTATTTCATCCGACGTCAGGAAGCCGAGAGTGGAAAATTTAGAAAAGGACTTTATCCAAGCTGGTTATGAGCCCCCTTCCCCCTCCCCTCCTCTCCCCTGGCTCTTTTATTCATGCATATTTATGATCAGGAGATTTCAGTGGAGAAAAAAAAAACACATACAGAAAACAAAACCGGCCTCACAATGGGGAGAGCTGCTCATGGGAGGTCACAGCACCTTTAAATTACACCTCTTGGCTTTGTTCACCCCCTCACAATGGTGCTAAGAGATAGGAAGAATAGCACTCTGCGCCCTGGCGCATCACAATTCTCCCAGTGATTTCAAAAAGGACACAGAGCCCCAACTAATTTGATATCTTATTGCATTTCTGCTAACCTAAGGCCATGCCTCATCCCAGCCACAGAGGCTTGGCAGGGGCCGGGCTCGTACAAAGAGCATGGCTGTGGCTCTGCAGAGAGCTGGGGTTTGCCAGTCAAAGCAGATCTGTCTTGGTCAGCTTTGAATTTGAGCTGAGTTAACTGGTTTGGAAATACAAAAGCACCACCCGCCCACTGAACCTTTGCCCCTTTAAATTAATTAATTTAATTAACATGTTTATTGTCATGGCGCCCGTCAGAATGGGATCTTCCCGGGGCCACACCAAACTCCAGCCTGCCCTCACACACAAAGGAGATAGGCTCATGGGTTTGGAGATGAGTCGGAACCAAATGACTTCTCAAGGCACTGAAATTTGAGCCCATAATTTATTTCTCCCCCAACTTTTCCCTAGGATAGGAAAAACGGGTGACCAAAGCTGTGGGTCACAATGGAGAGCACGAAGGGAGCAAAGTTAAAGTGAAAATTGCTGCTGTCTTGAGGCTGATACTGTGCACCAAGCTGGTAAATGTACCAACCTGAATATTTGGTAATAACTGCCTCCAAAGGCAAACTAGAAGGAAAAAGGTGAAGCTGGTGTGGATAAAGAGCCAAATAATGACAGGCTCCAGGGACAGCAAGGCTCTTTAGGGGAGGACCTGCCAATTCTCCAGTTCTCCAAGAATACCAGATAGTCTGTGACAGCCAGCCCATAAAACCCAGTCTTTTCCCTCTCTTTTGTCCATTGTTGACACTGTTTCCAGATTAAAAGCAGGACAGGAGAGCAAAATAATCCCACAGCATTTTCAGATCTAAATATTGAAAACATTTAAATGTTGCAACTGCTGCCTATGTTAAATATAAAATACATTACTTGGCCAAAGGGTTGCTGGAAATTTAGAAAGCTATTTAAATTTTCTAAATGCTTAATGGAGTCATTACCATGCCATGATTAGCTGGAAGAGCATAACTGGAACATACAAATGTACATGGAACATACAAATTTTTTTGGAGTCCGACTACATCCCATTGTCTTGGGATTGCCACACCTAAGAAACATTAAAATCTCTTTGTTATAATCATTCTCAGATTTCCAAGTCCTGAAAAGACATATAAAAAATATTCATACTTTATCCCTTCACTTTATTATCCATAATGACCAAAATAAATGTTCAAATTCATTTGCATTTTAATAGCAAGTTATGTCCCTCCAAGGCTACGAGACTCCCAAATCTGCCTAGGAATGCCATTAGAAGGAGAAGGAAGCTCTCCTATCCATCCCTGAGGAAGGAGAGAGGCAGAGAGGCTTTCAAAGTGCCTTCCAGCAGCAAGAGAATGCTGCTAGGCAGTATAATCATATCTGCTGCAGGCCTCCTGCAGAAAGCCACTCACCCTAGCCTGTGCAGGAGGCTGCTGGGACAAGGTGTGGATTTCTCTGCCTGGGAGCCAGGGTAGGGCTTGACTGACATCACCATGGGGACTAATGACACAAGATTTCCCCAAAGACACTGAGGGCTTTGAAGAATGGTCTTTCATTCTGTGTTGAACATACAGATAAAATGTCCACAGCAAAAAACTAATCAGATCATCTGTGGTTTGCTTTGCTGTTTGCTCAGGCCGCTATCCCGTGGTTACGATTATCTCAGTCAAAAACCATACAGATGTCCAAATTGGCTTCCTGGCTTTTTCCTTAAAGAGTTCTGCTTCAGAGAACAGTGATTTCTACCAGGAAGTTCTTGGCCAAGTCTCTTATGTTTATACCTATCTCCAAGGAAAGAGTCCCTCTCCGGCCTCCAGGCAAAGCTGGAACATCCCACCACCACACATTGCCAAAATAAGCATTTAAACATCCTAACTCACACATCAGAAGCACAGATTTATATGTGGAGAGGCAATGGGGTAGGGAAAGGAGGTGAGACACACGAGATGTCTGTGGGATTAGATATCCTCAGCCTTCTGAAACAGCTGGGAATTCATTGTGCACATTTTGGTCTATCTCTGGGAATTTCAGAATTAAATTCTGCAGCTTTTCCAGGGAGCATAAGTGCTCATGTGCTCCACTTCACTCTCCTCTGGTGGCTCAGGACTGATGTGTAGTTAAAGCAGCAGCAGTGTAACTATGGAAGTCTTCTGCTGCTTGCTCAGGGCATCAATCTGAAAAATTTGCTTTTCAAATAGGAAAACCATTAATAATCTACTTAATTACACTGATGGGTATAATGAGGCTGCATGACCATGGGGAAGATTTTGCCTGTGCTGGAGCATGGTGGGGACGTCCTTGGAGACACTGAAATACCACTGGTAAGGGAAATAAAGGCCCCAAAGTCAGACCCTCTGCCCACCTTTCTCTCTGCAGAAATCTGGGAAATTGTTTCTGCATTTGAATTCATTCTGGTTTGATCTTGCAGAAGCAGGATGGGGCTTTGAGCAATCTGGTCTAGTGACAGGTGTCCCTGCACGTGACAGGGGGGTGGAGTGAGGTGAGCTTTAAATTCTCTTCCAACCCAAACCATTCCGTGATTCTGAATTATTTATTTTTTTAACCACATAAGAGTTTACAAAGCTGAAACAATAATCCTTAACATATTTAATACCTAACACATCCTTAAATTTGACTAGCATGAGGCAGAAGATCATGACCAGTAACCTGCAGAAAGTTAAGTAAAAACTTTTTAGAAACGCTTTAGAGGCCAGACTCGGGGATGTTGGGTGGGTGAGCCGGGCGGAACATTGCCCAGCGGGGATGGGACACGGCTCATCCCGGGCAGCCGGCGCTGCTCCCTGCGCCCGGCCGGCGCACGGCGGCGGGAGCCGGAGGGAGCAGCGCTTGCATCGAGCACCACCCTCCGGCACTGCGCTAAACTGAGCCCGGGAGGGTGGAGCAGAGCTCAGAGCGCTCCGGGGACGTGCGGCAGCTCCGGAGGAGGCCGTGGAGATGCTGGAGCCCCTCTGACCTGGACAGACTGACAGAGCTGGGGGTGCTCACCTGAAGAACAAAAAGTGCCAGGGAGACTTTGAGCTTTCCAGTGCCTGAAGGGAGCTGACCAAAAAACGATGGAGAGAGACTTTTTACACAGGCAGAGAGTGATAGGACCAGGGGGAATGGCATTAAACAGAAAGAGAGTAGGTTTAGATTGGACATTAGAAGGAAATTCCCTGTGAGACTGGGGCACAGGCTGCCCAGAGGAGCTGTGGCTGCCCCATCCCTGGAAGTGTTCAAGGCCAGGCTGGACAGGGATTAGAGAAACCTGGGATAGTGGAAGGTGTCCCTGCCCATGGCAGGGGGTTTGAACAAGAAATTTTTAAGGTACCTTCCAACCCAAAGCATTTTGGGATTCTACAAAGTCTCCTTTATGCTGAGGCAGGTTGGGTATGGCACTGCAGCTCTGAGATGCTCTCATGCAATTACAGTAGTTACAGGAAATTATTTAGTACCTCTAAGAGGATCTGCAGGGCTTAGAGGTTGCAGGCAAAATGCACCTCCAGAACAAAAGAGCAACATGAAACTTCTAGAGCTGTGCTCCTGGGGCCTGTGCTTGACTGCCTCACTGTACTCCAGAGCTGCAGCATCCTGGGCAAGTGACTGCCAGGTACAACCACAGCAGCCAAAGGGAGCCCAAGCACAGGAACCTAAATTTGGCAGCATAAACCAAAATGCAGCTAGTGGAGGGGGAGCCTGTTTGGCAGACACTGAGCATAGGGCTGTGGGAAATCTGCTGCATCTTGAATGGCAGCATTCTGTGTCCCTCAGGCAGCGTCCTGACACTGGGTGTGCAAATGTCAACACCTGGGCTGATAATTTGTGCACTTGGGGTGCCCCAGCCTGTGCATGCTGAGGCCACTCAGCAAAGCTCTGAAATAATCTCTGAGCTATTTCTCTTCTTTTTTTTCCTAACTGAAAGGCCAGTGAGTGACCACAGTGCTTTTATGCTCTGGATCCTCTGTCATCCCATTCCAATGGGGGAATAACTTAAAAAGGAGACAGAAAATGCTGTTTCTCTGCTGGCTTTGTTCTCAGATACATCAAAAGCCAACCTGCATGGTTTAGCCCTGAAATGCTTCATCTCCTTCTCCTTACCTGCAGCTTGGGTTTCATTTAAACACTGCCATGTTCTCCTTTCACATTTTCTTTTTCTTGCAGAGGTGTTTTACAGAGATTAATCACAAATTTCACGCATTATGAAAAGGATTTATTTGTGCCAGACATATTGCAGGGCCCACATTTGCAGGGGCCTGCTAGTTACAGGCACTCATTATACAAGCTCAGGCTTTGGGAAATCTCTACTTTGTCTCACTTCCAGAAGATGGAGCCAGAAAGCCAGGACTAGTGGCTGCGGTGCGGGAGAGCCACCTTCTCCTCCTGCCCATGCACAGCCCCTGCTCCTCCTCAAGAGCCGCCCTGAGCTAATGCAGGTGGCTCTCAGTGGGAGAGGAGATGCCGTGGGGTACCAGAGGGTTGCTGGAAGGAGACTGATTTTCCTCTTTTCCTCTTTTTCACAGCCCTCTGCACTCTGTCAGAGGAAGAACACGCAGCTTGTTAGCAGGGATCAGGAGACAGGAGTTTTATTTGCAGCCCTGTGGCTGGTTTTGTCCAAACTAGAACAAGATCCTGAACCAGTCAGTGTCCCTGTGTTTGCTGAGGGGAGCAAGGGATGCTAAACCTGCCTGTGATGAAAGCAGAGGTGCTGCACAGAGCACATTGATGTCACTCACAAATTATAACTCAGTGCCAGGTTTTATCCTCTTTTCCAGCTGACGCCATATCCTGGATCAGAGTAGTTTCTGAGAAAGTATTCCTCAAGCACAGTAACCTTGTGGATATTTTCAAGGCATTTTGGGGTTTGATTCATAGCACAACTTCAAAACTTGGGGCAGGAATTGAATGATTTGGATGATGTTTCCATAACAGTTATCACCTATTCTTTTTCTGTCTGCAGAGCTATCCAGAGACAGTTTGTCATTTTCAGATGTTTCAATTACAAAGATACCATGTTAAAAAAGTGACCTCTTAGTGAAAGACTTCCTACTGCTTTATTTCTTTTGGGTTTACTAGTTTCATTTTGGCAAGAGGACTGCTCACACCAGACCAGTGCTAGGAGGATCTTGCAGGAAGATTTCAGTGCTGTCACTTTGGAGGTCGATGAGTCTGAAGAAGGGTCCTGCTGGCTGCTCTGTCCCCTTCTCCTGGCTGCAGGTCAGAGAGAGCCCCACAGCAGGAGGCAGACAGGGCCCTCTGTGTGCCCTTTGCAGACCTCACCCTGCTGTATCCCCCAGGATGCTGCCATGCCCCAGCAGGTCTGGATCCAGGCCTGAGGGATGCTGATTTGGGTGAGCACCAGTTTGGACAACATCCAGGGTAGAAAAGCACCAGAATGTTCCAGCTTTCCTTCCTCATGCCAGGTAGATACCTGCAGTGGGTTGCACCCCTTTTTTGGCTACTGTTCCTTCTAGTACATGTAACTTCTCCAGCTAAATATAGCCTGACTGACAATTTGAAGGCTTTTTTTTTTTTGGCTGCAGTACTTTCCTCTTTCCAGTAGCAAGAAACAAGCTGTGTTTTGTTTTGTATATTCAGGTAACAACATTGTTTGAGTGCTGCTGATGATTTATGTCCCTTTCAGCAGCAGGACTCTGGAAAACTACTTGGAAGATATGAACACCAAGCATTTTTTCATTTTCTCATCAGATTTCAATTGTTATGATATATGCCCTCAAGAGATTGTGAGGAGGGGAGAGGGGGGCAGGGGAAAACCTTTTATGGCATATTGTGATCCATATGGAAAAAATATATATTTCCCACACATCTGATTCAACACAGCGTGCACATTTGTAAGGCACATGTGAATGAATGCCAAGAGAAGGGAATTTTTATGAAAGCAGACTGATTACATGGCAAAAAATCTATCGGCTGAAGTTAGATTTATTTACAGCACAGTAAATTGCATGCTCAGAGGGGCTGGTACTGCATTGGTGATCAAGATGTCTGGGGAAATGTCGAGTTATGTTTGATAAAAGCCACCTGGGACAGCATTCCCTGAGCCAAACTATCCATGTCTTGTGTCACAAGAAGCCCAAGTGCTGAATGCATTTGTACCAGTCTCCTGCAGATAAAGTTGGAGAAGGGAAGGAAGAATGGTGTGGGATTGAAATGTCCACTAATGCATTAAATGAGGCTCCAGAGATTTGGGGCCCTGGCCAAGCTATTTTCCTGTTTTCACATCAGCTGGAAGTAAAGAAGCAAAGTGCCTCCTCCACTGGGACTGCAAGAACTGCAAGGGAAGGGGAGGAAGAGGAAGGTGGGATCCTCCATCCTGGGTTTTGTGTGCAACCACCTTGGCACCATCCTTCCAGGCCAGGGATGCTGCCACTGCACATCTGGGCCATGGAGGGTGGAGATGAAGCTGGTGGAGGATATTTCTAGGAAAATGGGTTTCCAGAGAAAAAAAAAGGAAAAACCCTCTCTCCTTTTAGTGGGCACACAACCACTCCTGCCAGTCTTCCTCCTCTACAGAAAGAAAAAACATCTGAAAGAATAGGAATTTTTCCATTTTCCTTTAGCAACTTCAGGCTATGGGTTTTCAGCATTAGAAGGAGTTTTCTGTAATTCATAGTTGTTCTTGGGTTAGCTTTTTCCTGTATTTCTCATTCTTGTTGTCATTTTCATCTATGTCTCATTTCCAAGGTGTAAAAAGAGATCCATATTTTATCTCCCCAAGATCAGGGATTATTTTAAAAGCCAGTCTTTGTAATTAGGGGATCCCCTTCTAACTGGAGATGAACTGGAGGAAAAGGATAATGACAAACCTGAAGAAAATGTGCTGAACTACAGTGCACCTCTGGAGATGCTCAGTGGATGGTAAAGCTCTTGCTCTCTCACAACTCTACATTGTCCCACTGGATTTCTTTCCACTGAAGTGACAGGGCAGGTGGAATCCATCATCCTTCCTGGAATGAGGCTAATTTGGGAAAGAGTTAATGAGCTTTGAAATATTTATTTGCAATGCAAAACAGTGAAAAGAGTTTGAAAGAAGACACCAGAATCTGGATTAAACACTCTCAAACCTAACCCTAACCCTAAGCAGAGCAGCAGCTTGACCTTGGGGCTCAGGTTCCCAACACCACGGCTGGTGCAGATCAGAAAGATGCAGAAGCAGCAATGCTGGGGCCCTGCTGGGGTCACCCTGGGACACCTTTTCCAGCCCCAGTGCTCCTGGAGCTGTAGACTCTTTGACTCTCCCTAGCCCTCCTGGTGTCTTGTGCTACTGCTGAGACCCCCAGGGGTGGCCCCCGTTAACACAGGGCAGTGTCAGCAAAGCTGAGGCCCTGCCATGATGCCCTGGCAAGGCCTTTTCCAGCTCCACTGTCCCTGGAGCTCTTGGCTCTGTGGCTCCCTGGAAGCCTGACACCAACCTCCCAGCAAGCCACTGGAGTGCCCATCCCCATGCATGGCCCTAATCTGAAAGGTGTGGGGACAGCAGTGCTGTGGGCACACCAGGGTGTCTGAACACACACAGACACACAGACACAGACACACAGACACACACCAGAGTGTCTGAACACACACAGACACACAGACACAGACACACACACACACACACACACACACCAGGGTGTCTGAACACACACAGACACACAGACACAGACACACAGACACACACCAGAGTGTCTGAACACACACAGACATACAGACACACAGACACACACCAGGGTGTCTGAACACACACAGACACACACAGACACAGACACACAGACACAGACACACACCAGAGTGTCTGAACACACACACACACACACAGACACACACCAGGGTGTCTGAACACACACAGACACACAGACACAGACACACAGACACACACCAGAGTGTCTGAACACACACACACACACAGACACACACACACAGACACACACACACACACAGACACAGACACACACACACACAGACACACACACACACACACAGACACACAGACACACACAGACACACACACACACACACCAGGGTGTCTGAACACACACACACACAGACACACACACACAGAGACACACACACACCAGAGTGTCTGAACACACACACACACACACAGACACAGACACAGACACACACACACACACACACTCACACACAGGCTTTTCTTTAAGCAAAAGCAAACCAGATTGCATTACCCCATAAGATTAGTACTTTATTGAACCTCATTATAGGTTCACGTCCTCCCATAGTCATATCCCACTGTGTTATTTCTGGCACATGCAGCCACCATGATTTAGTATCCTGTGTGAGAAAAATGAAGTCTCTTTCTAAAATATGTTGACTATTATTCCAGATGTGGTAGTTGCCTGAGTTTCTTTTCAAGCAGGCTTTTATGGCTGAGGTTGTTTGGATCAAGCATTATTTATTTATATCTTCAAACTAAAGAAGGGGCGGGAGCAGTTTTTAATGAAAGCTAAAGGAAAAGGGACAATAAAGTGAGCTTGCTGGAGAAAGAAATATTTACACATAACTTTTGTATGTTCCCCAAGAAAAATAAAACAAGGGTATATTGAAAAGTATGGTTGTTATTTAGCATTCTCCTGCAACAACAAAATCAAAGGAAAGGACTGAACTTTAAGTAATTAGAGTTTACAGTTAATTAACTGGTTATAACTAACTGTGTTACTGACAGTAGATCCAGGAGAGGAATGAGTCATTACAGATTTTTTCAAGGCAAGATCACAAATTTGGAGACATACATGAGGCAGACAGAGAGGGAGAAAGGACCTGAATTCCCAGCTGCCATACAAACCTTCCATGTCCTCACTTCCAGGTTTGATTTACTGTGGGCCTGCTATAAACAGAAGAGTTATTTTCACAGCCAGATCAGGGGCATCAATTAAATATTGAACAAACATGCTGGGGGGAAGAAGAGAAGTGGGAATAAAGAAGATTAATAAATGAATGTATTGGATGAGAAATAGTGAGAAATGAAAGTGGGGATGAAATACCCCAGGGGGTGAGGATTTTGCCATGATGTCAGTAGAGTAGACATGACCCTGGTGTGTGGGACAGGGTAGGGTCCATCATTGACATAGCAAGGCAAAGTGCTCATCATTGCACTTCTGGACATAATTGAGCTCTAACTATTACTGGTAGGAAGAATTTTTCTGTGAGTAAACTCTCTCTAAAAGCTCATGGAGGAGCAGCCTGTGGGCGGCTCTGGGCAGGAGAGGGGATGCAGAGCAGCAGCTCCCTGGGCTGCCAATTGTGAGCCTCTTCACAGGGCAGTGGGCTGGGACTGGGGTTTCAGGTTACCAAGAATCCCCCTCAAAACAGGCCAAAATTAAATTAAAAAAAAAAAAAAAGATAAAAAAGAAAAAAAAAAAAAAGGGCTGCGAATGCTGACAAAAACTCAGCGAGAAGACAAGCTTACATCAAACTGGGAAAGAAGGATTCAAGTCAAAATTTCCACTGAAACATCCAAGTGAACCAGCCTCAGGTCTGTTGCCACAGTGATTTTGTCAT
Organism: Molothrus ater; assembly: GCF_012460135.2. Taxonomy (NCBI): domain Eukaryota; kingdom Metazoa; phylum Chordata; class Aves; order Passeriformes; family Icteridae; genus Molothrus; species Molothrus ater. The sequence continues at coordinate 9,432,914 of NC_050492.2, read as the reverse complement.
GTACCTTCCCTCCTGTGTGTCTTGAACAGATCTGGAAACAGAACCAGAAAAACACCAGTGAAAACCTATTTCATGGACTTTCCTCAACTTCTGTGAAGAACAAAGCCCTGGAATCCACACTGAAAGCCCTGGAACCCACAGTGCATTTCTAACCCTTTTTGGCAGATGGAGCCAGAGCTGAGCACAAAGGTGGGTTTGAATTGTCCCCAAATGGGCTTCCTTACTGCTTTTTGGTTTCTTTGGATTCACCATAAGGAATGAGTTTTTGTATTCGATGATTTTAATTTGAGCACAAATTACTACAGAGCAAATCCTCCTGTGTGGACCTGGCACATGAGATTGCCATTGCCTCCAGTTAATCAGGGATTTTTAAGCACACACCATGGCCTCTACAGCAGGAGCAGCACTGAGGGGAGGGTGTGCAGCTGGATGAGGCCCCTTTCCAGCAGCTGGGTGGGATGAGTGGAGCTGCAGCCCCTCACTTGCCCATCCACAGCAGGACAGGTCCCCAGCAGGAGCCCCTTGTCACAGGGAGGAGGTTGGGATGCAGCCCAGCAGCCAGCTCTGCTTCATGCTCCTCTGAGTTCCCATGACAGCTTGTGTGCTGGGACATCTCCTCACCACAAATAAAATCAGCAGTGAGTCTCTTGACAGTTTTTCTCTCCCCCTCGAGATCACAAATTCTTCAAACAAAAAGAAAAAAAACAATTAAATTCCACATCTGTGCTCACGCCCAGGCTCACTCCCAGTCACTCTGGATCTCCATTCAGGGGGGCTGCCTGCTCCACAGCTCTGCAGGTGAGAGGTGTAAATCCATGTGTGTGCACACAGGACCAGCCTGCCCTCACTGCCATCCCTGCTCCCAGGAGATGGAGCACACTCTGCAGGCAAAGCAGAGTCAAACCCTGGGCCTGAAGCTCCATGGTCATCCTCCCCTGGCTCCCATTCCCCCTCTCAGAGCCCCCCACAGCACTGGGGTCACACTGGGCCCTGTCCTGCTCAGCCCAGCCAGCACCTCCCTGGAGGAATGTCACAGACACATTTCATGAAAAATCCTTTCCTCAGGATTGTTCCTCCTGAGAAGCTGAGAGGCCTCAGGAACAAAATGTAACCAATGGTTATCTACTGCTGTGGAATGCAACAGGTGCATCTGGGATTGGTCCCATGTGGTTGTTTCTAACTAATGGCCAATCACAGCCCAGCTGGCTCAGACTCTCTGTCTGACACACAAGCCTTTGCTATCATTCCATTCCTTTTCTATTCTTAGCCAGCCTTCTGATGAAATCCTTTCTTCTATTCTTTTAGTATAGTTTTAATATAATATATGTAATAAAATAATAAATCTAGCCTTCTGAAACATGGAGTAACATCCTCATCTCTTCCCTCATCCTCAGACCCCTGTGAACACGGTCACAAAGGAGGGAGCAAGGAGGGGCAAAACCCTGAGGAGTTGGAAGGCCAATGTTAAATGTTGGGTTTTAATATCTCTGGTCTTTCTTCTTGTATTTCAGTTAAACCCCCTAAGGCTGTCCACACAAAGCTGGGAAATTTTAGAGACACTGAACCTGAATGTCCACATTTCACCTGGTGCTTGTGACTTTAGATTGCTGCTCCATCACCAAGCCTTAGGGCTGGGAGGTTAAAACTGAGCAGAGAAGTAGGCAGCAAAAACATACAAAATCAATACAAATTCATTCATCTGCTGCTAAGAGACTTTTCTACTTTTAATTAATGACATCAGGTTCTAAATTATCCCTGAATTCAGTGACAAAATCTGGCTTATTATTAAAGCATCTCAGGGCTGGAAATAGATGCAGAATTCTATTAGATGTAGAATTTGTTCTTGTAAATTAATTCCTTACCCACTTAATCGTCTGCATCAATAATGGTCCACATGAATCTAGTTCAGTCTGCACTGGAATGGATGAAGAGCACTCAAACAGTTACCACAACATCTCAAGACAGTGGGAACAGGGGCTTCTCAAGCTGTTGTTGCTGTTTCATGCTCCATGGTTTTCTCAAATCCAGAGCAAAACAACCTCCAGGGGAAAAAAAAATAAAAAAAGCTCTCTGCTCTCTGGCCTTCAAGCAAAATAAAATTCAGCCCAGGCTCAATGCAATTCTGATTCATTAGCATGTCTGTGTGAAAGCAGCAAGAAAAATGGAAGTCTGAGCAGCACAGTGGGTCCCACAGCAGCAAGGAGAGCCCATGGGCAGTGAGTGGGGTGCTGCATGGGGATTTGTGGGTGCTGCATGGGGATTTGTGGGTGCTGCACGGGGATTTGTGGGTGCTGCACAGGGATTTGTGGGTGCTGCTTCTGCTGCCCACTGTCAGAAACCAGGACATTCCTCTGGCTGCCCTGGAGGGCTCGAGACCCTGGCAGGTCTTGGCACAGAGTCAAAAACACCTGTGCCTTCCATTTTAGCCCATGGAAACAATTACCAACTCTGTGTGAGGAGTTACAAGCCATAAGGGTTTCAATAGAATGATAGTGAATTTATCACAGGGTGAAAAAGTAGAATTTTGGGGTTTTTAGAATGGGGGTTCAAGAGGCAAGATGGAGGAATCTGGGCCTCTCCTGACTTTCTTCTTCTTCTTGTCCTCCATCTTCTGCTGGGATGGTGACACTTCTGGATTGGTTTAGAGCAGAGACAGACTGTCTAACATAGGAGATAGGTATTGGAAAATTATTGTAAATTAAGTAATTTTCAGTATAAAAATTAACACCACCCCAAGGGCAGGGACTGTGCCACAGCCCAACCTGCTGGATAGATCTCAGCAGGTCCAAAGAAGAATGTATTAGATAAGAGAAAATAAACAACCTTGAAAAGCAGAGCTGAGGAATCCCAACTTCTTTGAGTTCAGGGCTGGGAAAAAAGACTTTTTAATACCTTGGGAGCCATTTCAGCAACAACAAACCCAAGAGCCCAGCAGCTCTGTGCTCCTGCCCTGAGCTCCTGTGTGCCTCCAGGTGGTTGTACCCCAGCACCACTAGTACATAAGGCACATTTGCATGGATAAAAGGGCTGTGATTGCTTTAGAAACAATCCTGAGGAGAAAGCCAATGACAGGCGTGGCCATAAAAGAAGTGGGCTGGATTACCATAGATTTATTTCCCCTTTAGCAGCACAAGCAGCATCCCCAGGCTGAGTCTAAAACCACCAGGATGCTGGAGAATCTCCCAGGTGGCTCTTGGTGACCTCGGGAGCCTGTGCCTGATTTTGCTTTTATTTGTGCCAGACTGACACCACCAGCAATCTGCAACTGGCCTGCACTAGTGAGAAGAGAAATTAGGGGCTTTTTTTGGCAAGCTTTTCAAAAGAGCCACCAGCAGCTCCTCATGTTCTTGCTATTGGCAAAAAAATAAAGGGGATAAATCTAGAAAATTAAATATATATCTGCTGTTCTGAATCTACTTGCTGATAGCCAGATGTTAGCTTTAATCTGGGTATTTCTGCTAGGAGGCACAGAAGGGCCAGCTGCAGATTAGCTCCAGGGAGGTTAGCTTTTATCCTAAATTGTCAGGAAACTGAGGAAAAAATAGATATTATCCACTTGATAGTGTGGATAGGAGGAGTAGATTGAGCTGAGGTGAGGGCATGACGTGAAGGATGGTTGTCCAAGGAACAGAGCCTGACCCTGTCACACCCTCCATTTTTGGCAGCTTTTCATTGCCTCTGCACAACACCCAATGGGATTTTTAATGCTGAAGACTCTTTTGAGAGTAAAGAAGGGAGAATTTCACACTCTGGCCATTCCACAGGGACACTGAGGTACCAGTATGAGGTTTAACATTTTTCCAACATTACTCAGCACTCAGGAAAAAAAAAAAGTCAGACGACAGATTTACATCCCTGAATTTCAGTGGATGTGAAGGGTCTAAAGTCTCCCTCATGTTTCTTTTTATTGATTGCTCCCAAGATGAAACAATTGCAAGTCTGAACGAATTTATAACTAGCTTGTGAAATAAACCTCACATCTAGCAAAGATATTACATTGAACAGGAAACAAGCCCACAGAAATTCATTATGTTCCCAGAATTAAATGAAAACAATATAGTTTATGGACCAGAGAAGGTAGTTACAGTAAAAAATGAGACGAAAATCCCTGGGCTGTGCACAGCGAGCACAGAGGTCCTGGATCCTCAGGAGTGAGGATGTTTCAGCTGCCAGTTTTGTGTCAGCACTTCAGCACCCCTGATCTGGGGTGTGCAGCACAGCACAAAGCACAGGCACACAGCAGCACTGGGAGGGCCCTTTGCATCCATCCCCCATGGCAGGGATGGCAGGGATGGAGGGGATGGCAGGGATGGAGGGGATGGAGGGGACAGAGGGGATGGAGGGGATGGCAGGGATGGAGGGGATGGAGGGGACGGAGGGGATGGAGGGGATGGAGGGGATGGAGGGGATGGAGGGGATGGAGGGGATGGAGGGGATGGCAGGGATGGAGGGGATGGAGGGGATGGAGGGGATGGAGGGGATGGCAGGGGATGGAGGGGATGGAGGGGATGGAGGGGATGGAGGGGATGGAGGGGATGGCAGGGGATGACAGGGATGGAGGGGATGGAGGGGGTGGCAGGGGATGGAGGGGATGGCAGGGGATGGAGGGATGGAGGGGATGGAGGGGATGGAGGGGATGGAGGGGATGGAGGGGATGGCAGGGGATGACAGGAATGGAGGGGATGGAGGGGGTGGCAGGGGATGGAGGGGATGGCAGGGATGGAGGGATGGCAGGGGATGGAGGGGATGGCAGGGATGGAGGGGATGGCAGGGATGGAGGGGATGGAGGGGATGGAGGGGATGACAGGAATGGAGGGGATGGAGGGGGTGGCAGGGATGGCACTGCAGCGGCACAAGAAGCAGCACCCTGAACCAGAGGGCAGCATCCCTCAGCTGCCAGCACCTGGGGGGAAAGGATAATGTGAGCTGGAGCCTTTTAAGCTGGCAATGAAAGGCAAAAAAAGGTCTTGATAGGCAGTCTTGCTGTGTTTATTTTTAGCAAGAAGCTTTCCTCTCCCAACTCTCCTGTGGCCGGTGTGGGATGCTGCAGTGGGGAATGCGTGAGCTGAATTTCCAGCAGTGGAAATCTCCCTGCTCCTGGGTAAACACTGAGCAATACAAATATATGCCTTTATACACATATATATGGATATTTCTTTTAGGAAAGCCAGATGACAGCAGCAGCAGCACAGATCTCACTGTCCTGCTGGCATTGTCCTGCAGTGGCTGTGGGTGACAGACACGGCCATGCCGCACCTGGGGGAGCAGCAGATTTTGACCCCACATTTTGCCTCGGAATAATTCACTTCTCATTACTGGGGTCAGCCCAAGGAGGTGAGACAAAAGCCAGGACAGCAAAGCTGTATGTCCACACCCAGAGAAAGGCACGTGGGTGTCACCAAGGGGACGCAGAACAGGGTCCCTGAAGAAGATGCTCTTGTCAGCAGATTGTTCATTTGGTTATGAAAACCAGCTGCACCATGAAAAGGGAACTAGAGTAAAATGCAACCATCTCACCCATTCACAGTGCAGCAGCAAGGAAGATTTTTAAAGGCTGAGTCAGAGGAGGAATGCAGATGGAATAAAACCCCAGAGTTGGAACGCTGGAGACACACAGAGCTGGGGCTGCCCCAGGAGCCATCACAGTCCCAGGGGCAGCCGGGACTGGGGGACTTTTTCCTCAAAATAGGCTCAGCTGAAACACTGGGGGTTTATGCAGAACCAGAGCACTGTGGAGGTGATAAACAATGTTTCTCCTGCTAAAGCAAAGCCTTTTTTCTGGCTGATAAGGTTTAAATCTTGTTAATCAAGCATTGACCCAACATGAGAAACCCCCGCTTGGTGGCCCACAAAGAATAACTGACAGACAGCATTTAAAAAGTGGCTGAGGATGTCAGGGAGCAGCAAGCCCAGGGCACAAGACGAATCAAGAGCCAGCCTTGCCAGCTCCATGTCCCCTCACAGAGGAGGCTTGTGGATTCCAGCTGGAACATTCCAGGCAGCGTGGCTTGAGAGGTGTTTGCCATCAGCATGCACAAGACCATGCTTCCCTTCCCAGGTCAGCCTCTGCCTAGAATAACAAAATCATTTAGGCTGGAAGAGACCTCTGAGATCATTGAGTCCAGCCTTTAACCAGCACTCCCAAGCCCACTGCTAAACCATGGCCCCAGCTGCCACATCTACAAGTGTTTTTGAACACAGACCTGCTCCCTGCCTCAGCTTCCCCACTGAGAACCAGAGCAGAGATGTCAACCCTTTTTGGAAAGCACATGGAGATGTGCAAGTGCACAAGAATTGGCCTTTAAGGTTGTTACACACCTGTGAGGCAGCTAGCATGTACAACAATTCAAACAAACCAAAGGCAATGGCTGCAGCTCCAGCTTATTGAAACTGGGGAGAAAAAGCTGTTCTGTGAGCCAGAGGGGCTGGGCAAGCCCAGCAAGCTGATGGAAAGTGTGAACAGACCTGATGGGCTTGAGGTCTCCTCCCAATCCCTGTCTCTCATTCCTTCAGTCCTCCAAACACCCAGCTCCAGGAGAAGGGAGTGGCAGGGGAGGGAATGGTGTTATGGCAGCTGGGATGGAGCAGAACACAGCAGAACTCACACCTCAGATACCTTTGAAATGCCCCATGAGCAGCAATGGCTGAAATTCAGCTTAGGAAAATGGAAAGCCACAAACTGGTTTCACAGTCCCAGCAGTGAGGCAAGGAGGAGTGAAATTCCAAAAGCAAGAAAGACAGCTTAAAGAAGGGACACTGCTTTGGGAATTACTGCATGGAAAATACAGAGTCAGAAGTGAATTGTGATCCCTTCTGCTCCCAGGCCTGGTAAGCAGAGCTGGGTGGGGCAGGGCTTCCCTCCAATACCACATTTCCAACAATATCCTTTCACCTTTTAGGTTTCACATCTACTGAAATAAGAGATGATGTAACAAATAGCATAATGGAAAAGCTGGCAAGGCTGGCTCCCCCTGGAGAGCTCCAGGAGCTCAGCCCTTGCTTTTCCTTGTCCTCACTGGAAGTTTCCAGAAGAAGCCATGGGCATGGAGAGAGCTCTGGGGGCAGGCAGGGGCTCACCAGGAGCTGCATCCCTTGCATGGGGAGTTGCTGTTGCTGCAAAGGTTGCATCCAAAAGCATCAGCTTCCTAGCCTGGCACAGGAAAAGGCTCTGGCATTACAGACCAGGAATCTGGCAGAGCCTTTAGAAGAAACCAGATTCCCACTGCTAAACACCTGCCCCCTGCCCCTGCAGAAAGTTAGAAATGAGAATATTAACTTCTCCATGAGCTTTAACTCAGTGATACAGTCTGTGATCAGCAGAACTAATAAAGCCTGGATCTCCACTTTTTCTCTGGTGATTGATTTTAAAGGTGAAGCAGGAGTTTCAGCCTTTTCTGGGGCTGATCACAGATGGGGACTCCAGAGAATCATCTGGGCAAGTTGGTGCTGTAATGTTGCTCAGACATTACAAACAGACCTCACAAACTTTTAACATTTCAGTACCTCAGAGCTCTCTTATGGTTTGCTCAATTTGTATAAAATTGATCAATAGATTCACAAGTTACAGGAGGGCAAGAGAAGTAGGAGAGGGCAGGAACAGCGAGGGCACAAGCACTAGGAAACTCACTTCCATGAGAAATCAGAGGCTGATTGGGGCTGCTCTTAATTTCCAAATGGCAAAAAGTTTCCACAGCATTATATTTTCCAAAATTACGAGGAATATGGTTTCAGCTGTGAGCAGTGCTCCTGGCCAGGTTCAGCTCTGAAGTCATGGGGACTCACAGTGAGTTTGAACTGGGCTCATCCTTACATATGTCCTTCCCTAAGCAGGCACAGAACAGCTCCCCTCACATGCCATGACCCAATTGCCACAGGAGACTGCTGGGTTTTCCAGACTGAAACTCCCTTCACACTGAAATCAACAGCAAAATTCCCATCTGCTCCAGGGAGGGGAAAAGATGGGCCAAAGCAAAACACTTGGGAAAAATCCCACTCCAAGTGTTGGGGTTGTGCCATATAGCAATGAAAATTACAGACATGCAGAGAAGGTGTCAGACATAAGTGGCTTTCTCAGACAAGATATCATTTATCCACTTGCATACCAAAGTTAAATAAATAGTCACAAAATTATCTCATTCCTTAGCAGCCTCTTTTCCAGGCCACCAAACCCTCAGACACTCTGTGCAGCTACTGAGGGTCAGATGCCTTCACCACTTGAGCTGAATGAGGCCATTGGCATCAAAATCATGTCTGCTCCCAGCCAGGGACACACCACAGCCCCAGCCCATGCCAGGGCACAGCTGAGACAAGAATCCACCAGCCCAACCTCATGGGTCCAGAAAAACCACAAAAGAAACCCAGACCATTTCTGCTGCTGCTGGATTTTTTAAAATAGTGTGGACACAGAAACTCAGCCTGCCAAGCTTCACTTTTAATATTCAAACAGAGGGGGGAGGTTATCCCAGATAGAAATATTCATCCCAATTTACAGCTGTTCCCTTTTATTATTCAACCAACCTATGTAAGTAGCTCAGATGAAGCCAAACTGAATCTTTTGCACATCACCAACTCCTGTGACACCTGTACCAGGTCTGTCTCCTTGCCCTCAGCCTGCTGAGGCCCAGCAGGACACTCACCCCATGGCAGAGCTTTTTGTGCACAGCCACAGACTCTACTCAAACAGCAATTATTCCCGGGGTGACTTATGTGGTTGAGCTGCTGGGGCCAGCACTGGCAGGAAACACATGTTAGAAATTAGTGTGTGTCTGGTAGTGTCTCCCTTCTCTGTTTCTCCAGGTGGCTGAGCAAAAGCAAGAGCAGGAGCATTTTCTGATGCTGACCCTGGTTAATGTGAGCATAAATACAAGGTTAATACCCAAAGGATGGATGATGAAAGAAAAAGTGAAGAAAAGTAACCAGGATGAGGAGAGCAATTCAAACAATTCCTTGAAAAATATGCTTGTATATATATATATATATATATATATATATATATGTGTGTGTGTGTGTGTGTGTGTGTATATATATGTGTATGTATATATATATACACACCTATATACCTATATATATATATATATGCCTCTGGCTTGTATTCTGACAACAAAAGGTGAGGATTACCATGACATAGGAGAGTAGCATGTGGTGTGTTACTCACTGCTCAGGAACTAAACCAGCAACGTACAGATGTTAAATCTCTTAGCAAAACTAACTCAGTGCCTATTTTTACTCAAAGTGTGCCCCAGCTCCAAGCAGAGTGTGCAGGCCCCTCTGTGGCTTTCCTGTGTGGATAGATGATGTTTTCTTGCAGTCTTGTTGTGCTACAGCTCAGCTTATCCTCAGGGGTTTCACAACTCACCACACAGAAATGGAGCTCCTGCTACCTCGTGGAGCTCCTGAGGCATTTGTGGAGCCAAGTGCACCCCAGGGCAGCTGCTGTGGGTGCTGCAGGCTGACACCAAGCACACCTCCAGACATGACCCAGAGGACACAGCTATGGAACACGCTGGCCTGGAGAAAGCCACCATTGTCCCCAGGGTGTCTGCAGTGGGAGCAGGGAATGAGGAGTGCAGAGCTGCTGTGATTTTACTGTCAGGACACTGGTATGGCCTAAGATCACTCAAAAGGCCAGGCAGCTTCACAGGAATTGTTTGTCATCTTCATCACTTTCTTGTCTTTTTTTTATGCTTAAGGTTTTTAAGGGAGGGAAATTCCTGCTCCCTCCCCTCCACATATCCAATAAAAGCCCAATCTGTCCCAAAGCCTTAATACATTTTTATAGATACTTCAGGCCAATTTTGGCTCTCAATTCCATCATGGTAAATTAGGAATGAGCAGGCTTCAGAGGAAGTCTGAAGTCTGAAGACCGAGTCAGCTCCAGCTTCCCTGAGAGCAGATTTGCCTTCTCTCTGCCCAGTGCACTGGAATAAAACCAGTGAGAACCACATCTTTGATGTTGTCTTTGCAGGCTGGATCTCTCCTCCTCTCAGCTGACCCCCAGTTTGCTTCATTAGCTGTGATCTCCTTCAATCAGCCTGTCAGCTGCATTTCATGTCCCAGACGTGGGAGGCCCTGCAGGACAGGAGGAACAGGCAGCACAAGCACCAGGCTGGGCTGCAGAGAAGACTCCAGGCCCTGCTGAGAGCTGCTCCCCCTGCCCCAGCAGATGCCAGGAGGGCTGGAGGCCACCAAGAGCAGCTCCCCAGCCCTCAGCACCATGGGCAGTGTGCAGGGGTCTGCAGGGAGCTCTTTGGCCTGGCCACAGCCTGGTTGTGGCAGGGACAGTTCAGGAGTGGTTCAGGAGTGCTGCTCACTGTGAGCAGCCCACAGCATCTGCTCCACTCTGCAGGGCTTCCCACCCTGGCACCAAAGCAGATCTATTTCAGTGGACTGAGGGTTCAGCCTAGGAGAAGTAGCCCTTTCCCATAAATATAAACATCCCTATGCCCCCATGGCCAGTGCAGGAGATGATGCATGTGTGCTCATCCAGCTCCTGATTCACAGTGCTCTGGGTGAGCTTTAGCAAGTGCAATTCCTTTTCCAGGACAGAGGCTTTCAGCACAAACAATAGGTGAGGATATGAATACTTCTAACAGTGCCTATAAATTCTTGCTGAATGTGGCACAGTGATAGTTAAGAATGAGCTTGGTTGGTTATAGAAACATATTTCAAGTCGCTTTTGCCAAAATGCAATGAAAATTAATGCAATATATGTTTTCAACCTTCTGTAAGGCAATAGTCTCATCAAACAGGCATTCTGCTCCTCTGTTATCTTTGGAGGGAACAGACTACATAGAAAAAAGTAAACCTCTGGGGTCACAATTTCTTTGGGCTTTAGGTTTCCTCTGTCCATTACAGCCCCTCTGATTCAGCACTGCATTACCTTTTCTGCTTTTAGACTGGTTTTACTCTACTTCCTTCTAACCACATCAGCCTGGGAGCATGAAAGGGAGGGAATCTAAGTCAGAAAAAATCCTGTTTAAGGCAAAAGTCCAACTCAAGACAAGTCTCCTGGTGCCTAGCCAAGCCTGGTGCTGTTCTCCTGGCTATTCTCTCCCTCCTTTCTGATGGACATGTGTTGCAGCAGCAGCAGCAGCAGCTATCTTTGCATGGTCTGTGAAACCAGCCTTATCAGGTCTTACCAACTCATCCCACCTCCCCACAATGCATTAAAATATATCACATCACTTATCATCTGTAGCTGTAGACAAAGAGCCTGCCTAAACCCACTGTTCCCTCAAAGAAAACCAGACACACTTGCAGGACCTTCAATTACCCCTTAAGCCACCTCCTCCTCCCTGCTGCACTCATCCCTGAAGACCCTGGGAAACAGATGGTCCTTGCAGCTTGCCTGTGAGGTTTTTAAAGCTGATGGAGCAAATGAGAGGAAGCGGTTGCAGAGAGCAGGGCTGTGATCAGGATGCCCTCTCCCCTACCCCCCCATTCACCAGGGGCTCTGGCCTGAGCCCCTCCAATGCCCTCTGCTGCTGTTGGTCCCTGGAGGGAGGAGCTCCCTCTTCCCCTCCCTCTCTTTATTACCCTGGTCATGAAATGGTTAAGGCTTTGCAAGCTCTGCTGCAGACATGGAATTTCACCCAGAAACCCAATGGCAGCTGTGCTGATTGCAGAGCTCTGCATGAAATTCAGCTTAAGGAGGGGGCAGCTGCAGGCTCTGAGGGTTCCCCGGGCTGCTCATTCCCCAGGAACTGCAGCATGGACACCTTGGAGACAAAGGACCACACTCACATCCCTGAGCATTGGCAACTGGGGGCTGTGTCCAAGCTGTACCTGCTGCATCCCAGATAATTCACACACTCCTGAGAAGGAAGAAGGCTGAATTCCTCTCCTGCAGGTGCCCCAGGGAAACGCGTTCAGTGTCTTTGTTTGACTCATTGGACACATACACAGTCCTGACATATTTCTCATGGAATAGCTGGATTTTCCTCTGAGGTTTTGCCTGCAGGAACTCATCATGATCATTAGGCAAATCTCCTCTAAAATCACCATCTGCCTGTTGCTCACACCCAGTAAGAGGGAAAAGCCACTGCATGCACAAATGTGGGAGCACTGACCAGAGCAATGGGGTAGCTCAGGAACAAGCACGGCAGACATCAGCACCTAACTCATCTGTAAAGATTCTTGGATTAAACATATGCCACAAATCTGAACATCTTCAGCTCAGAGTAATGACAAAACTTATAATCAGCTCATAAAATGGACTTTCATCAGCCCTTCATGTGGCTTTGCTGGATGTGAGACTGATGCAACAGGACTCGTTCAGGAGCAGTGCCCCAGGTGCAGCAGTGGTGGGGCAGAAGGAAGAAAAAGTATGGATTTTTAAAAACATAATTTAATTTTTTTAATGTAAATCTCAGTTTAGAGAATATCAAATATCTCTTACAGATTTTTCTTCCTAATGCAGGTCCCAGAACTAAGTCCATTTCCAGTGTAACCCAATGGGCACTGAGGTTCCTGTGTTGCATAATGAACCCTTGATTGCTTTTTACAGGCCAGAGATGTCTGTGCAAGTGCCTCAACTCTGAGGTCACCACATTCTGCACAGGGACATAAAATATCAGGCGAGCTCTGTTTCCTTCCTGGTTCTGTGGTAACAGAAGGGAGAAACAGCAGTGATCTCCAAAGCCTCTTTGAACAGAGGGCTCAGATACTGTGCTTTAATGAACTGCTATCGCCCTGACTGAGAGCTGAAGCATTTCAAGACATCTCTCAGCAGCTGCATTGCAAAAGTTAATGATCTGTTCATTGCAAGAGCACATACAGATTCAGGATGAAGGATACAGAGTCAGCCTTCTTGCCTTGTATCTTTTAATATTAACCTTTTCCTAGTGTTTGACCTTAGAAATGTGACCAAGGAAAGTCACCAGCATAAAGAGAGAGACTGGGATTGCAATGAGGTGGTGAACTGCATGTTTAAGTAGAATGGGTGTAGTTCTGGATGTTGTCACAAAAGAGTCTTCTTCTTACTTCAAACCTGGAACTGATTTTCCTCAATCCTAGGCTGATAGATCAATCCAGCTAAAGAAAGGTGACTGATGTAAAAAACCAAAAATTGTATGTGATAATAAAAGCTAGACTAGCAAGACTTGAACTAGCTTTGTTTCCATGAGTGGACAGCACTACAAACCAAAACAATATAAAGAAATCATTAAGTTTGAGATGGGAGTTTATAAGAAAAGAATTGTTTCAAAACACTTAAGTGTTAACAGAGAAAACAGGTCTGTGCTCAAATCTCCAAATTTGCCCAGAAGAAAACTTGAATTTGCAGTCATGAAGTTATTAAGAGAAAAGTTTGTTATATCAAAGAACACCATCTGAGTCAAAGGTACTTGGATGCACAGAACACAAGATCATCATCATCAAAAGCTGTTTACCTGATGTACGAGTATTTCAGTTTGCTGAAGTAATTTTGAAGTGTTTATATAAGAAGAAGAATTGCAGTGAGCTGCTTTGAAATCACCTCTAAGCACGGAGAACTGAGCACTTGAGCATCTGAGTTGGCAAACAAGGAAACTTCAGGAAACAGAAGCTCAGAGTAGCCAAGGACATTTCTCCATAGAGGGAAAATTAAGTAGCTAGGATGAGAAATGGGAAAGGCTCTTGGGCACATCTACAAAAACAACCTCTCCACAGATCTGTGCCCTTGATGACAAATACCTTTCAAGTACTCTTGCAAAGATCTGAGCAGAGGAATACTGGAAAATGAGAATTTGCTATTGAAATGGTTATGACAAACTGGAGAACTCCTTGGCACAAACCCAGCTCTTCTCAGCAAAGTCTGAAGCACTCCTTTGTTGAGTGGATGAGTTTTTGCAGGAGGTGAAGCTCCAAGCCTACCTAGAAAGGACAGTTGCCATTGGCATCCCAGTAGATGATCTTGCAGACTCTGATCCAAGGCCTGTTAAAGCCATGAAGAATCCTTCAGGAGACAATAAATCTGGCATTTGATGCTTAAATGACTTCATTTTCACTGATATTCTGTGGAAAAGTTTGGGAATAATAAAATTGTTTAAGGGAGACTTTTATTTTATTGCATGGGGTAAAATGAATGCATGGTGCAATATTTTAAAATTCATCTTTTTAAAATGTCACATTTTAGTCCTTGAGAAAGGCTTGCTTTTCCAGAACCTCACATGTGTCATGCAATTCATTGTGAAACACGATTCATTTTTAAATAGAAAACCCTTTCACTCTCAGATTCATATGGAGAGAATATTTTGTTTCCCTGGATGCAGGGACTCCACACAAGCACCAATAACCAGAATCCAGAGCATGGAGAGAGCTCTTTCTGTTGGGTGCTCTGGTGAACATTCAACTTTCCAAACCATTCACAATGACTGAAATCCACCATCCAACAAAATACATACAAAACACATTCTCCTGAGGTTTGTACCTTGCTGATCAGCCTGGCACAATGATAAGGACATGGCTTAATGCAGAAACAAAACTGTGCCACCCTCCCTGCAGTAATCAGACATCTCTCATCCCCAGGTCCCATATCTAACATGTCCCCAGTGATATGGAGACTTTTAAGTGAGCCACAACTGTCATACAATCATAGACACATAAAACAGTTTGGGTTTGAAGGGGCCTTCAAAGGTCATCTAGTCCAGGCATCCTGCAAAGAGCCTTCAACAGCATCATCACGTTTCTCAGAGCATCATCCAAGATGACCTTGAATCCTCCCAGGTATGTGGCATCTGTCACCTCCCTGGGCAACCTGTTCCATTCTGACTTGCACCGAACACTGCTGTCAGTATTGGAGATGCTCCAAGAGCTCATCTCAGACGTGGAAGAAGAGGAAAAAAAGGAACATTAAATAAGCATTTATGGCTTCAAGCTGAATCTCCTCCCAGGTGCATGCAGCCAGGGGCTGAGGTTTGCACAGTGTCTCTGAACAGGACCTGCCAAAAGGATAAGCAAGGGCTTAGTGCACCTGATCCTGCAAAGTGGCCAGAGCTCAGGTCCCAGTTCTGCAAGGCAGTGAAATGAAGACTTAACTGTAAGCACATGAATAGTCTCTCCCACTTAGCTGAAGCTCTTTTCCAGAACACATTTAAAATGAGATTGGACAGAAAACCAAACAAAAAAAAAGGAAAAAAAATAAAAAAAACAAGTTCAATTCCCACAGTAAATGGGAAACAGAGAAAGAAGACTAATAAATGTTTATCATTTCTAAAAGCAGCATTTGCAGTGGTGACTGGCCTGGAGAAAGATCTCATCTGGGTCTGAGCTGACAATGTGCTGTGTTCCCATTGAGTCCCCCAGTGCCTGAGGAACTGCAGCTGCTTTTTTCTGAGGCAGGGAGGAAAAGGGGAAAGAAGAAAGGTTTTTTTGGGGGGCCGGGGTGGTGGTGGTGTAGGCTTTTACAGGTCAGCAAAAAGAAATATTTCCCAAGTGTTGCAAGATTTTTCTGGATGCACTTGGTCCCTGTAAGTTCATGTGCTGCTGTCCTTGCTGCACCCTTTGAGCCACCTCCCATTTGGTTTTGCCCTCAGGAGCACCCTGGAATCCTCCACACATAAACAGAGCCAGGGCTTCTTCCAAAAGGAGCTGCAGAATTTAATTAACTCTACTCCATGTTTGCAGTCCTGTGATTTCTCTTACCTTTAACATGAACTCACATATGGATTAAAGTGAAATAAACCCTACAATTTGAGTTCAATTCAAAGCTGATTGGAAACATGTATTACCTTTCCTTGACCCGGCAGTGGGAAGTTATTACAGTTCTTTAGTGAGTTTGTAAACTCTTTACTGCTGTGGCAGTTTTAATCCTGCTGAGAGAAAATTTGATCTCTACCATAAATTGCTCCCATTTTATTCTAATACTTCACAATCACAGGTTTAGATAGCAAACAAGCATCAAGTTCTTTTGGAATCAACAAGTGAGAGTATTACCAGCATCCTCGTGGCATTTTTAGGTTAAACAATAAACAGCTGTAATAATAAGAAATGAATGCTTCAGATCATGCAGGTTCTAATATGCTGATGCAGAAAAAATTGGAAATTTTAAAGGTTTTGTTACGCCGTGACTCAGAAAAAAGGTGCATGTCTGAACTAAAGTAACTGATCCTGCACTCCCAGATAAAACAGCAGGTCTTCACCATTCTTTGGAAGTTTGTAAACATTTCACAGTCACACAGGAAAAAAAAATCACAAATTATAGATGCAAAAATACTGGCAATGCTCTCATGAAAATGTGAGTCTAGTCCAAAGGAGTGCAGAGCAAACCCCCAGCAGCTCTAATGCTCTAACAAGCACTAATGGCTGTTTGCATGTCAGCTGCAAGGAACCAAACCCCACCCTCGGGCTGAGTGATGGGGCTGATTACACATTATAAAAGCAGAATTGGATTTTCTATCTCTTGAGGTCTTCAGATGAAGGCAGGATGTCTTCCTGGAAGACATGCTTTGGCAAAACAGAAGTTATGAGGTTGCAAACAGAAATGAGCTGGGCAACATTTATTGGCCAGTGATAGATGAGTGGTACTTCATCTAATGTGCTTCAGCTCAGTGCCATGAATCTCCCAAGAAAAATCCATGAAGAGTTTCACCCAGGAAGTCTAAATCAAATCTCTAAGGTCTTTGCTCAAATTAGGCAAATCAAATACTTTGTACAGGACTGATGTCTCCTAAGCGTTTGCATTTATGCATTTGCATGGTGATAAGGCACAAATCTCCCATGCAGTGCAAGGTTCCCAGCCTTTCCTTTGAATTTAATGGGATGAGCTGGTTCTGTGTGTCCTGACACAGGACAGACCTCAGGCAGCTCAGCATGCCCCTGTCCCCAGGAAAGGAGCTGACACTCTTGGCATAGAAGAACTGGATACATTTTAGCAACAGAGTGAAATGCCACCTGTGAAGCATTTTTACATAACTCCTTAAAAATAATCTAAAAACGAAGGTGCAGGAAGGGGGAAAAAAATATTTTTCCTCTATTCTTAATTTGCTTGCCAAGTTGGATGCTGTGTAAGCCACCTGGGCACTCAGGCTTTAGGAGAGGCACAGTCCACTAGCAGGATTTTCTATTGCACCTGGGTACCAAATACCCACACCTTCTAGATCCATTTGCCACACTATTAAAACTGAAATATCAAACACTTCAGGGTATTCAGCTGAAAAGTGGGTTTTATTATTCTAAATGAGCTTTAGACTTGCCAGGCAAAAACCCTCAATAATATTCTTTTTTAACTCAAATAATTTATTTGTTCTACACAGAAGAGTCAACATAATATTATTTACAGGAACATAATCATGCCATCCCTTTTACTATCTGTTTTTTTGCATGGCACAAGGGTAAAAAAGGAAAAATATTGATGCTGAAATCAAATCAGACAGAAGATGATCTAGTGTAAATAGAGCATAAGGGAAGAACTGTTTGGATTTGTTTTCACTGCTGGCATCTGTTCCTTCTGACACATAAAATTAAAGAGAATGATAATCTGTTTTCATGGGTGAACAAAGAGATAACTGCAAAATAGAAATAAAATCAAAACTATGAAAGAATGTCAGTAATGGGTCACACAAAGATGAACCAGATGACAGTGGCTGCTGCTCGGGCTTCTGAAAAAGAAATGAGGAAGAGGATGAATAGAGTGTGATGATTCTCCCTGTCCTTCCCTGCTGACATGTAAGGACTCCCAAACCTGAGGTTCCAGGTTGGAGCATCATGTTTGCCACCAGCCAGCCCAGCTAAGCTCCAGGACTGCTTCCAGGACCTTGTTACCCTTCTGTTTGCTCAGGAGCGTTTGCCCTGTCATTTCCCTGAGCACCCCCTCCTTTTGTCTGAGGACAGAAAGGACAAACCACTCCTGACTCAATGTGCCCACATACAGTTCTACCAATCCCTGTGCTTCTGTTTAGCCTCTCTTTTTATGGCAGTGATTACATATTCCCTGTTCTCTGGATCACTCCCAGACTATTCCCAGTCTGAAACGTCTCCTTTAAGAGGGGTTACCAGCCTCCACCCCTGAGTGTTGCTTAAGCAGGAGGGTTCAGCAGCCCCTCCTCACCCACCCCCCTCAGTTTCCCATGCAAGAGGTGATGTGTCTTTGTAAATCATTTTCTACAAACTTCAGAGGAATTTCAGACCGAAGGAGAAATCATTTTCCCTATCAATAGATGATGAGAGGCTGACATGCATTTTCTCACAAGCATCCCTGATGCTCCCAGCACCCTAGGCCATACCAGAGGCTCAGTCCTTGTCCCTTGGCTGTTGTTCTCTCTCCCCAGTCCTACTGCAGCCCAGCTCCCCTCTGGCATTGCTCCTGCTGAGGCTGGCTCAACAGCATGGAGTTTGCATGCATTTTCTCCAACATCACTGTAACCAGCTGACTACCCTCCCCTCAGGCCCAATTTAATTTTATATCATTAAACAACATGGTACAGTCCAAAATATCTAAAGCCTTTGAGTGGTCAATGTAACCTACAGCAGCCAAAGCTCCTGATCCCCAGCCAAAGCAAACTCATTAGGTACCAGAGAAACAGCCGTGGCAATACTGTTTTTCTTCCAGTGCTGACTGCAGTGGGGATATTATATGAGGAATGTTCAAATGGAATATGATTTTTACTTGGCCAGTAATAATTCTGTGAGGTTTACAATCGCTGGGGTCTTGCAGGTCAGGAGTTATTAAATGAAGTTATGAATTTTGCATACCTACCAACATAGGAAATGGGCAGTGACCTCCTGCACCACTGAGACACGCTCAGGTCTGTGGGGCCTGATGGGATCCACACGAGGGTACTGAGACACTTCCCACCATTTATCTTCAGTGCTGGCTAACTGGGGAGCAAATGTGGCACCCAGCCACAATGCCTGGCTCCAAGGGTGCTGGGCAGTGTGACAGCAGGGTGGGCTGAGGATGGGATGGGATGGGGATGGGAGTATATCCTTCCCTGCACTGCTCCCTCCCTGCTCCTGGCCTCCCCACTTATAACTAAACATTTCAGCCAGGCTTTCAGGGTTGCTTTTGTTCTCTTTCTGCCTGTACAAACCTTCAAGGGAAAGCTGTGCTAACAGGCTGGCCGGTGCTGTGCTCGGCACAGGGAGGGAGCAGGGGGGAACACACAGACACCGAACCCCAGAGGTCACCGCACCGATGGGAAGCACAGAACAGGCTTTGTGCAGATTTGCCCTGCCAGCTCCCTTCATTCTTGACTTGAAACACTTGCTGATAATCCACTCCTTGACCTCTCTTACACAGGATGCAGTGTCACTATATGGAAGCCATATGGAACAAAGGGATCGCTCTCAATACATGCTGAGCATAAAAAATAAAAGTTTACAATGGCACTGTCACCACAGCAGCTGGGTCGGCTGTTTGCCAGCGTGCCCTCATGTTGGCAGCTGGAAGCTCGTGTGCCTGGTATGACAAAGCACAGGCTATCAGGCTTCAGTGAGAGGAATTTCTGCCAGGGAATGTGTTTGTGCCTCTAACCGAGCTAGCTCCTAAATTTATTGTCCAGATTTTTTTTTCCCTCTTTGAGTAATCATTAAACCTGTGAAATGTTTTCTAGAACATGAGAAACAGATATGAGCCTTGATGGTCCTGTTCCTTTGAAGGAGGATACCTGGTTCCCATTAATAACCCCTATATTATGGGATGGAGCTATGGACAATTTGCTTTCTAGTGATCACAGATTGGAGTACAAAGCTCAGGAATAATCAGAAAATGCAATGAGTTTCTGCTCCAAATGCATTAAATGTGCATACATATCTCATGTCTAAAATTTAGATTTGCCGAGAGAATTTAATAAACTTTAAACAGCTACCACCAAGATAAATGACCTACTTGTGCTTTGAGAAGAAAAAAGGAAAAAATCAACTAAAAAGTTGAATTGCTTTGCAAAGAAACAGTAAGACACTAACTTTGCCCCCTCAATACAGGAATAAGTACAAGGTTTCAAATAAGCCTTAGAGGGATGGAGCTACAGGTAAGGTTTTGACCTTCTTGTTCCATATTTCTTCCCTAACCTGTATCTAATTGCAGAAAAGATGTTCTGGCATATGCAAAAGCCACCTGATGACCAAATTTGAGCCAAAGTTTCCACATCACTTTTATCAGCAAGGTGCTCCTCATCCCCTGCCCTTCATTCCCAGCACTTCTGGAGCAGATGGCTGGAGCCACACTACAGCCAGCATCTTGTCTTTACCTTCCTCCACCTTTCAGGAAGGTTTTATTGGAAATCTCATCTGCTCCCATTGGTTTGGTCCTATGCCAGCTCTCAATGAGAAATGGCCCATTTCCCACTTCATTTCCCCTTCACAATTCACAGGGAGTGCTTGGCAGTTTTCAAACCAAGCCCTGACCAAAAAGCCCAGCACAAGCTAAATCCACAACCCAAAGGAAACCCAGTCACTGCAGCACTGGCACCACTGCAGGGAAAGCAAGTTCTGCTTGTTTGCAGTTTCTGTTGCAGAAACCCTTCTGCCCTCATCAGAGAGGAACACACATAATGATCATCTGGATGCCTGATAATGAGAAATTTCTCATCATATGGCAGAGCACAAGCAGTGGTTTCTGAAGCTAAACCCTTCTCCAGTTTTCAGCCAGGAGGGAGAGGGGTTAGTTTGGAATCAATTATTTAATTATTAGGCTTGAGAGTTCAGTATCCCTTTTGAAAATGATAGAGAAAAATGTGATGGGTTTTAAGATAGAGATTAAGTGACCTTCCTCACACACAGATCCCAGATTGCTACTCCACACTTTTGGGTGGCAAAAAAAGAGGGGTAAAATGTGTCTTTTCTTGTATGCTAGCAGCTGACCTCAGAGTAGCCTGAGGTCACTTTAAGCCTACCTCTGCCTTTATTATGTGTGTCATATGCCCCATTCATCCTTTGTAGTTTAAAGCAAAAATGACCTTTTATAGCTATCTAAAGCGTAATTTTGCTTATGTTCTCCACTCTCACCATTTGTTTTGAGTTAAATATCAAACATATGTGCACCCATTTTTAACAAAAAAATGTTTAATATTAGAGAGCATGCCCTCATATAAGACTGGGAAAGCCTTTCAGGGAAATAAGCCTTTCAAATAAAAAGGCATATTAGTAAATTTTAAAGTTATTTTAACTGTATATTTTCAAGCATTAAAGGAAACAGATCCAGCAAGCCATAAAGTGACAAGTGGGAGGTGGGGAAAGATATACGGTACTAGTTTGAAAGAGAAATTAGACCTGGAACAGGGTGGAAAAATCCACCTACCCTGGAGCTATTTGAATTCACAGGTTTGGAGGTAGGGAAGTTGGAGAGAGGGAGGGAGGGCTGAACACTGGGCAGGGGCATCAGCTCCATGCCTCACCCCCTGGCAGGCAGAGGTTGCTGACTGTCAGAATCACGCCACGGAGAAGGTGGAAACACCCAGGCTCATTTTATATCTCATGACCAAGAGGCAAACAGCAAAGCTCAGGTTTTTCAAAGCCAGCTCCCAGCTGGAATATTGTGCTGTGGCTCCATGAAGATATCAATCAGCTCAGTACAAGCTTTGCTCTTGTTCCCCTCCTGACTGCAGCACTGATGGTGCAGGGCTGTGTTAAACATTCCACATCTCCTAATACTTCTTGGCACTGCACACATTCAAAATACAGAACTGAATTACCTGGCTCCCATGATCTGCAACAGCCATCTCCTCTGATGGTTCATGCTGAAATTAAAGTATTTCCATGTGGCTGCTTGAATTTCTTCTGCTGTAGGAAAGGACTTTCTCTGCTGAGACATGCCTGCAAATTACATTTCCATTTGGCACCAAAGATGGTTTGCACAGATTTACTCTATTCTGGGGCTATTCCATTTGCAGTTTGGAGGAGAACTGATACCTCTGGTGTTTTACAAACTCGGGTAGTGTCTGCTGGTGCAGTCCAGGAAGATGTAGCTGGTTATCACTCCATTAGGCTGCTGCAGCAATAGCTGAAACCCTGAATAATCTGAAGGCATTTTCCTTAATGACTACTGAAGGGAAATGGTCCTGCTTCCATCCACTTAGCTTTGACAAAGCAACCAAGCCCAGGGGTCTGCAGGAATTAGAGCTTTGGGGGTTTGGGGAAATGCTCCCTCACTCTCTTTTTCAAGGCTGGCTGCCAGCTTGCACATCACAGCAGCTCCCTGAGCTGGCTGCTGGCTTCCCTGCAGTACATGAAATACAGGTTCCTCAGCTGTGGGCAAAGGAAAGAACATTTCTGTCTCTTTTAATACCTTTATTTCTCATGATCAGCTGAAGTGGGAATGGAGCATTACTACATTTTGAGAAGTGTAACAAGGCAGTAGAAGATTTATTCCTGGATATTCCACTCTTGCTGAGGGATCTCTGGACCAAGGTCTCATAGTTTGGGGGCTTCTGAGCCCAGGGCAGCCAGCAAATTTTGTGTTTGGGGAACAGTTGCAAATCCCTGGAATGGGCCACATTGAGCACAGAGGTCACAACTGCCCAGGACTGGCCAAAGGAACAGCTCCATCACATCCCCACAGCACCAGGGCAGGGCATTCCCAAAGCTGGGCAAGGAAAGGAAGTCACTGTGTTTTTTCTGTACCAATCAGCCTGGCCTGCCACTGCATGGTATGTCCATTGCATCACGAATTTTAAGGTCAGAAAGCACTACTTTCATCAAGCTGTATTTTTTTTCTTTATTCACCAACTTAGTTGAATTATGGAGCCTATCACCACCACCACAGTTCAGCAAAGGGTCATCAGTTCCTCAATTAGGACTTGTTTTGATTGTGTTCACTCACAAAAGAGCAGCTTAGCCATTTGGAGACCTGCCAGCCTGACCCATCTCCCAGAAAGTCAGTGGAACTGAGGTTGGGCCCTTCTGCTTTCATCTGGAAGAAAATAACACAAAGGCAGGCTGGAGAGCAGGAGCAGTAGAGTAGGCCACTTCATTATTAAGGCAACTCAAATCATGATCCAAGAGAATTCAATAGTGATTTTTAAATTCAGTGCATTAAACCAGGACAACCTAATAAAACCAGTTTTCCACCCTAAGTATTGAAAAAGAACAATGGAATTATCACTGCTTGCTGGACCTGCTGCCCAGCTCAGTAGGATTTCCCATCCTTTGCTGAGAACAAATACAGAGCTGACAGAATGTCAATGTGTGGTACTAGGCAATGAGAAGCATTTAGATTCCAAACCATCCCATCCTAATCCTCTCCTCCCCACCAGCCGAATTATTCATGGGATAACCAGAAACACCTGGGTACAAGGAATTTCCTGCTGCAATTCAGCCTTAATTTCCTCAGATAGTAAAAACCTAAGGCTCACAGAGGTGAAAGAAACCAGCAGTCAATCAAGTAAATCACCACCACCACCACTGCAGCAGTGATAGTACATTCTAAATTAAATTTTAATTCCCACCTGATGGTTCACCAGGAGTTACTTATACACAAACCATTCAGCTGACCCACCTTTGTATTTCAGGCAATTTGTTGGGGTCCCATTAGTTATTAACACCCACCTAAGTTCCAGAACTCCTTTTTTATTTTTCTGTGATTGTGATCAGAATCAAAATCAGAAGCAAAGATAGCAATGTCTGCAGGAATTTGCTGGACAGATTCATTAAGGTACACAGACAATCTTACTGTGGAAAGCAATGAACAGCAAAGCCAAGAAAACTCCCAAATTCAAGCCTAAGTATAAACAAGGACAGGTTTAGGATCTTTAATTTTTATTAATTTTGGGGTTAGAAAGAGCTTATGGTGCTTACGGGGTAAGTGACAAAGGTCACCTCTCCCTGTGGTCAACAGTTTAGCAGAAAGATTTCTGAGAATTTGGCACAAACATACAGAGAAGCTGTGGCTCCTCCATCCCTGGAGATGTTCAGGGCCAGGCTGGGTGTGGCTTTGAGCCACCTGGCATAGTGGAAGGCGTCCCTGCCCATGGCAGAGGGGTTGAAAAGAGATGGTCTTTAAGGTCCCTTCAACTCAAATCACCCTGTGATTCTATGATTCCCCAAAGAAGGCCAGACATTAATTAGAAAAGGTGATCAGGGCTAAGGCATGTGGGCACAGCTGGGTAGAGAAAGGCAAGAGGGGCCATTTCAAACCAGCACTTTCAGTCTCTCATCACCTGGATTAATTCATAAAAAAAAAGTAAAAGTAAACCAGGTCCTGAAAGCCAGATTTTAAGAGGAATATTTGTGGAATTTCCATTTTTACAGACTCAGCACAGCATCTGCAGTCATTTCTGTTTGCAATTCTGCCAGATCTGTCAAAGTAATGCACACAATTAAAGTATGTTTTTGGCAAAATTTACTGCAAAAAAAATAGCTTAAAAGGGAAAAAAAAAGTGAATTCAGTATAAGAGTCATCCAAAATTGCTGACATTCCTTTTTCCTTCTCAGGGAATTTAAATATGAATAGTCACAAATGCCTGTGAAAACGGGATTCTGTATCCTAGGAAGATGCTTTGCAAGGCAGCTTCTGACACTCAAAGACTATTAAGACCAGGGAGCTTGCTGTGCTCACCAGGCAGGGGCTGTGTTAAGAGACAGCTGCCAAAACCAAAGGAGAAGGTGTTGTTAGGTTTTATTGATGGGACAGGAGTTTCAACATCTCCTGCTGCTCCAGCACCCCAAGCATTGGGAAATGTCACACTGCACTTCTGTGGTAGGAAGGCCCCTTACCTTCTGGGGGAGGTGAGAAATAAGACTTTCTCCATCAGCTTTACAATTCTTTAGAGCTGAAAAATGCTGTGGTGATCAATGTGAATGCAGTAGCATCTTTAGGAAGGTATTTGCTCTGATATGTTGCAATGTGGGCTTTTAAAGGAAACACTGTTTTAAAACAGTCGTGTCATTTGTGCCTGAACAGCAACAGTGTGGCAGCTGGAATGGGAATTTTTAGGGGCTCAGTAAGAGATTTACACACTAGCTGGCTCTCACATCAAGATCAATGCAAGGCAACAGATCTTTCCAAACTCTCAGACAAAGCAGCGAAATAGGTGCCAATGACAGTCAGTGTCAAAGCCAAAAAGAAAAAAAAATTAAAAAAACACAAATCCTTGCAACAAAGCTGTACGAAATTCTCATTGCAAAATAGGGTACAGCAACAACCATAATATGTTTTGCCAGTGTAAAATTCACGTGGAAAAACAGGAATCCTGCACTCACAAGGGGAAAACAAAGCAGACACTATGTTTAGGTCTTTATCCTTTCTGGTTTCTGTCATGCTGTGAAGCTGACCACAGCCTGCAAAGGCTCCCAGAGTCCCTGTCATCACGACATCTCACAGAAACTGCTGGGACCTTCTCAAGGAGGAGGAAGATGAGCAGATATCTCTGTAGATCCCAGCTCCTTATGGGTCAATGAACTCCTTGGGACCCTTTTGAAGGGGACACTTTTCAAGCTACCTGGGCAGCCTTTCAAATCTACTTGGTCCACATTTCTCAAGAAATAAGGTCAGATAAGCCCTGGAAGGGGAGAAATTCTGCAGTAAAGAACAAATCCCACAGACAAACTCCAGCCTCTGATGCAGCAATTTCCCAGCAGAGAGTGATTCCTTTCCTGCTGTAATGACACAGACACACATGGACAACCACGTCCAGCAAAGAGTCTCTGAGAAGGGAAGGGTGATGGGTGGACTGAGCAAGGACTGCACCAGGAATAACAAACACACTTATATGGAAGCAATTAGAGCTGTTTCTCAAGGGAGGAGATCTCTCTCTGCTCCTTCAAGCTTTTCTTTATATTCTTCCCTTGCAGCTAGCCTGAGCAATTTTTTAATCCATAAACTATATTGTGTAGGTGGGATTTTCCAGCCTCTTGCCTGTTTATAGTAATCAGGATTGCCTCTGTCAGGATATTATATCTATTTAAAAATGTTTATCACTCACTACTTCAACCAAATTTGAAAGCATATCTGTTGCCCAGCAACAGAAAAAGCTGCTCCTGTTTCCTGTACAGAAAATAGGAGTTTAATCACCTAATGTCATCCTGTTCACTGATAATTAGGCAAAATATGTTCAAGGAAATGCCTTATATTAAAGTTACAGGAATTAATTTTACTTCCACGTGTAGGATCAGATCGTGGCTTCTCTTTTGTGATTTGTGGGGGAACTTTAAACTTACTGTGTAATGAAAAGGTTTTCTCCTAAGTCCTATTCACTCAGCACAGTCTCAGAGCTTAATTCCAACCAGGTCATGAGAGAGAGGGAGGAACCATACTCAGAACTCATGAAATTCATCTCAACATGCCAACCACAATGTGAGCCCCTCAGAACTGTGTGCAGATATTTCTCTGCTTCCCATGACCAGGAGATCTGCCTGACTCCACAGTCCAGGTCAATGGCACACCAGTAATGTTCCTTGAGGTCTGCCCTTCCACGTGGTCCTCTTGGCCTTAATTCAGGTGGATTGATCCCTACATGTGACTGGGTGAGACAATTATTCACTGCCTGGATGGCACTGATGGTCCCAATGAAGCCTGGTCCCATTGTGCAAAGGATGAACAGAGCTAGCTCCTCCAGGGCTGTTCTCAGTGCCTGGGAGAGGAAGCCACAGGCATCCTGAACAGTTTAGAGTCTTCATAAAATGAGAGCAATTAATTTTAATCCCCACTAGATGGTGCAGGAAGTCAATAAATGTCAATCGTCCGCTAACACTGGACTTGTCTTTCAAGTGCTTCCATATTCTTCTGAAATACCTCATCAGATGGTTTCTTTCATGAAGCCCTAAGCAGGGTTTGAACCAGAATCTGAGCAGCACCTGAACTCCCTGCTGTGCACCAGAAAGAGTTTTTAAACACCTTTTGGGCATAGCTCTGTGTTTGTACATTATTATTTTGAAAAATAATAAAAACAATATCTGTCATTAATATTAATATCCATATAGGAGTTGCTTGTAAGACTTAACAGAAATCTATTTAAAATCTAATCTGCTGACATTTAAAAATTCTCTATGGGATCTAATAGGCAACTGCATCCTTATTCTATATTAAGGTGGTTTAATATATCAAAGGACAAGATCTGTTATTTTATAATTAGATTGAATTATTTCAAAACACAGACTGTACAGCTTCTTGTACAAATGCTCTAATTCATGGTTAAAGATCTCCAGGATGCTGGAATAACATAAAAATATACATAAGGATAATAAAATCCTGATGTATTTTATAATTATTTCTGTCTTTCAAGACTATAATAGCTTCATACCTCCAGTTCAGTTTTTGGACTCTCAGGCCATAAACCAGAGGGGTCTTGCAGGATCAATATGCAAGTTATTTAGAGGACTGTTTGATGCACATATGATTTTCTGTAACACTGACACATGGCAGCACGTAGATCTAAACCCAACAACCAAACATGCACACATTGGGGTAAGGATGAAAGAGAGAATGAGCATGGCAGATGTTAGTTGGATCACATAATGCTTGGCTGGAAGGCACTCAGATACTCTCTGGTGATGAAGGTGGAATAGCATCCTGTATAGATGAGAAAGAAATTTACCCAAGGAACTTGCAAGCAAATAAAAAAATACAGTACCATACTCATGAAATGAGCCCTCTCTCTTCAGTCCTAAATTCTGCCACGAGGCAGTGCTCTGAAACATCTAAATCTATATGGATCAGATGAATTTCCAGCTCTGAACACAAATCAAATCCAAAGAGATAACGAGCCAAACAGAGACATTAATTATTTTTTATGCTGTCATTTATTTTGCAACATTTAATTAATGCCATAAAAATATATACTATACATTTTCAATAAAGAATTTAAAGTACCACAATCAAAGATCACATGACCTTAGTTTCATTATGAAAAGTACCTGGATTCAATAAAAGGAGGACATAGCTTTATCCAAGACATAAATTTGGTTCAGGCAGCAATATTGAGAAAGGTTAAATGGTAAAGAAAACTAATCTCTTAAAGCAATATGAATCATAGAAAAAGAGATGGTGGTAGGGCGCTAATAAAAGTCAGAGCTGTAATTTTCTTTCACAGGAGCAATGGCTGCTAGGGAATGTACAGCCCTGTGGGTGCCTTCCCAGCACTGCAGGAGCTGCAGGGCCAGCAGGGACCAAACACAGTGTAAGGAGTCACACCTGGGAAAGGATGATGGGGGAGGATTTGGACACACAGACTGCTTAACAGGGCTGCATTGCCACCTTCAGAGTGCCACTGGGGTAAATACCATGGGCACGTTGTCTCCTGGTGTCAAAGGGGGCAGAACTATCATTTGTGTGCAGCTGTGCCAGTTTACCCCAAACAGACAACTCAGTGCCAAATATTTCCAATTAGTATAATTGCTTATTTATATTTTTGAAGCCAGTTTAATCAAAGACAGTTTAAAACTTCTTTACTCTTCACTGTACATTCTCTTTGCTGTCAGCCTGAAAATGCAACCCCACCAAAGTAACTTGTTTTCATTGCCATTTGTCCTAGAGCTTTAGACTTGGATGGGTTCAGAACTTTGAGTCCAGCTGAGATCCACCTCTCAGTCAGCACATCTGGCCAGTCACTAAGATTTGTTAGCATCCATTTAGACACATGCAAACCCTTCATGTTGTTCTGGTTTGTTTCTCACTTGTTTCCAATATTTAATGTAAACCTTGGCATGTTTTGAGTTCAAGTTTTTTAATTGTCTTTTTGGAGGGACAAATTTGGTCTGACTTACTTTGGTTTACTTTAGTCTTCCTGAGCCCAAACTGGAAAAACACAATGATGTGGCAAGGCTGTCAAGCCACAGTGATTAAAAAGGATGTGTCTTGAAACCATTGCTTCCTGAAAGGTGGAACTGCAATGTGTCCCCTCAGATTCACTCTCTCATTAGGAAAATGCAGTCTGGTTTCCCTCCTGCCATCAGAGAAAGGCTGATTCTGAAAGCCAGTGCTCACAAAAGTATGAGAAGAAGACTTGGATTAATTCTGCTTCTTTAACAAACCAGTATGTCCCTGTATTTTCCTGACACCTATCTGAAAATCTTTGCTGCACATTCATTATCCTGCTATCAGCTGCCTGAAACCCTAACAAGTGTCTCTGGCACGAGCTCTGTCTCCTACCCAAAACTCTTTGATGAAAACTTTAGATGCACAGGCTGGAATTGAGTTGGCTCATGAGGAAAGGCTGATACTTCCCAGAAATAAAAATCCCAGCTCTGTTAGTCACCAGCTGGATGTGGATAGAATTTGCTCATATTCCTAATAATTTCATATATGGGCATCAACCAAACCATGAAATGGTTGAAACTTGAAACCTCCTGCAGTGAAGCCTCTCTGGATTGAAAAAGAAAAAGAGCTGAGTGGGTCTCAAGTATTTAAGCTCTTGATCAAACCAGGGAGCTCCTGGCATGCTGGCTGTGCATGGCACATGACCTTCTGTCGTGCCACTCTCCCCCTCATCCACCCTTAAATTTGCAGTAAAATATTGGATATATTCATAATTTCTCTAACCCTCTTACTATTTATTGCCAGACCCTGAGGAAACTGTTCCAGCATCCCTTCATTTCCATTTCCCTGGCAGCTCTGTAGCTACATTCAGGATTTATTTCTTGAAAGTACAGACTAAGTCCTAGACACAATCACACTACATCATTGCCCTGTGCAGAGGTTGTCTTCACATTCTGCTACATTCCCTGCAATTTTCTCTATTATCTTAATACTGAATTTTTATTTAATTACATTAATTCTTCTTTTATAGCTGAAAGCTTCTCTGATAACCAAAATAGAGATATTTGGGTTGTACATTCAAATGTTTTAATATAGTTCCATGTCTCCTGTATGCCTTCTGGAGAAATAGATTTAGACCAGCTAATACTGTCTGGATAATGGAGTCCAGAAGCCAGGGGAAATGAGCTCCTTCAGCATGTTTTACACAATCCAGAGCACGGACAAATAGCATTATAAGGCAAAATAATAAATACCTCATGTGATGCACTGCAAGTACTGCCTAAAGAGAGATACACATCTTTAGGATGTACATCTGATAGAGGCCTTTATTTGACAAAATCACCAAACTCTTTTCTGATGAACCCTCTTGCAGCCTCAACAGCTCAAATCTGCTATTCCAGCTGCAGTGTTCAATTCCTTTGCTTCCCATGCTATAATCCCCTCCTCGAAACAGTCAATAGCAATTCCTACACACTGCAAACTGACCATAACCTCCTCATTTTAATTCAGTAATTACCTCAGTCAGAGAGCAAAACCAGGGTGCCCTTTGCATTCTCAAAAACTGCTTTCACAGCCGTGGAGCTGAATTAAAGAAAGGAGTGTGCAAAGCAGAGCTGTGTGTGTTTCACAGCAGCCTCCAGCACAGCCATCTGCAGGGGAGCTGCACTGGGGCATGGCACAGCCACAGGGACCACACCATTTGCAGCAGGAGGGGGACATTTCAGCCTGAGGAAAATGCCCTAAAAAAAGCAATAGATCTTGGTGAGCTACCATAGGTATCCTGAATGCTTAAAGCTACATGATACGAGAGCAGACTGCACAGAAACAATGGTCCTTTAACAAGAAATAGTGAGTTTCCTACAAACCAAAGTGATGACCTCCTATAATCCTCTTCCACTACCATTTCTCCACCTTAGATTCCTCCTTCCTTATTCCCTCTGACTGCTAGAAGTCAGCAAAGACCTGATAATAAGAAAACCCCCACTGTCTGCTTTGTCTTCGGACTGAGGTGATGGCAAAGATCCCTGCAAAAAACAAAGCCTTGCTGCTGATGAAGTCATTTTAAAACCATCTGTCGTAATTTACTGGCTAATGAAGTGAAGGCTTGCTCTCCCCAGCCTCACTGCAATTTGCCATTTTTTGGCACATATATAAAACAACACTTGCCTCCTCTAGCAGTCTCTGTGACAGTCTCGAGGTGACTGTCCAAATATTCCTCAACCCTGGCAAATGTAAAATCACCAAACTTTGTTTGACCCTCACTGAAAGACATTACAATAGAGTTAGTTTTGCAATACTCTAACAGCAATTTTTCTCCCAGAGGCTGTGTGTTGGCAGTAAAGGACAAGATCACACAGAATACACAGCAAATCCAAGTAAAACTGGAGTTCATTGCAGAATTGATTGACTGAGGTTCAGATGCAACTCAAAAGGTGAAACTATGTGTTACCTCACCATCACCTCTTTTATCTTGTACAGCAATTCACTGTCCTTGACTTTGAATCCTTTCCTTCTTCTCTCCTTTTTTCTTTTCTTTTTTTTTTTAATGCTTGTTCATTTCTTTTGATGTCTGAAATAAAATCATTCTGCTGGAAATACTGCAGTAAATATGTGGGAATCCAAGCAGCATATTACTTGTGGAATCCCATCTGATTCAGGTACATCCCACTGACCTCATACCCCATACACTGGCAGTTAGATTTTGTTTAGAAACTTAAGAAAGAAAAATAATACAGAATCATAGAATGGTTTAGGTTGGAAAAGACCACTAAGATCATTGCGTCCAACAGAAATATGAGAAGAGTTTATTTAATTAAAAAAGAAATAGACTGATCTTGCCAGAATTTTCCACTTCTAGTTCAGGGAGGCTTATAGCTTGCCAGTAGCTCAGTCTTCATCCTTTGCACATTTTTCTTCCCTTATGTCTGTAACTCCCTTCGATCCTGGCAGGTAAAATGATGTTGGGACTGTAAGCACTGAGGTACACAAGTATGCTGACATCAGGCATGAAGCATTGCACCAGGAGGCTGAAAAGCCTGTTTATAGTGTATCATTTCAAGAGTGGAATGCCATATATTTTCTTTGCTTTTTGTAGCTTTCTTCAAAAAGTCCTCATGGAGTGAGCTGCTGATTCAGCACTGCCTCCTGGTGAGCCATGAGAGGGTGATGATGTGAAACTGAAACCCGAGATCCAGCGCTGGAACAGATCCTTAGATCAGCAGAGTCAGCCTTCTGCTATGGCAGAAAGCACATCACGCAGGCCTTTGGATTGCTGAGGTTTTCTAAGGTGGCAAGCAGAACGCTGTTAATTTTCGCAGTTGGCGAGACAGCAGGAATAAGGCAGGGCAGGCTGTCTGAGCCCACCCAGGCAGGGCTGACCTGCCCCTGGAACGCTTCCCGCCGTTATTTACGACAGCCCCCGTGGCCACGGCCGCCTCCTTCTCCAGCATCAGCTGCCAACTTTCCTCTTCTTGGCACTTAGTAAGGAGAAAATTCTTTTTTTTTTTTTTGCCAGGTGAAATGTATTCACTGAACTCAGGGTATTTGGTAGTAAATTCTGGCTCTGGCTTTGTTTAATGCTACTTTGGTCTAGTGCAGTTTGTCCATCTGCTCCTGAGTGCTGCATCCATTATGGGTGCTGAGATGCTCGTTTTGCAGCTCCTGTTACTCTCTTCTCTCTCCTGAGGCATTCTGCTGACTAATTTCAGAATACAAGCATGTTTTCAGATGCAAGGATCTGAAAATCATTTCAATGCTTCCATTGTCTGGACATTTTCTAGAAGGTTTTTCCAGCCTGTGTCATCTGCTTTGAACATGATTTTGTGGTGCTTTGCACCTCTGCTTTGAGTCCTTTGTCACAGGTTTAGTGTCACTAGTTCAGGACAGACCTGGTTTAGATGAAAGCAGTAGTTTTTCTGTATCCTCTACAACTGAAATTTCAGTCTGTATAATTTGCTTCAGTGTTTTGCCTGTAATTCACATTGTCTCTGCAGCAATGGAGCTGTGTCATCATGTGCTTTCAATGGCTGCCAACTCCCTTTCTTCTCCTGCATAGCTAAGAGGAAGTCAAGGTAACCTGGCAGTCCCTGATCTGCCCATCTGGTTTGCTTTCCCTTTCCTCTTTGCATGCTCCTGCCTGATTTGTGTCCAGTAGTACTCTAGATTTTATAGACTCCATTTAAATGAGGTTCTGCAAACTACTTCTGGCCAAAAGGATGCAACCTTTAAATCACCACAGCACACTGTAACCATTTTTTTCCCCTAAAAATTGTGACATAAGGTCTTCCCTGGATGCCAGGACCACTCACAACTCTATACACCAAAGCAAATGCCCACATTGTTTTTCTTCACAGTCTTACACACCTCTTCCTGAATAACAGCAAAAGCTGCCTCCAGAACAGAGTAGCTTATCATAGCAGCCTTTACTCTGGAGTTCCTATCTTTAACCTCAAACCAGAACTCACAGTGCAGATAAAGTGATGCCAGACTGCACAGTTCATTTCTAAGATTGAGGTATAAGCCTTGGAGCCTGGCTCCATTCCCAGGCAGATGCCAGCCATAGCCATATCCTGCTCAGAAGGGTTGGCCAGCTCCAGTCTCTCTTGCTTTGGCTGTTGTTCAGCATTAGGTTCATAATAAAGCTCAGTGACAGATGCAACAAACCTCGCTCTCATCTACCTCCCATTGCTACCAGTGCAGTGTTATGATTTTTGTCAGATACTTCTTGACTCTTCCATCTCTTTCAGTGCTTAATGCAGCTTCTAGTGAAGCACTGCCATCAAATCCTACACTGAACCTATTCTAATCCTATTTTTTGCCATTAAGGCAAAAAATAAAACAGTTTAAATTGGGAATTCAGTTCATCTGAGTGCTCCTTCTCCCCTCATGTCTGTTCACATATACATAAAAATGACAGATGATTTTTTTTTTATTTACACATAATGACAATTATTTAGCACTCCTCCACATTACTCCAAATTTGAGGCAAGCAAGTCAATAAACTGCCCATGCCACCTTCACAGCAGCAATGTGGTCTACACTTAAACAGTCCGGCAGGCGACAAAACATTCCCGACCCAACTCTCTTCCAGAAGTGCCCCTAAGAGGCATTTCCAGTAGCACAGTTTCAGATAAACCTTAACCAAAGTCTAAAACTGCTGTTTAAATGCAATTTAAACTCCACCTGCTGGCTGAGCTCCTTAATGGCATCATGTCTGCCCATACAGATGGTAAAGGGGCTTAAGGATGCTCCCCTTCCAGTGCTAAGGGGCTTAAGGAAGATCTATGATACATCCCATTAAGAAAAATACCAGGCAAGACTTTCTAAAGTGATTAATGGTCTCTATAGCTCTGTTTAATAGAAACATGTCTAAAGATCTGATTTGCAAAATCACTAATCACATTTGGCAAAACCAACCCTGAAATACCATGAAACACAAATAGGTCTAAGGAGAAGCAACAAATGTCCTCTCAGTTAAAAAAATGGAATGTATTTCACGAAGAAGGTTTGAAATAGGGGTTTGATGACCAGATGTTTTGTTTCTCATATCCAGTTTCCAGAGATACATTTCGAGTAACTGTAGAACACTAACTGTCCATACATACACACAGAGAATACAATGCATACATGTGACAATAAGGGATTTGTGCAGAGTTCACTTTTAATTCCATTAGGACTCCTATATGCCTGTGTTTTCACAAAACTATACATTGAAAGAAAATTAGGATTTTGTTTTCATTTTTTTATTTCATTATCTTAAAATCAACTTCAGTGGAAAAATAATCTGTAGGGCAGTTTAAGAATATGAGGTGCATTCAGGAAAAATGTTGGGTGTTAGTAAATTTTTCCATGTGCGATAGGGGTAATTTAGCATAAAACTATGCATCTTCTATTTTCTTAAAGCTAGCCAGACTTTAGAAAAATGTTATGGTACTAATGAGACAGAAATCTCTGAGAATTCAGTGTATGGCATACAGGGAAATCAAAAATTAATTTAAGAGGCATATTTCTAAGCTATGAGGGTTATTGACAATAATCAGTACAACCAGGAAGTCATCAAACACTGACTAGACTCTTTTCAAAACAGTGCATAAAAAGATATTCATTTTGTTTCATGTTCATATTTCACAATAATTTATTATCCAATAAACAGTTTATGTGACTGTATTTATATTACATGAATTGTTTGGAAAGTATTCACCACAAATATCACCCAGAGAACATTTTACTTTCCATAGCTCAATTTATGGGGCAGGTCAACTGACACTTGAGACTAATTCAGCTTGCCTGGTTAATCCACAAGCTTCAGAATGACCCTCTAAGCACTTCCAAACAAATACCCTGGCCCATTTCTCTCTGATATTCACCCCAGTGCTTTCCATAAGCCATTTTTATGGATAGAAATGTCATCAGATGAATTAGCAAGAAGCAAGTAGACAAGAATAACATATCCTGACATGATTTGTAGGGCTTTATGTAAACACACATACATAACAAGAATATATATGTCACAGGCACCTGCTGATTCCTACTGTGCTGAGTGACAGAATCTGAACATGACAGAAAGATGGACCTGCTCAGTTGGTAACACCCTTTTAGCTTGATGCTGCTTACCTCTTCAAAAGTAGCATGGGAGGACAACCATAGTGCAAAGTTTGTTAGGGAAGAAAATAAAGAAAAGAAAAGCAAAACCCAGCAATAATGATAGGGTTTCTCATTAACATGTGTATTTTTTAAAAGCTCAGGTTCTGAGTTGCTGTCAAGAAACCAAGACTTTAGTTAGAAATAATTAGTTATGGTTCATACCCTCAGCATCTGCACCCCATCAGCCCACCCAGCCTGTCTGGAATTAGCAGGAGCAGCAGAGGTTGGCCAGACAGGTAAGGCACTGCAGGGGATTTCAGCTGCCCAGAGCCTGGGGCTGCAGTACAGGTGATTCCCAGAGAGGGAGATGTTGCTTTGTTTCTTCCTCACTTCAAGGTTTTTCAGTCCATGTCATGGGAAAAACTCCATGTGCTCCAGTCACTGCACAGACACTTCCAATATGTAGATTTTTAAGATGAGCAAAGCATTCACCAGAATGTGTCAGTTATGTCTATTACTGAATTAAATTTTTCCATTCTCCTGCCATGTGGCTTTTTTGAGCCAGCATTACTAAATTCACAATTCCTGACTGTTTTCTTAACCTGTCCAAAGAAGCCCATGAGGATGCTCAGAAGGCTGGAGCATCTCTGCTACAGACACAGGCTGAGAGAGCTGGGGGTGTTTAACCTGGAGGAGAAGGCTCCAGGGAGACCCATTGTGGACTCTCAGGACTTAAAGGGAGCTTATAAAAAA
Organism: Molothrus ater; assembly: GCF_012460135.2. Classification (NCBI taxonomy): domain Eukaryota; kingdom Metazoa; phylum Chordata; class Aves; order Passeriformes; family Icteridae; genus Molothrus; species Molothrus ater. Next base: position 9,396,973 of record NC_050492.2, on the reverse strand, counting down.
TGGATAGACACTTATTCCAAGGGCAGATGTCCTATCCTTAGTGATAGGACAAGGGAGAATGATTTTAAACTAAAGGAGGGGAGACTTAGATTAGATGCTAGGAGGAAAATTTTTTGAGACTTAGATTGGATGTTAGGGTGGTGAGGCCATGGCTCAGGTTGCCCAGAGAAACTGGGATTGCCCCATCCATGGAAGTGTTCATCTGGGCTGGATGGGATTTTGAGCAACCTGGTCCTAGTGGCAGGTGATTTGGAACGAGATGAGTTTTCAAGTTCCTTCCAACCCAAACCATTCTGGGATTCTGTGATTCCTAAAGAGGGATGGAAATGGAAATTGTTCTTACAAAGCAATGAAGCAGCTACTGCATTCCCAGGACTCTTTGGATCCTTCAGCAATAGCCGGGCTGACCACGTCACTTGGCACTTTTGACATGAACATACTTTTGTGTCCATCAAAAATAGCTGGCACCATCACTTCCTCATTCTGTACCTCCACACAGAGAACTTCAAAATAAACAGAATGTCTCTGATATAATAAATTTATGAAACTCAGGTTAAACTGAGGACATCACCCTCTGGTAACCTATGGTTTGCTATGACAGCCAATGATCTTTGCATCTGCAAGAGAAGTTTTGTTTCATTTAAGGAGTAGGGTTTGTCTGATGAGATGGATGTGAAAGCACCTGGTTTCACTGCTGTCTGGTATTATAGTGGACTCTAGTTCTCTTGCCTCCTTCATGAACCATATTCTATACAATGTCTGCTGTCCAGCACAGGACCTTTTTTAATTAATATTCCTCAGAGAGGTGATCTGATTTTGCTTTTGCAAGCAGAGAAATGGGTCTGCTTTAAAAATAACCTCTTATATGAAATGATGCATCATAGCAATCCCATGCAGAACAGCAGCTAGGAAATTATTCCATAGCAACGGCCACATCTTAATAGAAGATCATCTCCTGGACATCTCCCTCTGCATTTCTGCAATTACCAACTATGTCTCCTACCATCTGCAATTATATAAAATCCCTCTGGCAAATACAGCTATTGCTTACATGGAAAATTAATGTAGTGGAGCAATGAGACCTAATAACTAAATATAAGAAATGTGAGTTATTACTACATTACTATCTGCCAAGCTTTACACCAGCTACCAGGAACCATTGAGCTGATCATTATGTGAAGTAATTTTGAATTCTTTGACTTAATAATATAAATCATAGCTCCTGGATTTAATATTTTCTTTGCACAGTAATGCAGAACTTTCCCCTGCCACTTGCCATTAAAAATGTAGCAATGCAAGAGGCTGTTTTCAAAATCGGAAAGGCATAAATTGATTTGCTCAAAGGACAATGTGGGAGTCAGGTTATGTTGGCAGCAGCTGTGGCCACAGGAGCAATGGACAAGTGTGGCTGTTCCCTGGGTACTCCAGGGTGCATCAGCCTTGTTTCAAAACACACTTCTTCCATATTGCTCAGAAAGAGGCATTTAAGTTTCCTGATGCCCCTGTGTCATACTGCTGCTGGGCTATTTGCTTTATAAATCAAAAAGCACTTAGATTCTATTTAGAAGAAGCAGGTTTTGAGGTGTGTCATATTGCAGGTTAATATTACACCTAATCTACAGATTAATAATGATTTTACAAACTTTGGCTTTTTCTTTTGTCCCAGCATTCAATAACTGTATGAATGACTTCCCAATCTTAAAAAGGTGCAAAGTTATCATAGTAGCTCTCATTTTCATCTTAAAAATGTAAGACATTTGCCTTCTTTTTTAAAAAAGTGACATTTTATTTAAAGTATTTTGAAAGCAATTAAACATTTTCTGACAGTGAGTATAAACATTGATAAAAAATTTCTGTAACTGACATTTTTCTAGAAGAAAGCAATGACAAATGGCATACATGTTTGAAAATTTGCACAAATATCATCTTGGGGAAAACAGTAATAGATCACCTGCCTAAAAAGATTTGGAACAAAGTAAATTATTGGTACTAACTTATCTCTGTCTACCAGCCTAGGAAAGAAATCCTAGACATCCACTTTTTGTGCCCTGGAAGTATTAATCTCACCATAACATATCAGCACCAGTCAGCACTTCTGCTACAGAACAACATGCCTGGCAAATTAATAGAGTCACCAGTGCCTTGACAATGTCAAGGCAGGAAGAAATGTTCTGAAGAGGGAGGATATCCCAATTGTCATGACTTGGATGTCAAAATAAAGATTGACTGTTTGAAAATGGAATTAATCCTGTTCACCTGTGGCAGATAAAGAAAGGCTGAGTGTAAAACAGCAGCTTAGTTCAACAGTCAGATCTCAGGTTTTGAACTGTGCTGAAACCAAACTGCAATTCTCTGGTGGTCTAGATAGAGGAGATAAAAAGGGATCACAAAGATCAATGGCTCTGACCCTGAACCAAACAGGCAGCAAACATACCATGCTTCCAGCACCAATTTGTGGGCAACCTTAGTTTGCAGAACTTCCTGATCTTGATGGGCTAATTTTGAATAACAGGGAAGCTGAGTTTCCTCAGAGTGGCTGGAAAATAGAGGGAAGTGAAAGCAAAGGCCTGGCCCACACACATTCAAGCCCTGTGATGCGTCACTCCTCGGGATGGTAACAACACCAGTGGATTACAGCAATCTGCTGGAAGGCCAGGGTCAGCCCTCTGGCAGTCACAGCTAACACTCCCCAGGGAGTAGGTCTGTGGGTCACATCAGGAGCGTGAGCACTGAGTGGATTCAGTACAAAGTGACTGTGCCCCTCTGATAGTGAAGGCAAGAATGGCACTAGCATGATGCACAGTACAGGTATATTTATCTGTGTCACTGTAACCTGAAGTTAAGATGCATGGATTAGTCACATGGTCTGCAAGAGAGAGGAGGCTGAGCAGTTGAAGGAGGTTCAGATAACCCTTTCTGAGAAGCAGGTCATGGCTGAGGAATCTGTACTTTCTTTTCACCACGTGAAGGTTGAAGGAAAACAGCAGGGATCCGCTGGTTAGGCACACAACACCCTGAAGGGATATTTCAGCAACCTGCAGTAACCTAGGACATGCATTCTCACTAGCCAATAAATATACAACAAATAGCAGTGCCAAAAGAGGTGACACATTTAGAATTAGGATAGCTATCCCAAAGTGAAAATGCTTACCTAAATTTAAGAGGATTACCCCCAACCACAGCCATTCCTACGCTGGTCTGCCCCCTCCCAGGTGATATTTCCTTCTCCACACCTCTGCTGCATAAACAAGTTAAGTGTTTGTATTCTCAATCACTCAGAACTGCAAATAGTCCCTTGAGGTTCTTAGAATTGATTATCAAATCAGAGTGTCAAAATAAAATAAGAGTAAATAAATGTAAGAATATGAACTGTTTATATTAGAAATAAAGGCAGTGGAACTCTAGAAAGGTGCTTTTTATCATTCTATAGATAAATAAATAGATCACAACTGGCAAAGAGAACAAAATCTAAGCCAAGGTTTATTTTAGTGATATAGTTCATGTAGAGTAGTTTCACAGGCTTTTGTAGAAACTTCTAGACAGTCATGATACATTGTGTGCCTTCAAAATAGACACTCTTTGTAAATCCAGCAGATGTTCCATATAATAAATCTGTGTTTTGGTGGGAGGTGAGCCAGTCAATGCTAACATTACACATTATCAACAGCAGTCTTCATGCTAGCATCCTATTCCACGGACCAATTGTTCAGGCCCTCTGCAAACTCAGGCAGCTCCCACTCCCGAAATTCTCCCCAATGAGAAGGTTTTGAAAGATAAAATTGAAAGTTCTGAAGGCTTTCTTCAAAAGCGTAAAATCCATAGGCTCCCTTTCAAACCAGACTAGATGAACAATGATAGTAGAAGAGCATAGAAAGCAGCCTTTGGGTTGTAAGGGACCTTAAAGATCATCTAGCTATAACCCACAAGTCCCTGCCCCTTGCAGCCTTCCATCAATCCTATTAGACAATGTTGTGTGTTCTTTAATTTTACACAGGCCTTTGCAGCTCATATCAACAGAGGTAATTGGGGGAGGGTTGGTTTTGTGGTTTGGGCTTGTTTTTTGTTTTGTTGGATTTTTTCTTTATTTAAATAAAGCTTGTGTGGGTGCCAGGAAAACAAAATGTGAAGAGCCAAGCACTGGAGGACCAGCTCTGTTGGGTGCTCTGCACAGCATAGGGAAAGGTTACTGTGTGGGCAGCACTACCAGCAAGAGAAAAGGGAGCAGGGCAGCATGGGGGAGGAAGAGGAGGAGGAGGGGGAGGTGGGAAGGAGATGATGTGTGTGGATAGAACACAGGGAAAGCAGAGTGTGTCCTCAGCTTCCTAAGAAGAGCCATGGCAGATGGCCTAGTAAGGACTGTATCCATATCCTTGGGTTAAGGGCAATCAGGCTCCTCACCCAGCAGGGAGCCTTTGTTAGGCAAAACTGCCCCACTGCAGGACAGGCAGGGGACAATCAGCACTCAGGGAGTGCAGGCAGGACTAGGCTGCATTTGACCGTGTGGTGCACTGAGAGGCAATGAGAGATGGCTCAGGAGACACTGAGTTTAGCTATGTTAAAAACCAGACCAGGCCTGGCCATTTGGATGGATGAGAGTGCCGCAATTATAATTTTTTTGATTTTTTGAAAGGATTTTCTCAGACCAACCACACATTTTACATAGGCTGTTCCCACTTTCCTGTTTTTTCTTTTAACTCCCTTCTTCCTTTCTGCTTTCTATTTTGTATGACAAAGGCCCTGTGATGATATGCTGATATTCAGCAAAATAAGGAGAGCTGGAGCTCAGACTGGTTGATGAGAAGAGCAGGGGAGAAACTCCTTGTAATTTAGTAGTAATGGCATTATGCCACTTGTCACCTAGTACAGCTCTACCCATGAAAGAACAGCAAGGGACACTGGGGAGGAGGCTAGGGGCTGGCATTCTCCTTTGGGTACTGAAGAAATAGGATGCTCCATTCAAATGGCAGTGGCACAAGAGTCTGGGAGCATTAGCAAGCCAGGAATCTTCCAGGACATTCAAAACTCCAGCTGCCTCTAGTCCCACCATTGTAAACACAGAGGCAGTCTGTTGTGACTTGTCTGTCCTGCAGCCAAGATCCGCTGTGGCAGCTCCTCTTTTCCACTGGCAGCCGCTGGGCGAGGCAACTGGGGGAGGCAGGAGCGGAGAGGTGGAAAAGGGAATGAACCCTCGGTCTGGCACAGGACGTGGGGGCAAGGGGCAGCAGCCACCCAGTGACAGCAATCTGACAAGGTGAGCTCAAGGACAACCATGGGGCCCATGCACAAAGGCCTCCAAAGGCTCCATCTGGGGCCTTGCTAAAATGGCACTGAGCCATTTTTGTATAGCATGAGAAAGAAGATGTGTGCCCCTTACAGAACAACCCAGCTGCTCATCCGCTTCCCTCCATAAACTTCATTCTTCGGAGAACACAACGCGAGTCCCTCGTTCTGACTTTCTCGTCCTGAAAATTTGGGAGCGAACAGGTTTGTACACAATGGCTCGGCCGGCAGCAGCTGCGGAGGCCGCGGTGCCAAAGCCCAGCCCCACGCAGGGACCGGGCTTTACAACAGCCGGGCCGGGCCAGCGGCGCCTGGGGCCGTGCGGGCGGGAGGACAGCCAGGAGAGCCCCGGCAACCTCCGGGATCGCGGCACCCGTGACCCAGCCGTGAAGGATCGTGAGGGGATCCATGAGGGGATCGTGAAGGATTGTGAGTGGAGCGTGGGGAGACGGCGAGGGGCCGGGGAGGGAGCGCGCTGGATCGTGCGGCATCGTGAGGCGGCCCCGCCGCGAGGGGCGGGCGGTGGATGTGACGCGCGGGCGCGCGGGGCATTGTGGGAGCTCCGCCAGCCCGTCCAGCCGATCCCGGTGGCCCCGCGGGCGGAGCGGAGCAGCGGGAGCGGCAGCGGGGACGGCAGCGGGAACGGGAGCGGGGCCGCCGCCGGCCGACCGGAGACATCTTGCCCGCACCGTAAGTCACCGCCGTGGTGCGCCCGCCGTGCGGGAAGGAGGGGGCGCGGGGGGCTCTGTCGCGGCGCGGTGACACCCGGCGGCGGCGGCGGCGGCGGGGGGGCCGCGAGCCGGCCGCGCGCGCCGTGGGACGGAGGGGTGCCGGTCCCCTCCCCTGAGAGAAACCGGGAGTCGGTTCAGCTGCTCCTTGCTGTGCCTCGGGTGAAGCCGGGGGATCCACCCGCGCCCCGCGAAATGGTGGCAGCGGGGCTGTATTTCCCTGGAATCCGCTATGGAATGACGGTGAGGGGCTGGAAGGAGCCCGGCGGGGGTGCAGGAGCGGCCGGGGGTGTGGAGCCGCGGTCCCCCGTGTCCCCGCTGTTACACGCACGGACGGGCTCCGTCCTTGTCGTTCCCACCGCGGGTCGCCGAGCAGGGGAGGATAATCGAGGGAGACTGCGAAAAGCACAAGGCAAAAAACAGCAGGACTCGTTTTCCGTGTGTTTCACTTCGGGATGAGGAACCCGCGGTGTAAAAGTTACCTGCCTCGTGTGAATGACTTGATTTAAAAAAGCCTAATGATGTATTTTAAACCGTAAGTAGAGGCTGCTGAGAGTAGTAAAAATAAATGTTTGTCTGGAAACAGGGCTCCTTATTCTTTTAGGACTGTCACTTCTTGTAGAGGCTGCAATATGTCTGCCTGCGGGATTTGAGCAGCCCATACGGACTGGCTGGGTGTGGGTGTTCTCCAAGGGGACTGCGAGTGCTGCAGGTGAATGCAGGTTCCTGGGGCTCCGCACCGGCTCCAGCACAGCAGCGCTGGGACTCAGACTCGAGGCTGACGTGTTTGTGCGTGCAGGAGACGGTGAGGGCAACGGACCCATTCTGTGACTCGCATCTCCCTCTAATCCTTTTGTTTCTTCTGTAATCTTTAAAAGTAAGTTGTAGGAGGCCCATGAAATTGTGTCTGAAGCCAGCAGTTGGATCTAGCTCCTATGCAAGCAGGATGGTGTAAAGCTGAGGTTGCTTCATTTGTAGACATGGAAAGAGACTCGTTTTTGAAATATACTTGGATGAGACTTGTTATTTATCTCTTGACCATGCAAGTGAACAACCATTTTTTCCCCAGGACTGTGTGTGGCTGTCACTTAGCAACAGGTCTGTAGAGAACTTGGCAGATCCACTGCCTCCCCCATTCTGAAGAGTAAAAGAAATAAATTAGCGAAGGATCAAGAGTGCCATTAATAAAAACAGTACCTGGGTTCTCAGGGACAGCCTAGAGTTGAAAGACTTATGTTGGAACAAGACAATTACAGTTGCTTTGAAAATTATGTTTCAATGCAGTTGGGTATGAAAGATTTTGTATCATTAGAAAACTACCCAGTGTATTTGGGAGTTTGGGGCTTTTTTTTTTTAAGTGTTGTGAAAGAAAGGCATTACATTGTTTACTTAGTAATGGTTGCAGGTTATTTTGCTACATTATGTTTTGTAACCTTTCACACTGAAATCTAGGCCTTCTGGGTTTCTGAAGAGGAACTTTGTTTTGCTGTGTTACCCTTCTGATTGCCAGTAAAGCCAAATGTTGACAGTGTAGATTAAGCCATAACTGATATAAAAACTAGTGGCAGGACTAGAACTTGGCTTAATGACAGTAAAGTGCTTAAGCACTGCTTATTTTGTAGATCAGCATGAACAAAAAGAGAAGTCCACCACTGCAGGCTTACTCTTAAAAGAAACCAGTGTGTTTAAATTTGTTCTTAGGAGTTGCCTAGTTCTGCCAATACATAGCAATGAGCTTTGATAAAAGATACTCTCTTGATAAGGTAGGTGATATAATCACAGTCTGGAAGAATAATCATGTACCTTTGCTCTCAGAGAAGTACAGACATATTTTTGTGCAACTCTGCCAGCTAGGATCAAAGCCTGCTGTCTGTTGCACAGAAAAGGTACTCCTACCCCAGCAAGGTTATAAAGTAGGAATAAAGGAGCAGAAATCTGTAACTGATGCCACAAGTGGAGAAAAGAGCCTGCAGATAGATCCTCCATTGGGAGAGGAAATGTTGGCCCCATGGGTAGTGCTGAGCATTAGGTTTTGTCATCTCAAGAGGTAAAACTGGAAAAGAAAAATGCAGCTCTTGTAGAAAGACTGCAGGGCTGGCTTGTTTGCTTGCTTGGGAAGGATGCTGAGAACACACAAAGAAGCCATAGTTCCTTACCCAGGCCCATTCTAAAGACAGGATGGTCAGGATTCAGCTCATGGTCCTTGTTCCAGGAGCGATGCAAGAATCACACCATTCATGACCTCCTTGATGGATCAAGTTCTTGCAATCCCTTCTCTCAGCAGTATATTATCTATTTTAAATTGTGTTCTGCATCTGAATTTTGCCTTGAAAGCATCCACATTAATTCTTTATTATGTTTTTATTTTCCTACAAAAATGTTAAGGGACAAAGTTGTTTTCAAAGTGTTATTTAAAGCAGTTTTTCTACATTGATTTCACAAATGGTCCAATGACTTAAGGCCCTCTGTAAATTTGTATGCTTTCTATCTAGCATACAAAAACCTGTAGTGTATAATGCTTATTTCAGGCCAGTTCTCCCAGCAGTGGTCAGTGAAGACAATTGTATTTACATTTTCCTGGCTATTGGTGGCAGGATGCCCAGCAGAAACTCTTGTCACACTCCCAGCCCTGTTCTTAGTGGAAGTTTGCACATTAAGGGGTATTTGTTTTGGTGTTTCAGACCCACTGTGGGAGGGAGGGACTTCTGCCAGTTGAATACAATTGTGCAGCAGTATTTTGTTTAGCAGACACATTTTGTGAAAACGTTATTCCTCTTTGTTCCATCCTTTATGTTACTGCTATAGGAATTTTAATTGTCTTAATCTTCAACAGAAAGTAACACCTATTGTGCATCCCTAGATTGGGAGTGTTCTCTGGGTTTTCCAAATGAAAATAAATGTATGGTGCTACCTTCTCAGGTGAGAAGTTAATGGAGTTTTGGAACAACTGTTTTACAGGTGTTTTTCACTCTCCTGTCTGTTTCAGACCTCAAAGAGTTACTGCTTTGATAAAGAGCTTGAGCTAAAGTTTGAAATCACATCAGATCAAGTAATAACTGAATGATTGGCTCTTTTTAGTCCTAGAAACCACAGTCCCAGGCAGAGACACTGTTGTGCCAGGCAAGTACTATTAGAGACCATTCTATACCATTTATAACCATGCCAGAGTAGCTTCTGATTAGCTAAGAACAGAGCAAGTTCTTTGTCAGAGCAAAGTCAAATGCACGTTTTCAGCAAGAGTTCAGTGAGTGGCAATTATTATGGGACACAAATAGATTTACGAGAGAATGGCAGCACTTACATTGTTAATCTTTTGAAACAATGGAAAGAAAATAGTATTGCAGTTAATCTCTTGTGATACAAAAATGAACTTTCCAGTCTAGTCTTTGTACTGAAATAAAAATAATTATTACATCTTAGTATTATTCCTATTGTAGTAATGATCTTCTGGATTCCACTACTTACTGATATGATGATGTAGACCTAAATTGAATCATCTCTTTGCTAAGTGCAGTTAATACACCAGTGTAAGCCCACAATCAGAACAGTCTCTATCTGACAGCAGTAAGAGTCATAGTAATTTGTTTAGTCATTAAGAACCAGTACCTGAAAACTGTTAATAACAGACTGGGTTTATTACTGCTGTTTAATCAAGGTGTCAAACCAACTGAACTAATGAAGTGCTGGTATTTGGAATTTGGGTATCGCTTTACCAGGATCTTCAGGCTGTACTTTAAAAATTATGTGATGTTAAACCTTTCAGAAAAGCAGATGCCTTTGTGCTTTTGAAGAAGATGGTACTTGAAAGTGTGGTTCTGCAGAGTATCTGTCTTCACACAGAAAAATATGGCCAACCAGAGTCACTCCAGCCAATTTCAAAGGCAAAAATGTTAATGATGATTTCACCACTGCACCTTAAGGTTGTTTCTTAGGAAATGAATTTCTGGCTCGCAAAGATGTGACAGCAGAGGAGCCTTGTAGCTTGAATCCTTGCTGTGACCAAATTAATACATCATCAAATCTTATTTTTGCATTTGGAGATCTTAGAAAGCAGTGTGAATCTTGCCACAGTCTTTAAGGAGTTTCAAAAGGCTGTGAATCAAGTGCTAAATTCTGGATGTAGGGTGATCTGCATCCAAGCATGGCAGAGCACTGAAGAATGTATTATTAAATTTGATTTGAAGTCAAAGGTGAACTCAGATACTTGACGCCTCAATGATATCCCCTAATTATCACAGTGATAATTTTGTGAACTCTCACATTGAAACAAAATCATTTTATCATCAAATATTTGGAGAGACTTTGCAACCTATTTGGTAAAATTCTCAAAAATTCCATTACAAAGGCAGGACAGAAGAAAGAAAGGAAAGTACTGGTCCATTGACTGTGATTTATTTAAAAATATATTTACTTACTTTTATTATACTGCTCAAATCTTGTCTGAACTATGATGCATGTGATAAGGTTGCCTTCGGTTGCCTCTCTGATCTGTGGGCTCCCAGTGACTCAGCAAACAGCTCTAGTTCATTAGTGCTGGCAGCATTCCAGAATTTCTGGTGTTACAAAGATAAACCATTTCAGAACATGTAAGGCATATAGCTTGCTTTGGTTTTGATCTGTTGCCATGCTCTTTGCATTTCACCTCAATACATTTTCTTGTGGCTTTTGCAAATGAAATCTCTTTCTGTTCTCTTTTTTGGTGGAGAGCTGGAAATAGGGAAGAGGCATTTGAGAGTTGGTTGGGCCATCCTGCAGCTCAAAGGCAGGACAAACAGGTTCTGCAAAGTAATGATCCTGAATACCCAATTAAGCTCTGGAAAAGGTTTCCATGCCAGGCTCTCACTTTCACCTTCCAAATGGTTACATGGTTGGTAACAGTAAAAGTGGTACTTGAAACCTAATTGCAGTTTTCCTCCCTCCACCCCCCAACATCTAAGCAATCTGAACATACATGTAGCAATGGGATCCTTGAGATGGGAAGGTCTGAAACTCATCTGTATCACATTTCACCTTTAATACTGAAAGTTTCAGAAGTTCTTAGTTTTTTTCATTATGCAGCCCTGTGCACCAGCACCTTTCAGATTCAGGTAAAGTTTCTCCTCAGAAATAAACTTACAGCTAGAAAGATCTTTAATATTCAATATAAGGGCATCAGGTGAATTGTCAGGATGGTCACATTACTCACATTAGTATTTAGGATACCCTGGACCTAAGTGCATAAAATTAAGAGAGAAATTAGCTGTAGAATTTGCAGAGGTGATAACGTAAGTTTATGAAAGAAAAAAAAAGATATCATTTCATATATGTGTTGGTGTTATTCTGTATTGCTGCCTACTTTACTAATGCTTTGGTGCAATAGTTGCAGCAGCTGATAGCTAAAATTATATTCTCCCAAAGAGAGAAAACATTAGGAAGTAAGGATTTCCATATTCTCTTCCAGCTGTTCTGATATCCCATAAACTCACTAAATGATTAATAGAAATTTACTGCTTAAGGCTTGCAGGCTTTCTCTAGAAAAATTACGGTTTTCATCACTGACCTCTCAGTTACAAACCAAATATCTTGCAGGGCAGCACAGATATTTCTTATGCCACTTTCCATGGTGTTTGATTCAATGAACCTCTTAACATTTGAGGTTAAACATCTCTAGTACTGTTGATGACAATGGATTATGAAATTTGAAAATAATTGCTGGCAGAAGGTTTATAGACAAGTCAAAGCCCCACCCAGCCTTCCTGCTAACAAAGACAGAGCTAGCTAGATGAGAAAATGCAGTTAAATGGATGGCTTTTTTAAATCATTGGTGAGCTGCATTTGGGTCATTTCTCAAGGCAAGAAAATTGGCTTTTGTCCTCTTCTTCACAGAATAATGGCTGTTACAGAGCTGAGTCCACAGCAGATGAAAGGAGAAGGAGCCCTTTTGATGGCTTCCCCTTTCCAAAGATTCCTATCTGTTTCTGGACATGAGTTTCCTAACATAGTGTGACTTTCATCTGATCTATGAAGATGGGATTGTTTTGTTTAGCTTTAAAAACCAGTAAACTCATTGCATTTAATTGACTTAATGTGCCGTGCAGGTGTAGATTCTGGTGAATGGAATGTGGGAGTGGAAAGGAGAAGAAACCTCTGATACTCACGTTCCTTTAGCTATTCTGACTGGTATTTGTTTGGCAGTTATGTAGCCTGAATCTTATTGGCTCATTGAGAATTGAAGGCCTGCAGGATGTATCAGCACAGAACAGAAATTGCAAAACCTAGAAGTGGGGTTGATGAACCTGTTTTGCCTAATTCTGAGATCACTTCATTGTGGATTCAGTCGTGTGAGAAATACAGTTAGGTTCACGAGGGCAAGAAGAGAATTCAGGATAAAGAAGTGAAAAATAGAGGAAGTAGAGAAATGGTGTGATGGGAAATGGTGTGAAAGGACTCAAGGGAGTTTCATTGTGGAGTGTATAAACACATCAGTGAATTTGCCATGTGTGTTAGGTAGGAATTGTGCAGTGAAGGAAGAAGTGGGGTGCACAGAGGTGTGTCTGTATCACTGATGCATTGTGTTGGTTTCCCTGGAGTTCAGATCTGAGGGAGGGAGAGATGGGGAGATGGGCTCTGTCTCCTTTCCTCTGAGGTAATTTCAAAACCCAGTGAGTTGCCTAAACCTTCAAAGACACCTTGAGAGCCTGTGAACCCTCCACCTCTTTGGATTTGTCAGTTTCTATTTACAGCCAGAGCAGAAATCAAAGAGAGGACAGAATATGTTTGACAGCTGTATCAGCAGTAGGTTCCCTCAGCGAGATAAACTGAGATACAGTTGTCAGATACGTGCTGGGTGTTCAGAGCACTATGCTGTCAGGGAAAGGTGGCAGATAGAAGATTGTCAGGTTCCTGGAGGGAATGTTGAAGCAATATGGTCTTCAATGTAAAGATGGCTGAGTTTCTAGGTTCAAATCTCAAGGGGGTTATTTTAGATCTTTCTAAAAATAGAGCATCTACTGTACAGGAGATGTATTTTGCCATCCATAGGCCTTTGTTCTGTTAATTCTCACACATATGGAAAATCGAGTTTTTTAAAGGAAGTGAATATACTTTATGAAAGCTTTAGTGGATGTGGTTTCTCCTAGTTTGGAATGTAATTATGCATGAACCTAACTGCCCTACCACAGCTGTTCAAATGCCCTACCAAAAGGTTTTCATGGAGATAAGGGGGCTGTGTCAGTCTCCTTGCAGAAAGCATCCTCTGCTTCAATGCAGGAGTTCTATTTTAAATCCAGTACCTATCACTCTCTGCTCCATTAGTGGTACTGGGTTTAATCTGTTAGGAGTTTCACAAAAGTAGATTCTTAGGAAATAACTTATTTTATATATTTTCTGTATAAAGTTACACCAAATTACAATGGGAAGTAAACATTCTGGGGGAAATTATTTTAGGTTCTCGTTGTGTATACTCTAAAAAGGCCTGTCTGTATGTTTTAGACACTGTAATGCATTGCCTACCCCAAAATGCTGATTTGCCTTGGAATTCAGTGTGTAGTCTTATAGTATCAGTCCTTACTAATAACCTTTTATCTTTTGTTCCTTTTTTTATTTCTTTCTAAATATAGAGTGCTGTTTCAGACCTGATACAGACAAGATGTCCAGCAGGGGTGGAAAGAAGAAGTCAACCAAGACTTCCCGCTCCGCAAAGGCTGGGGTCATATTCCCTGTTGGAAGAATGCTCCGCTACATTAAGAAAGGCCACCCGAAGTACAGAATTGGTGTTGGTGCTCCTGTGTACATGGCTGCTGTACTGGAATATCTAACTGGTAGGTTTTGCTGAATTATGTGAAATAGTAGCAGTAAAAGTTAAAGACAAACTGAATTTAAACAGAAAAAAAAACAAACAAGCAAAAAAAGTTACAGCTGAAGTGTGTGTTTTGCATCACACATCTAAGCCAAAATCAAGGTACCCTCACCCCTGCCTCAGAGCCTTGATGACTTGTTCATTCTAGCATAGAATTTGCTTTCACCACTTGTAAACATACCCTTTCCACATAGTCAGAGTTCCCACTGCCATCAGTGTGTGTGGACTACATTGTTGCACTTCTCCTTGCTTTGATTTTGTGCCTGATGAGTTTGTTTGGGTTATAATTGTCTGTTAAGCATATACATTAATTTTAAATAGAGAGTTTCTCCATGTTTACACAGGGCTGAGACTGCTTACAGCCTTGTTTAAACATTTTTGTTCAATTTGCAGATTTCTTTTCAGACTGTTTGCAATTGCAATTTGTTTGATTGAGTCTGTGTATACATGCAAACTCTTCATCTGCCCTGGATCTGTGTAGCTTGTTTGCATACAGTTGTAGTTCTTGTTCTGTTCCCTTCATCATATCAGAATAAGAATACCTTAAATAACTATTTCATTTCTCACAGGACAAAAGTATTATTTTTCCTCCATTTAGAAATAAGCTTCAAAGGAATAAAATGTTTTGCCCAATGACATAAACAACCACACGTGCAAGTAAAGATCTTTACATAGCTGTTTTGTCTCAAACAAAACTTAAGACATTGCAAGTTCACCCACTCCAAACAACATTGCAAAAGCAGTCTTTTGACAGAAAACCCCACCTGTAATAGCATCAATATATGGGCTTTTTGCAGTAATGGTTTGCTTAAAATAAAATTGGATAAGAAGGTTCAGTCTCCTTCATGTGGCCAGACTGATGTCTAAGTTTATACCTGTAGTGTAGGGATCTAGCAAAAAGCACAAGTGCCAGATAGATGAGTGTTTGGAGCCAGATTCTATTAGCATGACTAAGGAAAAGTTTAAATTGGATCTTATTTCTCAAAGCAGTGTTTCTTTTTCCAGTGCATCTGCTTGTGTCGGTGTTCTTGCCATAGGTTCAAGTGTTTCAATGGACAGGAGACTTTAAGCTGTATTGCTGTGCTGAGCCTCTAAAAGGTACAGGTTTTTCTTTGACTCAAGCACAAACTTATAAAGCATTGACTTTTCTGGGAGTATTTAAAACTGAAGCAGCCTGACCTTACCACAACATTAGATATGTTTTATAATGGCTCTTGATGTTGAAGGACAGAAGATTTCTTCCTATAAAGTTTCTTCTTCCCTTAAAGATGAAGAAGATTGGTAATATTACCAAATAATTAATAGAGTGCTTGTTTTCTGTAGGGTATTCATACCATCAAATATATTTTTTTTTTCACCTTCACTTGTCAACATTCAGTATTATTTATTTGGGCCTTTTCTTTAAAAGAATGCTTTTAAACTTCATAGATGGCCTTCAAAATTAATGTTTCCTTTAGCTAGGTTGCTGCTTACAGCAATAACAATTCAAATAAAAGGCTTCTTAGGGTGAAGGGTGCTTTGAATGCTGTCCTTTTAAAGAAACAGAGCAATACAGGTGAGCTTAAGGCTCTGCTAATGAGCAGCACATGTTATGGGTTAAATGATTTAAAGTGTTGACTGAGGCAGTGATAGTTTAGGCAGTTAAGAATTGGCTGGGGAAATAAAGTTGTTTTGTTAACTGCTGTGCATCTTGGGAACTTGTCTGAGGACATTACCAACAATAAGAAAAAAAAAACCCAAGAAAAATAACATATATCACTTTAGGAAAAACAAAAGGCAGGAGGAAAGATTAGCTAAAGGAAAAAGTACTTTCCTTCTTTATCCCTTTACTATTTTAGGCAGTTTTGCTGTGGTTTTTCTGTCTCCTTTGGAAGGCTAGGTAGATAATCCTAGTAACCTGTCAGGTATCTCATAGCTTTCTTTCATTCCTGTACACAGATGTGTCTCAAAAGCACAGATTCACCTTTCTTTCCACAGTTGGTACTGGTTTTATCATAGAATTATTTGGGTTGGAAGGGACCTTGAAGTTCATCTTTTTCTAATCCCTTTTCCATGGACAGAGATACCTCCCACTACACCAGGTTGCTCCAAACCACATCCAGGCTTTGAACCATCTTGGCCATTTCCAGGGATGGGGCAGCCACAGCTGCTCTAGGCAAATGTGCCAGAGCCTCAGCACACTCACAGGGAAGAATTTCTTCCTAATATCTAATCTAAGTCTATCCTGTTTCAGTTTGAAGTGATTCCCCCTTGTAGTCCCATCACTACAAGTCCTTCCCTCTCCAGCTTTCTTGTAGACCCCTTACTGTTTCAGTCTGGTGGGTATTTTTTTTTTCCTTTCTCTAAGTTTTTCATACAATGTATAGTATAATTTTTAAGCCTTTAGTGCTCAGTATGTTTTCTGAACTTCAGGTCATTCATCTTTTTCAGTGTAATTCAGAAACAGCCCCTTGAAATGGAATGCTTGGAGATTTTTGGTTTGTGTTCTTTTTACCTCTTGGCAGTTATTACTTCACAAAACCAGAGAAATCCTGACTTCTCTCCAGGAGAGTTTTTAAAGATCCTTATGTTAGCACATGGTCTGAGACCAAAGCATTTCAACCATTTCAAAGTAAAACCAGGAACGTGACATAATAGGAAGGAGACCATGTGAACTGGCATGCTAATAAATTGGCTAAATCAAAAAGCAATCCTGTGTATCCAGGAAGAGAAGTATAAAATATCAAAAGGACTCATAGGAAAGAGAAACTTCAGAAACAAAAACAGGAGTGGAAATGACAGAGACATGACCTAATAGAAAGGAACCTACGAAGGTTTAAAAACTGGTTCATCAGTGTGCAGAATATGGAACCAACTGTATTTGTTTAGAAGGTGAGGTGCTAAATTTTGCTGGTCTTTTCTGAGGTTTAACTTCAATGTAAATCTGAAATTAGCCCATAATGTGGTCAGATCTGGGATTTTTTGTTTGATTTGAAATTCTGAAATGCTTCCAGCTGTTCAAACTTGAAGGTCTGTTCCGGATTCATCTGGAGTTACGACTTACCATTTTGCACTTTGAAAGTAGCTTATTTTTATCATTTATCTACAACTCCTCATCAGAAAGTAAGAGTGAACATTCTGTGATTTTGTATGTCCTTACATTTCAATATACTTCACATTTAAACAAGTTGCACAGTGAGTATCCTCCTTTTCTTACTTACTCACTAAAGGTTCTTGTTACCTAGAAGTAACATCAGAAACTAATTCTCTCATTAGCGCAAGCAGTGTATTCAGTTTGGTTTCTTAAGCCCAGTTGCTTATTGTTTCCTGTTTTTATCTATGGAAATAATGTGTTATGTCCATTGCAAATAGAATGTAAGTGTGTCTTTCATGAGTAAAAGTGCAGAAAGTACCTTTGAGTGTTACCAATATTGAAGTAGGTTGCTGTGCTTCCTTTCTTTACACTGGAGGAATAGAGTGTATGGATGCCAAAGAACTATAAATGCACAGTTCTTTCTTTTCCTTCTTTGAAGCAGCAGTTCAGGCAGTGCTTCTTGCCTTGCAGGGAATAGTCAGAATAGTGGACCAGTTCTGCAGCATAAGCAGAAGTTAATTTTAACCATTATCAACAGTTTTCAACTGGCACATTCTGTGTTGGTGATTCCTATTGTCTTCTTTCCTTATTGCACTTATTTTCTAGTGGTTCCTTGCCTATTTGTCTTTCCAAATGTGGACTTCAGAAAACTGCAATCCCCCCCATAATTTCTCTGCAAAGTAGTGCATCAGTATCAGTTTATGTCAAAAAAGAGCTCTAGGTCAGTCAAGAGAATGGCCACAGACTTCATCTGGGGCATTGCAGCCACTCACATGAATTTCAGTGGTTTGTGTTTGTCAGAACTGGTCCTGCCATACATCTCATCAAGTGTGGTCTTTGCAGGTGCAGAGCTTGCACAAGTTACAATACATTATTCAACCTTTCTTACTAATGGAAAAAGATACTCCTTTGCCCTTGAAAAACAGAAATCTCTTGAGCATATTTAAAGGCAGAAAGAGCCAGGCCTGCAAGTGATTTCTGCTCCCCCCTCCCCCATCATCTGTTCTACACTGTAAATAATTTTCAATTGCCAAAATGTCATAGCAAATGAGGAGAAGGAGAAGTTTATAAAACAGCAGGAGCACAGGAATACAGAAGAAATGAGACTGATTTATACTTGTTACGTATATATGAAGGTAGGAGAAAATGTTAAATACCTGTTTTCTCCATTAGATCTTTTTCTCAGCTGTGTTTTTGGGTTTTTTTTTGCACAGGGGTACTGTTGATCATATATTTTCTTGAAATGTAAAATAAGCACTTCTTGAACCCCGTGGTTAGAATTGCATCTGAGGCATTCCCATGTTTACCCGAGTTTTAGTTTGCAGGCTTTCTGATGTCACCAGAATCAAATAATGGGAGTTCATGTGCTGGAGCTCAATTCATTGCATTTTTATCTTGATGAAATTTCAATGTGGGAGACATTTTTGATCCAGTTGCTGATTGGCTGCAAAAGAAAAGTCCTTCCTGAGAACAGTAGGTTTAACTGCTCACTTCAGATGCTCGCCTTGCAATGTCCAAGCTGAGCAGATTGAACTGCTTTTCACCTCTTGTGTTCTGCTCACTGACCAAAATCTTCACAGGGTCACAGAGGAAAACAATGATTTGCCCTTTCTATCAAAGCAGATGTTCCACTGAACTCCTGCTTGGAAGCAGAGGGGAGCTCAGGGGTCCACAGTAAAAAAGCATTAGGTTAAAAGCAGATTCAAGTTCCAGGCAGTCTGAGACTCCTGTAAATAACCATCCTTGGAGAGTAATGAAATTTAAGAGGATAATTAATTGACCATGTCTTTTTGATACCATTGAAATGTGCATTCACTACCAAGATACATTTCTCCTATTTAAACAGGCAGCTTTAGAAACACTACTTCATTTTATGGTGGCACACCACAAACTCTGTCCCAAAGACACCAGAGATAAGTTAGGGGCTCATAGGACCTGTGCCTTCCCTGAGCAAGCATGAAAATACCTCTTTGTATGTAGGGTGCTTTCAGTATGGATTAATACTGCACCTAAAATACAGCAGGGTTGTTTATGGCAATAACCTCACAAGCAGAGACCTTTTGACTGTATCAGCATAGGAAAACTCCTTTGTGACATTATTTCTACATAAGACTTGTGTCATGCTCTCAAGTGTCATTATCACAATCTAAAATTGCTCTACCTGTAAGAAGTGCAACTTCAGATATAAAACTTTGCACTGTTATCTACTGAATGACCAACTTTCTGAAATATAAATGCATGAATCAGTGTCTTTTGAATGTATATAAATTAAGAGTTTTCTTTCACTGATAAGCCAGCCCTATAAGCATTTAGGTATGTGTGTCTGTCTTATTGTGTAGTCCCATAAACTTCCATGGATCTCTGAGTTACAAAAGCTCACTCAGTACAAAATTCCTCACCTGATTACAGTCCTGATGTATTCTCCAAGCTGCACAGGTCAGGTTTGATGAAAAACTGAAAGAACCACCAAGTGTGTTTTCTTGTAATAAAAGCTCTAACAGTGCATACTGCTATGTCAGCATAGTTCAAAGGGGTAAATATGCAACATTGTGACATGTGTCACAAATTTTTTTTATTTTATTTTTATTGCAAGAATGTACAAAATGCTGAATGGGGCTGGTTTAGTTTTTATGGCATGGTCAGTGAATATTTTCTCCTTTGAAAATGTTAAAATTTTTGCAATATTTCAGTTATATTTTAACTAGCATGAAATACTTCTTATTCTAGTAAGTAATTTCATCTGTTTATGTGGCTAAGTTACAACAGAGTAATGACTCTGTCTATATATTGCTGCTCAATTTAATACTGCTATCAGCCTTGTTTGGAGGAATGGAGTGTAAGAGTAGTGTAAAACAAAACTGTGGCTGATTTTGTTACACAGTTTTTTCCTACCCATACCTTTGTCTTACATGGAAATCCTTGTTGAGAAGAATAAAAGAATCTATAAAGCTGAAGTCTTTTATTCTTTGGCCCTTTATTCTTGGAATGACAGTTGTAGGACTGTCTGTGACTGACTCTAAGTGTATTTGCCAAGTAGTTTCTTTCCTCAGATATTCTCAAATTCTAGAAGTTCTTGCATCAAGTATTGTAAGCGTAATTTTTTTTCACCTTTTTTCCATTAGTATTATTTAGAATGCCTGAGTTCAGATAATGTTCTGTCTTTGGTCTTCAGTATTTTTCCAAAGTATATTTTTCCCTGAATTACCTTTAGAAATGAAATTCCATGTGGATTCTTTGGTGCCGTCAGATGAAATGCTCAATTCTCAGTATAAACTTCACTGGAGAAATATAAATTTAGGGGATATACAGAGAAATACAATATTTCTAAACCATACAGGAGATACTTTTCTCCCAAATTGCAAAAATGTCTGTGATATAGTAGGCTTTGTTAGTGCATGATGTTATGGTTACTAAAAATGGTGCTAAACCTTTCTGAATGGGCTCAGAAAACAATTAGACACATCCACAGAAGTAAAATCTGTTGGGGAACTAAACAAAAAGACAGCATTTCTAACTTGGGCAACCACTCAGCTGCACATGGCTGAAATCAGAGGGAATGTTCTGGAAAATTTGCTTTCTCCTTTAGTGCTCCAGCCCACTTGCGCTTGGGCACTTGGCTGAGGACTGGAGATCAGGCTGGATGTGGGCTTTGCTCCAAGGGAGTTACAGCAAGTCCTCTTGATTTCTTTAATGTTTAGAAATGCAGCATTAAAGACTAAGCCAGGACCTGGTCTCAGGATGTGAGTAGTCTCTTGTATTCTTTAACAGCCAGACCAAAGCATACATGGAATCATTTAGATTGGAAAAGCCCTCCAAGATCATCAAGTCCAACTGTTAACCTGGTGCTGCCAAGTCCAGCACTAAACCATGTCCCCAAGTGCCACATGCTGCACTTGATCAGGTAATGTCTGGCAGCAGTTACTTTAATCATGTTTGAGTGCATTTCTAAAACATATGTAAGCTGTTATGAGGAACAGCAAAGTGTACTGCCAGGTAGAGGAAGCTCCACTGAAAAAGAATAAAGGCTGATTTGAGTTAGATCAAGGTTCTTGTGATTCTTGTGGAGAAGAGCTAGGCTATCTCTTTAAATTAGTACTCAGGGTGTGGCCATTGTTATAAATAACAGCTGAGTTGAAATTCAGGTTTCCCTGAAAATTGAGCTCTCATATCTTTTACAGATCAATAATAAACAAGAACTTAAAATCTAAAAAAATAAAAAAGGAAGTTAAATAACATTGGATCTCTTACAAAAAAAATAATGGATGGTATTAAAGTGTAGGAAAAAACTGAGGAGACATGTAAGTCAGATCAGAAGGCTCTAAGTGGAAGTGGCTTTTGTGGCCTGAATTTGTGTTTTATGTAAACAGCAGTCTGTCATCTGCCTCACAGAAATGCAAAACTTATAATAACTTGGCAAAGTTAACAGTTTTTCCTTTAAGAGGCCTAGTTTTGATACAGCACAGACACTCAAGACTGAAAGGATTGGGGTTTTTATCACATCCTAAGAGAGCGATTGCCCTGCTGGGAGTTAAGGTTTCATCAAGGCTTGTTCAAAGCAGTAAAGTTTCTTGAACTGATTTTCACTGCATCAGATTTCCACGACTTTGAACCAAGGCTGAGAACTGTTTTATTGGAATGCATAAGAGGGAAAGTGTTGTTAAATGATTCTACCTTCAATCTTGCAACTGCAGATTCCAGGGGGATTGGGTGGAATACACAGAGAGAAGAATGCAGGAAACTCTTAACAGCCTTGGTTGATTGGGGTTGATTGGGTTAAAACCTTATGGAATCATGTAAAATTAATCTCAAGTCAATAAAATGCTGATGGGAAAGATGATTAGTTTGAAGTACAATAAGCAGACTCTTTGTCATTTGGTTGAATCTGTAGCAAATATGTATTTTTCTCAGTGGAATTATATCAGCATTCATTTTTCTTTGATTTCTGGATATTGTTTTAAATTTTCTTTTGAGGAGTGGCTTCACAATTTTTTAAGAAATCCCTGCCTTGTTCCTGTTGGAATTTGCATGTTCAGAAATTGGCCTTGTATCAGCACATCACCTGTTAGTTGTTAAGAGTTTAATTTTCAAAGATATGATTTCATCTCCCTGAAGACAAGGTGGACAAAGAGATTCGGTGCAACAGCAATGATTTAGCTTATGATGTAAATCAAAAAAAAGAAAAAAGAGAAAAAAAACATGTTGGGGATGAAGTCAGACCAATTAAATTTACTGTTTACATTGAGAAAGATTACAGCATGGAATGCATGATAAACTAAAGGCTTTGCTATTTAGGCTTGAGAGGAGTTTTAGTCAATAATGACCAGTAATATTTTGTTTGAAAACTAGTGATAAATGAACTAGAGCACTCTCCAGGAGTGGGAGGAGAATGTATTTGCTTTTGTAGCTTCCAGGTCTGCAGTTTCTACTGTGCCTCTGTTCTGGCCTAATAGTAATTAGTTTCATTTTAACCATGTGTTGTGTTCTATTCCAGAATAGAGAATAGAATTTGCAAGTGTTGTGAAATACCAATGTAACAATACTCAGGGCAGAGAGCAGCCCCCTGTGAAACAGGGAAATGCAAGTAGTGAAATTGGGAAGTTAGTAGGGCATCCAAGAGATGACCAGGGTCTCTGAAAGCAAAGGATGAAGAAAACTGAAATCTGAGTCCTGAATCCTGAAAACTTCATCCAGGATGAGGTTTCTGTGGAGACTTCTGACACTTTTTGGTTGTGTTTGAGTAGGAAATGTCTTGAGAACAGCTTTTCCTGTGGTCTTATCTCAAGCTTAAATATGAAGATACACAACCGGTTTGCTTTTCTCCTTTAAAAATATTTAACTGAACTTAAAAACCTCAGCTGAAGAAACACAGTTTTGTCCAAGTGCTGAGAACAAGCTTAGACCAGTTTTCACTACCCATATCCCAGTTCTAACTATTACCAAGAAGTTTTTCAAGTGATCTAAATAAAAACTGCCTTGGTGATAAATTTTAAAGAAAATTTCATAACTTTTAGGGTTTCCCACTCAACACTTCTACTTTAATAATGACTGAAAAGAAGAAAAATATTAATCATAACTATGTCTTTGAAATCAAATTGATGTGCTCACAGTATAGTCAGATTTCTGAGGCAGCTTTTTTTGCTATCAAACAGCTGTCCATACATGAATGTATCACATGCTGGCATTGCATTCCTAATTAATTTTCTTCTCCTAATTACACAGCTCTCATACCTTTTTCTGTTTTTTTTTTTTAATATCCATACTTAAAGCAGTAAATGTTGGTTTGCGTTTTTGTTTGAAATTATTCAAAAGCACAGTAAAAGTCATTTGTGCAGATGGAGTTTCTCTTCATATTAAGCTGATTTCAGTATGTAGTAGTTGAAGGATATCTTCCAAACCCTATATTGAAAAACTTGGGATTTTTCTTCATTTTTTAAAAACTAGAGCTCTTCATGTTCTGTAGTTCAGTAAAGTGAGTCTTGCAGTTGCCTGCTGCCTGAGTGGTAGTGATGTAATTGTTCTCTAGGGGGGCAAATGCCTTGAGTAAATATATGAAACGAATGGAATAGACATTATGCAACTTCCATCCTTTTTGTGAGGCCTCATTTTTGTAAAACAGTTTTGTTTTGGTCTTCTGGCTGGATAAATACAAGCTGAGTGAAACCTGATGTCATGGAAGCTCTTAACACTTTCATTTACCTCAACAATTCTAAGCAAAGCTTTCTCTCTTGACCCTGCTTGGTTGCTGGAGTTGATTTTTAAATATCTGTTTTCTCCTACTGTGGGAAGATGGCTTTTAATGAAACAGAACTCCTCAATGACTCAGACCTTTGAACCTGGTAGAATGACACTTCCAAAGTGATGGGTTGACCTAAGAGTTCAAGTCCAGCATCAGTTTTAAATACTTTTTCCCACCTACTCATTTTTCCAGGTAAATCCGCAGTTACTCTTCTGAAAATTGGAGAGATATAGATTTTCCTCTAATTTAAAATTGATTTTAAAAATGGGCAATACACCATTTTAATCTCCAGAATTAAACCAGCATTAAACAGATGTGAAAGTAGTGCTGTCTGCAAGAAAAATCCAGGCAAGTAGTCTGAATCCTGTCTGCATCCAGAAAGTCTTCATTTCCAGCTTTTCTAAGCGCTCTGATCTGTTGGATTTGGATTAGGTTTGTCTCTTGTCAGTTCTAAATCAAAAAGCTGTTGCCTATGTTGGCTTCAGTTTGAATACCTCCTAATCCTGTTTGTAGATGGGAGAGTCCCCCTCTGACCAGACTTGTGTACATAGCTGAGTTTGGCAGTTCTCAGTGCTGTGGGTCCCTCTGCATGTACAAGCAATACTTGATTGTTGTTGGAGCGCTGAGGAGAAGGCCAGAAGAGAAATTCCACCCTCCATGGCCTCCTCCTCTCTCCCTCTCCCCAGGCTCCTCTTTTGTGGTCCTCAACACCAGTGCAAAGCATCCTCTTCCTGAAGAGGAAGTGGGGTACCTCAACTTCCCTAAAGGACCATTAGAAAACTGTAATTTCAAAACGAGTTTCCTGTCCAAGGAAGAGGGCTTAGCACTTACAAGAACAGTTCTCCACTGTACGAGGCAGACATTTTAGTTTTATGAGGAACAAATAAAACATTCCTGTGTGCTTTACAGGCATAACACTTTCTTAGAGTCTTTAGTTCCAGAATGCCCTGTCTGCATAGCTGTGCTGATCAGTCACAGAGAGTAACACGGCCTGACTGTTCTGCAGGGCTGGAAAGCAGCAGAGGTGGGGGAGCAGAGACAAACCAAAAAACAGCAAAGCCTTCCCTTGCTTTTCAGCTGGGATTAGGTCTGAGGTACAGTTGCATTCCTGGTGTGAAGAGGTGGAGGTGGTGGTGTTACTCAGTGACAGAGCCTTGCTGAGGTCAGTGGGGATGCCTGGGGTGCACCCAGGGTTTCACTGTGTCCACTGTGAGGTGATGCAGGGCTTTGCCACCACAGGCTGCAGGCAGCAAAACCTCACATGTCTGAGCTGGGCTTGCCAGAAGTATGTGAAAGGGATTATGCCAACCTAATTCACTTCTTTGGAGGTGTGGAAAGCATGGGCAGGTTGACCTTACCCTGCTAATCCGGCTTTAAAAATAAATTAAAGCATTTGTTGTCAGCATGAAATCTTGAGTTACTTTAGGATTTAGATTTAATATTCTGCCTCATGCTATAATAAAGTTAATTGTGTGCTTTGAAGAACACAAAAATGGTGAAAACATACCAAAATCCTCAATGAAGTTGAACTGTAGAATATCCAGAAGCAGCTGAAAGTTTTCCAGTAAGCATCATAGCTTACTTGTTATGGGACTTAGGATGAAAAATAATTGGTGAATCATGTTAAATTCAGTCAAATGAGAGGCCATAGTCTAAGCTGTATATTATTACTGAAGATTTACTGTATCCTATGGTAAAGGCATGTGGTCACATGAACTTTGATTTTAGTCTTTTTTGTTTCCAGGTTAATGCCTTAATTCGGCTCTCTTTGCCTCTAAATCAAGCTTACAGGAGAGCTCTCATGGTGTAGTCAGTTCTTAAATGTAAAATCAAGCTCATCTATTACTCTAATGTTACATTTTAATATTAGTGTGTAATAGATGTTAAAAAAAGACATTTCCCTTTTTTTTTTCCTCTTTTTCTCCACACGTTACCAGATATGCAAAAGGAAATCTACCAAGTGCAACAGTGAGATGCAGATTGTAGAGAGGGAGATGAAAGGTTAGGTGTAATGGAGACAGCAGTAGCACATAATTGCTGAGTCTGATAAACATGTTATGTCATTTTTTTTAATTGTTCCCTAGACTTTCTTGTAATTAATTGCATCCTTGCCCAAGGTTTGTTGAGCTGCAGATAAATCAGTTAGCGGGTAATGCTCTAGTCTTTCTCTTCAAAGATCCTTGCATGGTGAGCAAGTTCATCTTTCTGAATTCAATAAAAGCCATTAAATGCCTGGCTGTTAAACATTATTTTGTCAGCGCTGGAAATATCTTCTAAGGAATAATTTATGAGAAGCAAACAAACATGATTCATCAATTACTTTTTCTGGTTCAAAACTTCTTCTCAGATAGAGAAAAAATCTTTAAATGAGTGTAGCAGCAGAATTTGTATTTTTAGTGTCCTAACTTGGATGTGTGCTTACATGGTTCCCTAATGCTAAAAATGAGTCATTGAGAATAGTGTTTTTTCCAGTAATAAAAAAGTAGAAGTGATACAAGCCAGAACTCACATTTGACAGATTTGAGAAAAAGACCTGTAGAATTTGTGTTTATGCTCTATTCTGTCCTCTGATAGGAGAGGGGTCCTAAGAGATGAGCACACAGAAGCCTTGAGAAGAACACTGAAAAGTGAGGAATCTAGGGAAACTGCTTCAAAAGAATAAAGAAAATAATTCTAGTTTAAAGCACAGGACTTAAGTGTGCATTTGTTCTTCAGTGATTGGACATATAAAAACAAAATGATCATTTTAGAGTTAATCTATTGCAGGTATCTACAGCAGTTAGGAGTAACATGATGTAATTCCCATGCCTTTTTGCATGGATGCTGAATAACACATTGACTTTTCTTAATGACCACACTGTAATTAAAAGGAGTTTACTTTTTCCCCAGCGGAAATTCTGGAATTGGCTGGAAATGCTGCAAGGGACAACAAGAAGGGTCGAGTCACTCCTAGACACATCCTGTTGGCTGTAGCAAATGATGAAGAATTAAATCAGGTAAGAAAAACCTCTGCCATGTGAAGGCCAGGATTTCCTTTTCAGGCTTCTTAAATTGTCTTTTCATATAGCTGACTTGTAACTCAAGACCTCTGCTTATTGAGCAGCACACTAGGAAACACTCACTAGCATGCTGGCTGTGTAACTAACTACAGCACTAAGCTTAATTATGTATTTCAGCACTCCTAAAATGTGTAAAAATGCAATGGAGATGTAAAATGGTGTTTGCTAACACTATTACAACCACTTCTGTTGGACTGGGGTGTTGTCATAAATTCTTCAAGGATGCAGAGAAAATCCTGCAGATGCTGATTTTTTGTTTGTTTTTAGTTTCCCCCTTAGACAGCTGAGGACTCAGTGGGACCTATCCTGTTCTCACTGAAGTCTGTTATTGTGACCACAGAAGAGCTCTAAACTCTTGCAAGTCTGTGTCCTTTGCAGACTTAAAGATGCCTTTAACCTGGCCATAAAATATTTGGCATTATTATTACAGTGCTGTGGTGTCAGCCAGAGGCAGTGGCTGGGATTAATGTACCTTTGTGTGAGGTGCTGTAAAAACCCCTCTGAAAAGATACTTTTTCCAAATCTGTGTATCATGACGGAGCAGGAAAAAATAATATTCCCCCTACCACCCTCCTTCTGGTTCTGTCTGAAATTTGGTAATACTTTCCATTCATTATCCCTTTGTAAGCTTGGAGTCTCACTGAGTTGAGATTGGGGAGCAGTAAACACGAATCAGAAGGTGGGACTTTGATGTCACTGTCTGTATCCTCCTGAATTGTGAATTAGTCCCAGTTAGATGTATAAAAATGAGTTAAAGTGGTTTTAAATACAGAATATGATGTATTTCACTTCTGCTTTTAAAGGCTGGAATAAACTGCACACTTTTGAATATTGACCTTCAACTGCATATTTTTTGAAGAAAGACAGGTATAGAGATTTGTATAAATGTTGACCTCCATTTTGAAGTTTCTTTTTCTAAGGAAAAAAAATCTTTTTCATGATACAGTTGCAGGAAAATGCAGCACTTGGGACATCTACTGGGTTCTTCACAGTGTGGCACTGATGTAGTCTCACACCCTGGACTTTGGGGTCCCATTTTTCTCTGACAGACTGCCCTGCTGGGCCCTCAGGTGTGTGCCTGGGAATGTCTTTTCTTTCCTCATTGGGTAATAGCCTTCATGGCATGGATTCAGAGAAACAGATCTCAGATGAGCCCTAGGGATGCTGAAAGTGACAAGCATGTGTGCAAGAAGAACATATGCTCCATTTATAGTTAAAATCAAGTATGTGGTCAGCTCCATTTCATGAATTTCTCATCTCTTCCTCAAGGATAATGGTGGAGAAATTGATGGCAGTATACAAAATTTACAGTAAATCCTATTTTCTATTTATCAGTGAGTAAATACTGGAATTTGTCATGTACATTTTTTTTATTTATTTTTGATTAGCTATTGAAAGGGGTCACCATAGCCAGTGGTGGAGTGTTACCCAATATTCACCCAGAGCTGTTGGCAAAGAAGCGGGGATCAAAAGGAAAACTGGAAGCCATCATCACTCCACCCCCAGCAAAGAAGGCAAAGTCTCCATCACAGAAAAAAACTGTATCAAAGAAAACAGGTGGCAAGAAAGGACCAAGGAAATCCAAGGTAATGTGTTTATTTTAAACCCAAAGCTTGTCAGCAGTAGCTGCAGGGAGCTTCACCCTGGGTCATCTCTCCATTGCATGTGTTGTTACCAATGGTGATTTCAGTCACAGTGTGAGCAGGGGAGGATGAGCTCTGCCCTCACCCTGGTGCACCTGGAGCCTGAACACCCTCAGGAATGGCCCAGGTGTGCAGAACAGACATAAATACTCTGTTCTTTGTAAGAAACATTCTGAGGTGGGCAGAGGGTGTTCCAGGAGACAAGAGGAAAGCGTCTGGGAGCTGTGCTGGTCATGCCTTACAGGTTTCAGTTTGTAGGAGTAGGAGATCTTTCTAATGTGTACATGTGTAGCCAAGGATGTTTTTTCTTTTGCAAAGCAACTACAGTTAAGCAATAAATTTGGCAAGTAGGAAGAAAAGTACAGGAATTTCACATGAAATGGACAAGGAATGTGAAAGTTCCCTCTAGGTCAAGCAAAGCTTCTTTATTTATCCTGTTACCGTTTACTTGGTCTCTCTTCCGATTATTTTACTCTTTTGGTTTTTTTGAGCTGTTGAATTTAGTTTTCTCCCTCAGAACACCTATTAGTGGACATTTCAAATGCAGTGCTTCCAATAACCATGCACTAATAATTCCCCTAAATCTGGAATTTTTTTGCCCTGCTTGATTACAAAAGCAGGAAGTCTGTTGTGGGGTTCTGTTTTTCTTCCACACAATAAACTGTATTGTCTGCTTACTATATTGGTATTTGGCTAACAGTAAACTCCTAGGGAATTGAAATAAGACCCATGAAAATCTAATTTTCAAAACACTTGTGTAAAGTAAAGCATGGTTACAGCTTCTAAAAGCACAATGTATCCTTGCATCAAAGTCTTTTTTAGTTGTTCAGCCTCAGACTTAGTTTATATACTTTGGAAAGGGACACTAGGAGAACAGTGGCTTGTTCAGTGTTCCAGGTGTCCTTTTTCTGCTTCAACATAGATATTGCTGAGGCACCAAATATTTATATGAAATTGTAAGCAATAATTTTATTGAAAATGCAATTGGTACCAATTGAGTTTATAACCACAGCCTTTGTGAATTTATTTCCTTTTCAAAATGTTTGAATCCTTCTTTTTGTTCAGGTAAGCCAATTAATTCCTGAAACCTGTTATTTCACTGCAGTAATAAAGTGGAAAAAAGAAATGGTGGTTGAGGGGAACTCCTCTCTCCTCCAGCAGTTTCACTGGGAATGAAAGTAGGTGATGATGGAA
This sequence comes from Molothrus ater, assembly GCF_012460135.2. Taxonomy (NCBI): domain Eukaryota; kingdom Metazoa; phylum Chordata; class Aves; order Passeriformes; family Icteridae; genus Molothrus; species Molothrus ater. The sequence continues at coordinate 9,367,423 of NC_050492.2, read as the reverse complement.
AAATGTTCAGCCCATTTCCTACAAGCAGGCAGATAGAAACTAGCTGTATTCTCTTGACACTGCTTCTAAGGACAGCCACATTACAAAGGAGAATTTCTAAAAATAAGTCTGTGAAATCTGGGAGCACCTCCCTTCACAGATAAAATTTATTCTCTGACAAGTCAGTTTCTTGCTTACAATGAGTGTCTGCCCACATGTAGAGATCTGTAAGCTTTGTCCACACAAGCCATTAGAAAGCTGTTAAAAGTTTGGGCCTGTTTATATGTTTTCCTGCAACATTTAAGACAACTGTCATCTCAAGTGTGTGCTGTTGTGGGCAAGAGGAGACGCCTGGAGATCTGCAGACGTTGAGGTCGTTTTTCCTATTGATCCCTTCAGCTCTTATCAGGCACTTTGGTTGGACTACAGGATAAAATCCAACACCACTGTTTGTACAGGCATTTTATTGCCTGCTAAGCATTTAGTGCATGTCATATATCTTAGTGTCAATTAACTGTTTTTCTCAGAGCCTTGAGTTAACTAATTAACTATATTTCTGGAAGAAGAAGCAGGGAGAAGTGAGCAAATCAGCCAGTGCTGACAGTACAACAGAGGGAACTCCTGCAGATGGTTTCACAGTCCTGTCCACCAAAAGCCTGTTTCTTGGCCAGAAGGTATGATCCTGCATTTTTATAAATTAATACCTATTTTTCTGTGCTGCTTAGGGAACAGCCCCCTCCTCCTCCCCCCTTTTCCACAAAACATCTAGGTACAATGGACATTTCCCCACTGAGCAATCAAGGAGATGTGTGATATCAGTTTTTCTCATCAAAGAAATTCTCTGAAACAACTTCTAGAGCATTTTAAACAGTACATAAATAAGTCTTCATGTGGCTGCATAATTAAATACTTAATTAGAAGGAAAGCCTGTGTGCTTGTAATCTATCTCTTTCATAAACAACGTAATTGTTACAGATAAGGATCTGCCAAAGAGATTATTCTAAGCATAAAATGTATTTTTTCCAACAGTCAACCCACTTCATTGCTGATGTAAATGATTTACAGGTTTTTATCAAAACCTATTTTAGACATTTGTTCATAATAATGTTCTTATGCTGTGTTCTGCTTTGTGATTTACAGAAGTTAATGTCGTGTAATAATGAATGATGCTTTCATGAAAAGCTAGAGATCAACAATTCTTTTTTTCCCTGTGAATATGATTTGGGATGTGGGTTGGTTTAATACAAATACATATCTGCTTAAAGAGGATCCATTTAAAGAGATGAGTCATTAAATTAATTTGGTCTTTTATCCTGATACCTGCCTTTAATATGTGATGCAAAATTTCTTAAGTAAAACTGCATCTTTCTGCTGTCATTCAATAATCCAATCATTGTGTTGTAAGCCATAAAAGATGAGCCATTGTCCATTGTGGAATGTAACTCCTCTGACTCATTTTTATTTCATAATGAGGTTGTTCTCCATTTATCCTCCTGTTTGTTTGCCAAGTAACATGCATGAGAGTAACATTTTTTTCAATACCTCTGATTTTCCACATTTAATTTTACAGCTACAGCTAGGTGGCTGGTTTGGTAGGGTTGGTTTTTATTTTACTCCTATTAAGGGGGTGGTTTTTCAAAGACATTTTGATGACTAAATTAGAACCCAAAATTTATAGTCTGCATTACTGTTTCAAGAAAGCATGTAATGTCAGACCTCTGGAGCTGATTTTGAGCTCATTTTAGTTACCAAACCTGTAATAAGACCTAGTGTTGTGTTCCAGCAAGATTGACCCAGCAAATCAGTGGGGCTTTGCTGTTGGGCTCAGTGGAAGAAAATCATGAACTCCAGGACTGCCTTAAGCTGTGGTGGGCAAAGCCAGTGTCTGTTGTACAGCTTCCCAGTGAGTCCCAATACTGGGGAATGGACTTTCTGCCTTTCTCATTCACTTGAGTCCAGCCTCCTGAGAAAATTGCTGGTGTGACACTTCCATCCCTGCACTGGGTCCTTGTCAGTTAGCCCTGCACATGAGAGGGACCAGGTGTCAGCATTTTGTTGTAACACATAATGAAAAGAGAAATTAAAAGAAAATGCAAACCTGTTTGTCTCCTGTGAGGGAACACTCCAAATCAAACAGATAATGTTCTGAGGGTTAGAGAAGGCATTTGAAGAATTGCTGCTGAGATAAATCAATCAGGATCTTTCAAACCTTCTGTGTCATTCTTGAACACCTTTCCAGTACATCTCTTTGGTTTGCAAAACCATTATCTGCCAGATCAGAAAATCCTTTGCTAAGTGCAGAGAAGGAAGAAAACAATCTTGGTTTTGATATCACACCATTCATAAGTGTTTAATGGAAAAAATGTTGTTCTTAGCTCCATGTTTATGGAAGGTAAGGAACTTATTTGCAAGAGCAGCTCTTCATCCTTCTAATAACCCTAAATTTAATTTGATGCAAAAACCACAATGAGAGTGTTGCAAATCTGGGTATTGTTCAGTTTTTAAAATTACAGTTATTGCATTAAATGTTTAGGTAACTGCTGACATTCAGCTGGAAATTCTTAGAGGTCATGAAATGGCAAAGAATCCTTCAGTTATACCTGTAAAAGTTTATTAGTGCCACATTAATTATTAAAATCTAGTTAATAAATATGTAAATGATTGCACATCCACAAGTGACATCCCAGTGGAAATGTGGCATTGTGCACATTGAGTAGTTTGTTTTTCCTGAGAGTATTACAAAGTAGAGGCAGAGTTGTAGGAACTCAAACCTAAGCTTTAAGGTTTGGACTTTCCAAAAGACCTCAGCTTTTGGTCTGCACTAGGCATCTTCAGTTTTCAGTATGAGACTCATACCAGAAAAAGCTTCAAGGCTTTTAAGGTAGTTTTGTCTGCAATTAGAAATGCCAGGCTTAGCTTAGAAAATATTCGTGGATGTGCTAAGTGCCATCTGCATTTTATCTAATTAATATTTAATTGAAATGTTATCTCAAGTTATGTCCATTCTTTGTTGCATATGTATATGCAAGTTGTGTCTATTTATTTTTTTCAAAGTGGCCCTTTAGGGGATCACTTCTCCCTAATACAATCTTCATACTGTTGGGTAGTGAAATTGAGCAATTACTCATTGGTGGATTTAATTCCACAGGAAAAATTCTGATTAATTTTTTATTTGTTTTTGGCAATTGAATAGCTAACAGTGCATTGAGCAGTAAATGCAGAATTTAGTAAAATAATACTTAGCTGCCAACACATGCTATCAGTCATGGGCAGCTTTTTAAGCATTTTCTTGTTGTTGCTAAATTGAAACTTTAATTACCAGCTGGCTGTTATGTAAATCCCATATATGAGTAGGCTCAGGGATAGATTTAAGGTCCAAAACAAAAACAGTCTGCAGCTGATAGATCTGGGGTAAAAACTTGTAAAGCACAGAATTAGGAATCAAAAAAATCACTTACAGAATGAGCAAAATATGTTTAGGAACATACATTAATCTCCACAAAACAGTCGTGGTGTGTGCATGTGTTTTGCTGTTGTTTTTTTTTAATTTAAAAATTCATTAAGTTTTTTTAACATTTTGGTTTGATTTGATTTGACTGTTTTTTTAAACAGCAGTTGCTTGTAGTCAAACTCAAGACTCAAACTCCAGTATGAATAACTCACCACGTGTGAAGTATTAAAGGATTCCAAGCTATTTGGAAAGGAAGCTTTCTTAGATTTTATTACAAATTCCTGAACAGACACATACTTTAAACAGGGCTGAATTACACTCATTTTTAGTCAGTCACCCTAGTTTGAGGTAACATAGTTTACTCAAGCAACATATGCAAATTATATGAAATTGCAGGCTTTTAAAAAGAGAAAGAAGGTCAATTCATAGAATCAAATGAATGAAATGGAAATATTTTTTTCAGAAAATTTAAATATAGGGATGGTGGCCTCCTTAAATGTCCCATTCACTTGTATGGATTTCATGGACTGGCTCATATTCCCTGTTAATAAATTAACATACACAAAGAAATTATTTGAAGAGTTAACTTTAAGAATGTGGGCTACAACAAACAAGAGATAAAATTCTGATATGGATGATCTAAAGTGCCATGCCTGAAGATGAATATTATGCTTTGTAGGCTGAGGGCTTTGGATTAAAAGGCAAGCCTGGCCTAACTGCAGCTGGTTGCAGGAATTGCATAAATAAATGAGAGCTTTCTCCTTCATGGTTGCTCTCTGTATCACCCAAACAGCTACTGGAAAAATAACTTAAAATACATATTGTAAACTCAGGCATTGATTATGCTGTAGCTAATGTATTTCCCCAAATGAAAAAGTCCGGAAAATCTTTTGTACTTTTAAAGTATTTAAAGTTTGTCAGTAGTAAACTGGTTCCTGTGAAATCAGACTTCCAACAGAAGCTATGAAGCAGTGTCAAACCTGCTCAAACCCTGGTTAAAACTTCCCATACCTGCAGTTTTGACCTTTGCCAAGTTTAGCATTCCCATTAGGTTGCATCAAATTGTAGAGTTGGTTTTGTGTTGTGGGTAACATCCTATGAGGAGACCCCCAAACTCTCTTAAGAACACATAGTGCAGATGTGAGGTCAGTCTCTAGAGCTCTGTGCTGCCTTCTGCAGTTCCCTGTGTGCCTCAGGAGAGAGGAGCAATCTTCCTGTGACTTCCTCTGATTTAGAACAAGAAAGAAATTGAAAGACATGCTTGAAATATATGGGGATACTTAGAGGAGTAAATGAGCATTAATGGCTGGGTTTAAAAATCTCTGCTTTCATAAGGGACAAAAGGAAGTAAAGCAAACAAAATAAAAACTAGAAGCAATAAGCACGTAATACCATGTGCCTGCTTCTGGTACCTCACCAGACATTGCCAAAGGACTGCAGAACTGTAATGAGGACTGAAGTGCTGTAATACAGAACATGGTGACCACTGATAAGGAAAGAAAAAAAAACCACATCCCCTTGTTGGGATGGAGGAATTGCTGGAGACAAGTGTCTGCTTTCTCAGAGATAGGCTCGTGTTTGCTGGCTTAAAGAAGGAGCAGCAGCAGCTTTGATCCTGTTTCAGTGCAGAATAGTCCCAGCACATCCCTGTAATTGATGCTTAAGGGATGCTTAGGGCTTCATCTCTATACTTGGGGAAGAAACAAATACCCTCATTTGATGGCAAAATTAGAATCACAGAATAGTTTGGAAGGGACCTAAAAGCTCATCTCAATCCACCCCCCTGCCATGGGCAGGGACACCTTCCACCAGACCAGGTTGCTCCAAGCCCCATCCAACCTGGTCTTGAACACTTCCAGGGATGGGGCACCCACAGCTTCTCTGGGCAATCTGTGCCAGGGCCTCAGCACCCTCACAGGGAACAATTTCTTCCTAATATCTAATCTTAACCTCCCCTCCTTCAGTTTAAGGCCATTCCCTTTGTCCTGTCACTCAATGCCCTCATGAAAAGTCCCTATTCAGACTTCTTGTAAGCCCTCTTTAGATACTGGATAATAATAAGAATCCCAAATAGTGATCAGTGTAAAACCAAAATAGAGCTTACTAGTTGGTATATTCATATTCTCCCAGTATGAACAATGTTTGAGTCTTGTGTTTGAATGTGTTTGGGCTAATACCCCTTGATGACCTGCCTTTTATTTTGCATATTTGTTTGCAGTGATGCTATCTCCATCTGTGTTGCAAAGCTCACTTTTCTGCAGCTTCTCTGTGATTTCCCAGCTGTCCTGTTATTTCCCACCTCATGCTTTTCTTTTCAGCTGAACCTTATTCACAGTGAAATCAGTAATTTAGCCGGCTTCGAGGTGGAGGCCATTATCAATCCTACCAATGCTGACATTGACCTTAAAGATGACCTAGGTAAATGGGGCATGGGTTGACACAACTAATGGTCACATGGAAATTATGGAACCCAGAATTTACTCTCTAGGGCTTCATACCTTTAATCAGAGCAGAAATTCAAATCTTGCAGGTCCTGCTTTGTTGAAGAACTATATTCAAAACACTTTTTGACCAATTCTGAACACTTGCAGCTATTGCTAGTCTTCAAGCTGATTTCAGTTCAAAAATTTTAAATTCTTTTCCATAATTATCATATGTGACTGTTAGCTATTTTGGGGGGTTTCTTATTTGGATACTTTGAGGCCTAAAATACTTTTTTGTCAGGTTTTTCTCAAAATAAGCAGTTTCTCCATTCTACCTGCAATCTGAGGGGGTTTTATTTCAATACTTAGAGTAGGCTTAAAAATTTTGGAAAGGGCTTATTACTTTATTAGTTGTCCCCAAATCTTCCATACCTTGATTTGATGTTTAATTTAGTCAAGAATTTGTTTCCATTATGTTTCAATTCTTCCCTGTCACTTTTACATTCAGCTGGAAACAAATACTGATATTCTACCAAGAGTGAACTATCGTGGGTGGAGAATCACTTTTGAAGCTTTTCTCTTGTTTCAGATTGATAAGAAATCAAAAAATCCTTCTTTAATAGAAGTTTATTCTTCAACAAAACAAAAATTGCCTTTCATGCATTATGTCTGCATTCCCTTCTTATTTGAGTAGACCTGTTGCTGTCTTTTTTTGAAACTTTCTTAATGGAATACAACCCGTAATTCTAATACTGCTGCATTTCCTATGGGAATGTAGAGAAGTAACTTCACAAGAAAAAAGGTCTAAGAAGGCTAATTTTTATATCAGTCTTTCTTGGAAATACATATATTTCTGCAACTATCTTAGCCATTCCAGCACATAATTAAAAATATGCCTTACTTTTAAACTTTAACAAACAATTATTTGTATTCTTAAAGCAAATTCTGTACAACCCTGGCTGCAAATGCATAGTTTCCTACATGTGAAGGAAACTGGCAGTTTTAGAAACAAAATGATGAATGGCTTTACATATGAAAATCAATGGCTGTCAGCTTATTAGTGCTGACAAAATGGAGAAACTAATTATTTTGTCTTGATGATCCTGAATTTCTCTTTTTGAAACAGATTCCATATTTTAATGTCATGCTCTGTGGGGAACTGGTTGTTCTAGGTTTCTGCAAAGTGAAATGGGGCATTAGCTGATTTTAAAACTTTGGAAATGATCTCATGTGATTGCTCTGACCTGTCATTTTAACATTTATTTGATCATGTCATACTCAATATTCCTCCTCCTGCTCCCTACACCCCTTTCTCTACACACACCTGCACACACAACTCAGCATACTCCTTTGGCGCAAGGTTTGGAGATGTAAAGGTAGGAAAATATGGACGTTGGTACATGTGTAAATGTAGAGCCTGTGCTGGGTCTCTGTCCAACGTGGTTGATATACATCTGTTTACCTGTTGTAGTTGCAAGTTGTACAGGCTGACATTGCCACGATCGACAGTGATGCTGTCGTTCACCCGACAAACTCTGACTTCTACACCGGTGGTGAAGTAGGTAATGGCAAGTTCAGTGCTGCAGTTCGTATGTGTGTGCATGGTCAGCAGCCACCAGCTTGTTGTAGCTATGCAGATCTGCATTCATTTCTCACTTCCAGCAGTCCCCACTGATCCTAACAAGAAATGAACTTTTACAAACCTAGTGGGCATTTTTGGTTTTTGTTGCCAAATCAGCCTTTCAGAAGTAATCATGGAGTGCACCACCAAAATTGAAGTGCAGGAACAGTGCGTTAAATGCAGGCACGTGACCAAGGAAAATGAATTACGACATTGTTGGTCTGACAAGTGCCTGGTTTGAATGTGGTTTGAGTCTTGATCTTTAGATTTTAACCAGTTCCAGTGCACCCTCTCTATGCCAAGTTTCAGATGTTCATATCTGGATTCACAGGCTGGACCTAACCTATTTGTATTTTCCAAACTCTCAAGTTTATCCTTACGGACCGATGACCTTCCTAGCCCTGCTCCACGGTCCTCACACCCACAAGCCCGGGCTCGGGCCGCACACACATCGGTCACCTGAGCTACAAGGATGAGAGAAGGCATGACAGGAAACAGGACAGACCTCTTAATTCAGCCATCTTAACTGTCCCTTGAGTAACTCTTCTCCTAGCCCTTCTCTTAACCCTCTCATATACAGAATCTTGAAGGATTTTATAAAAGGATAGGAGTACTTTGATTGAACTGCCTTGGTAATTTGAGAAGGCAAATCAGAACTTGGGCCAAATGTAGAAGTTGCTGGCTGGCAGTGCTTAAGAACAAGTCAGCTGATCCCAGCCTCTGTTCTGCATCTCATCTTGACCTCACCATCGCTGTGAGAATGTGCTCCCCCCCATGCCTGAGGCCTTGTTTTCAGTACTGACTTGGAGGAACACATGTCCTGCACCACCTGTTTTTTCTGAAAGGGCTGTATTCTGAGTAACAAGCAGAGAAATATAGCTCTGGTTGACCTGCTGGGGCAGAAGCACTGTGACTTTGCTGGCTAAATAATATGCAGAGTGTCATAGTAGCCTGTACCTGAAGAATATGCTTCCAAAGTCTGTCAGACCCATTTAGCCAATGTGCCTGTCTCCTACCCCATGACAAAGAAATGCTTTGCTACTCTGCAAAGAAAATTATCTCTTGAAGTTGGACTGCTCATTCCTTAGTGTAGGTTCCTGTTGCCTCTGACTGCTGTAAGAAAGAATAGAAGTGCACAAATGCTTAGCTTCCAATGATTAACTTTTACCCATCTAAATTTTTTTGTTAATTTTTTGTTGGTTTTTTTCCCTAACAATTTAAGTGTATTGGGGGCTTATCCTGAGAATTTTAGAGCCTAAATTTCTGCTAACGCTGTTTTCAACACTGATACCAATGCCTGCTTGGAAAGCATGAGATAATGATCTTATTCTCATGGGAGTGACACATATTTATGCTTGTGAGCAAATAAGCTACTAACCTTGAAGCTGTGAAGCAAGACTTCCCTCAAGAAACTTGCTAGTGTAGTGGAAAATAGTTAAATACAGTCTGTCCTTTGCCAGATTAAGCTAATTTACAATATAGATGTCAAGTATGCTTTCAATATAAACCCTCACTATTAATCAGAAAAAGAGCATAATTGAGGAGTAAATGCAGAATATTTCACTCATTCATACCAAATATTACTTTTTCTCTTCTTTGTACCAGATCTGCAAGAAGAGAGCTCAGTGGAATAAACTGACATGGTTGTTCATTGCTTTTAATTATAAATTAATTCCCACTAGAAGGGGAAAAGCTGATCTTCTGGATTGAATTAAACCAAACTAGGCTAAATTCCATTAAATGTACAACAGCTTTGCAATGGCAAAGAAATGACCTACTTAATAGAAGTTTGCTGTTCCTAGGTTCTGCACAAGGCTTAATTATGTTTCCCCTTGAAACAAGAGAAATTAAGGATTATGAATGTTATGGTTTTAGGACTGATCAGAGTCCATGGACTCATGAGGAATATAACTGGCATATATATAAATATAAATAGGAATGATATGGAAATATATGCAACAAAAGCATAACTAGAATGGAAGGCTGTTCATTCCCTCCCCATCCCCTCTCAGTCAGAGTGATTTTATAAGACCCTGGAGTCAGCCACATCTGCTGGATGGGCTCAGCAAAGGGCACAGGCTGTTGTGCTTTACTCACTGCCTTTGAAGGGCAGAGTGCTTCCATGCACCTGAGTGCTGCTCTGGATCTCCTTTCCCAGCACTCTCCTAAGACACCTTGCTGCTACCAATAAAGCCATTACTGTCTTTTGTAAGAGATTTGTAAGGTGATCCTCCCACTCAGTTGCACTGGGATAGGCAACCTGAAGTTCAGGAAATCTTTAGGAGTTTGGCTGAAGTATTTATATTTAAAAGCTTAAATGAGCACCAACAGCAAATTACACTCTGACCTGCACAGTCTGACCTTGCAATCCAGTTTTTGGCAAACCCTGTTGTGAACTGGTTATGAAAAAGCCAAAGAAAAGGCATAGCTTTTTTAATTGTCCTCAGCTTTTGTACCCCAAAAGCAATAAACTCCCACAAACAAAATAGACTCAGGGTCACAGAGTCAGTTTTTGAATGGAAAACAAATGCATTGTTTTCAACTTTTCAGTTTGGAAGAAATTTAGCAAAACCAAACAAAAGCAACTTGCAGTCTTCTTGGTTCCTAGAGCTATATAACCTGATTTAGTAACTGGAATCTTGGAGGAGGGACTCTGCTTCCTAGAGCATATAGTATGTGCACTTCCATCAGAAATTGCATTTTTTTCTTTCTTCATCAGTGGAAGTAAGGGGTGTCACCAAATAAATGTCTAGATCTTTAGAGATCCTAGTTCTGAACTTTTGGAAATCAGTTTTCAAAGCAATATCTCAAATCAGAGCCTTTATGATATCACTGCTTTTTATTTATCTACCTTTATAATTAATATGCACAGTGCAAAATTATGTGGGATGCTTATGTAGTTAGGAAAATGCTTTCTTGGGCTGTTTTTTCTTTCATTAATATTTAAAACTAGAGCTGCAAAATAAGATCTAAACCATTTAGTGATGGACTGCCTTTGTAAACAGCATACCTTTTGGTTGCCCTGACACACTGCACAGCTCTTCTCCTCCCAGAATAACTTTGTCCAGCTCCTTAGTTGTAGTTAGAGAAGTTCATTGGAGGAATGTGTTCCTTAGAGATTCTCCTTATTTCTGAGGCTCTTCCTCTTGGTTAAAGGTGGCTCAACAAGCTGGGCAGTTACCAAGTAAAGCAGCCCGCTGCACTCACGAGACTGTTTCATTCCTGGGGCCACCTGTTGGGGTCAGGGACCAAGATCAGGTGAGTTTCAAATTCTTATTGTGGCAAATGGCTCTTTAAAACAATTTGTAAGAGAAGAGGGGAAATGAATCCTAGGGGAAGGAATTACAAACCTTCAACCACTGTTGAGCTAGCACATTCTTCTGGAACATTTCACACTAAGAGATGCTCATGAAAAGGAAGGAGGTAGGGATGTCATGTCAGATGTTTCTTGACAGTAAATTCAAGTTTGAGAATGTTAGCAAGGGATACCAGTGTGAGGTTTTTGGGTTGTTAGGGTTGTCTTTTTGTTCTTTCTGTTGTTGTTGTTGTTGTTGTTAATGACTAGCTAATTCTCAAGTCCCAAAAGGTTTAGATCTTACTTTGCAGTCCCCAAAAAATGTTTGGGCAGAAAACTCTAGAGTGATGTAACAAAAGCGAACGATGAGTCACGTGTCTGCTGAAATCAGAGGAGTAAACTAACAATTCTCTGTTCAGGGAGCACTTTGGAAAAGAAAGGTGGCAAGGAGTTTGTGGAAGCCGTCATTGAGCTCCGCAAAAAGAACGGGCCGCTGGACATAGCCGGAGGTGAGGCTGCGCTTCGGGACCCCCACCCAGAGCCCTGTGGGAGCTCAGCCAGCCCAGCTCCCCCTGCAGCACTGCTGGGCTCTGCTGTCTGCAGGCAGCTCCCAAGGGCTGTGTGTTTGTATTCTCCACAGTTAAACTGCACACACTGCATCTTAAGTAACCCTTACCTAAGCACCTGGGAAATGGGCAGTGCTGTAGTGTTACAGTAGAGCCAGGCTGTTCACAGGTATGTGCATGCACACTCAGCGTTGATCATTAAGGGCACAGTTCAGAAAAGCAATTAATGAGATGCTTATTTTTGAGTCCAACTCTGTTAAACATCTGCTTTGCTGAAATGCCGCTGACTTTCACTGAACTTAAGCATGTGCCTAAAGTTCAGCATCTGCTTGGGTACTTAGTTCAATCAGTGCCAAAATCATCACTATAAAAGCTTATGACTTTTTGATGCCTAGTTATCAAAATTTATGTAATCTCAGAGAAAAATCTACTATGTGAGTAATAAAGTTTGATAATGGCAATATATAATTTTACACCATCTGTGAAATTGCTGATCCATGTTGTTCATATAGAAGGCTGATTCTGCCATCTGTGTTTATGCTATAAAAATAAATACAGTGTGCACAGTTTTGTAAACGAATCCTAACTACAGCCGAAGGGGAGATGTAAGAATTCAGCTCTGACAGGAAAAATTACAACTGTTTACTTCTGGAGCTTAATACTTTGGGGGTTTCTCCCTTGCTTTTTAAAAATTTTAATAAGTTTTTCTTGGAATTTTTGCTCTGCGAAAATATGCAGAATCAATTACTCACTTTTTTCTTTTTACTAACTTCTGTACAAGATTGCTTACCAGCCCAGACCAAACTGCTCCAAATAGGTGGGAAGTTGAAAAGAAAAGTTTCTTTTTCTCAGCTGTTAGTGCATCCTCAGATCTGGGGGTTGCTCCAGTCTTACTCCAGGGCAGCTCTGCACTGCACTGGGAAAAACTCGCTGTTAGGGACTTGTTGAAGGACTCTAGAACAGAGCTAATACATCAATTTTTCAATCCTAAATGTAGCCAGGGTTCAGATTTCTCCATTCTATTGGCATCCCTTTAATCTCCCCATAACCAGAATGCTTACCTGGAACATGACACAGGCTAAGTCCGTAGTTGGCTTTATCGTTCTTACTTCCCATTTCAGTGCATTTGCATTTGAAGTAAAGGACAGCTGCTCTTGGTAATGAACAGTTGTCCTCATCAGAATCCTAATGAGTTAATTAATGACTACCCTGGAAAACACTCCCTGAGAAATATTGAAGTTGGTCATGTGTATCAATACAGTATTTTATTCTCTCAGGGTGAGGATGATATCCACATTTCACATCTGACTAGAGATATGTCAGCTGCTTTTAATAGATTTTTCTTGGATTTATGATGCATTCTGAATCTGCCAACATTTTAGTTGCACATTATGACAAATTAACATTGCCTAACACTGAGGCTATTCAACATGTTGGGACTCTGCAAAGTCATAAGAACATAAATGCTTGTGCTACCATTGTCCTTCAAAATGTTCTGGTCACCCCCTGGTCAGGATCCATATGACAAAGTCGATTTTCTCTTTCCTGCAGGAGCCATGAGATAGTATCCACATGTGATGATCATGTGCCAAGAGTTACCTCTACTATACTTAAATAGCAAAATGCCTCATAAACATTCCAGAATCGAATAGAGGTTTTCTATAAGCGTCTCTGTAAACCTGATTTCTCAATTTTTTTTTTTAAACTTGCTGGTATTTTTATTATGGTTTTGTGAAGCCATAAGTTACCATTTTATACCAACACTTTTGTGGGGTATTTTAGGGGCTGACTCTCTGTGAAGGCTCACTGTATGTTCTTGTGAGATTTCAGATAGATGTTTTTCTTCCCTCAGCTTGTGATTAGAGTGGCTTGCTTCCCCCCACCTTTTTTTTTTTTTATACAAACCAAAGTTACAACTTTTTATTTGCAACCACAGCCCAGTGAGTTCGGAAGTGACAGAGATCCTCCTCCCCTGGCTTCTGGCAGGCAGAGCACAGTCTGTTGTTGCTCTGTGATGGGGAGTGGTGAACCCAGAGTGTGTTCTCCTGCAGAGACTGAGGCCTCTCATCTGGAGAATCCCTGCCTGTCAGCAGTTTGTAGGCAGGGTCTGCTGCATCTTCTTAGTCCCCACATGTTCATGGTAATATTGTGGTGATAAGATATGATTAGCATAGTAAAATTCTTTTTCATTTCTTTGTACATACAAGGCTTGGCCTGTTGTTACACAAACAATGTGAATCAAACATGGCAAATCTGTAAATGCATCCTCTACACCCCTCTCTGTCAAGAATGTGATGAAAGAGGGAAACTAAGCCCAGCATTGTTCAAGTGATCTTGTATGACCCATACACAGAAAAGCTAAAATAAGGCCAGGCCCGAAGTCTTGAAATCACACAAAATGTCTTCATTATAGTTATTCAGAGACAAAGCTGGAAATAATGCCAGAATCTTAATTCACCTCTTTTCCCTCCTTCCTTTGGGGTTTGCAGAGCACTAGGAGCTCTGAACTGCTCCACTTTGGGCTGGGGTATGATCAGAAGCCAGCTGAACACTCTGTACATTTAGCAGGAGTAGCTGAAGGTCACCAGAGTGTAACTCCTTGTGCCTGTCCAGCATCCTGGTATTTACTCTATCTCTGCAGTAAACCCAACCAAAGCAAGACCATCCCTTGTCTGGGTTTGGGTTCCATCAGATACTGCCCTTCTCCTTACCCAATCCTAAGTATAAATGTGCTTCCTTTGATGTCAGCCACGAATTCTTGCTCTCTCTCAAATAAGCTTGATCCTAGCTATGATTTATAAATTATCACAGCAAAATGCAGCTGGAAATGAAAAACACAAAATCTCTGTAATCATGTTATATTTTAAGGCTGTGTGATTTGTGATTTATAATCTAAAACATTCTCAAGGGCTAAGGGAATGTCTGTTGATTGTTTGCTGTTGTAATCACATGTACACTCCTTTCTTTAATCCTAAAGAGAGGAAGGTAATTATGTTTCATTTTCAATTCTTCCTAGCTGTTGTCAGTGCTGGCCATGGACTGCCTGCAAAATTTGTGATCCACTGTAATAGCCCAGGCTGGGGCTCAGACAAATGTGAGGAGCTGCTGGAGAAGACAGTGAAGAACTGCCTGGCTCTGGCTGATGAAAAGAAGCTGAAATCAATTGCATTTCCTTCCATTGGCAGTGGCAGGTAAGATTGTCAGGCAAACCTGATGCCAAATAGGTCCCATTCTCTAAGTGCCATCTGGTATTCCAGTCCCTTCCCATGTACAAAACACATTGCTACAATGCTGGCTTTTTTCTTCCTTGTTTGAATCAGTTCCCTAAAAGAAGAGTTTCTTCTAGGTTTGTTCAGGCAGTGCTTGGAGCCTGCAGTGTTTTCCTGAGTACCAGTTGAGTGTTGGCAGATCTCATAGTGATCCCTGCAAATCTTAAAGCATGCAAATGGGATAAAGAGCATAAAATGAACTTTCAAGAGAATGTTAAAAGACTTCTTTCAGACAATCAATTCATTCATATAAATTGGAGATGTGGAAAAGAACATGAAGACAAGGGGTCTCTTTTGCCTGATTTTAGTGCATAATGAAACTTACCTGTCTTACAATGGCCTGAAGACATGGCTTAGTGTTTGTTTAAGCAGCAAACCTAAAGTGCCTTGATTCTCAGGATTTGCAAAGTCACTTCAAGCTTTTATCCAAAATCCATAAGCTGAATTCCATAGAGTTTACATCATGGGACTATTTCATTAAAAAAAAGGACCTTAAAAACCCTTGCCAAGGTCTTTGAAAGCCTCAGTCTAAAGTTCAGGTCCTCTGGCTCTGTGTGCTCAGTGCCTTTGAAAGTCAGATCATGTTCTTAAGAGTCTCAGAGTCTCAGTCCAGACTGACTGCACCTTTAGTCTGAGGCTCCTGGGTTTGGGGTGCAGAGGGAGGTTGGGAACACCTGGCCCTCATTGATGGCTCAGTAGGAAGGCCAAGGGCCAAATCTAGGCTGAATTACACAGTTGTGTCTCTTAACCCTGAGCAACTGACCCTCTTGAGTTTGCCACAAAAGAAGTTGGCTGGTGTACAACAAGAATATTCTTCCCATTGTGCTGTGTTGCAACACTAAATTAATTCTTGCATATTCTGTGGGCTAAGGCAGAAAACAGTGTTTGAGGTTTTGGGTGAATGACAAGAAATAAAAGTTTCATGAGGATGCTAAATTTAAGCAACTTGCATCATAGAACTCTCTAGCTAAGGTTAATTTGCATAGGTATCATTTTAAGGAGATAACTTGAGCAAACTTTGCAGAACAGTAGAGAAATACAGCAGGGGGTTCATATTAACTTACTAGATTAGCTGTCAGGGTCACAGGCTGGTCAGTACAAAGAGAAGCTCTGAATCACTCTCTGAGAGAAACTCTGTTCCTCCATGGAATAATGTGGAGAGTGCAGAGTGTCTGTGGAATTGGTTATGTAAAAGTGGGACCTTGTAAAGTATCTTTCACACAGCCCTGTCTTTTCTGGATAGCTCCCAGCAAAGAACCATTCCCAGCCCTTGTTGTGAAGTAGATGATTGGTACTGGAAGATGATGAAGTCTTAAACAATCCTCAGGATTCATATTCTGTTCTGAAATTTGGTTACTGTTACTGACAGGCAGGATCTGGGGCAAGTCCTCCCCTTGGCATATACATGTCATTCTTACTTGAGCCAGTTAAAGTGGTGCTTTTAAAACATGGAGAGGAATCAAAAGGCCTTGAGTAATATATGAGGTTATGTATTTTTCCTTTTTTTTTCCCTTAATTAGAGATACTCCAAGTGTAAGTTAATTTTGGAGAGAACATAATATATTCTGACAATACTCTCTACTTGTTTTTATGAAGTCAAAAGCATTAAAAAAGAAAAAAGTAAAGCTTTAAAAGATAACAAATGCCAAAGACACCACATGTATGCAGCTGTTCTAGTACAGGCATCTGTCAAGCAGACATCACCCAATAAACCCACATAAACAGTTTCATTCTCTTTTATAGTTGAGGAATGGGATTACATGAGGGCAGTTCAAATAAATCACGAGGGGAAATAAAATAGCATACTTGTAGCATTCATTGGGCCAGATGCTCAGCTACAGCCAACTTATGGAAAGCACAACTTGGGTTCTGTTCAGAGGTAGCCTGGAGTTCAGTCTGGTAGGGCCAGCAGGAGAAAAGGGAAAGGAGAGTTAGGGATTGAACATGAACTCATCCTCTGAGAAGGGATTTCATTCTGATGCTCTGACTTTGATCTGAATTGACACTGGTTTGGCTAAAGTCCCAAACTGCCTTTTCACAAGAATTTAACTCAGACTCATAGATCAATGCATCAGGCTTCTGTTTCTTGCAGCCCACACATGGCCATCAGGCCAGCACCTTCCTGCTGATTTTTCTGCTCTCTCTTGTTTCTTTTGGGAGAGGTGTCCTGAGCAATAGATTGTTATCAGCTTGCCTGGCACTGTGCCTTCCTTTCACCAGGCCACTCTTCTTTCATGTGCCCTGGTGTGACCACCCTGCCAGAACACTTGGAATTTGTGTGACTTCAGAGGCCCCTGAGAACAGTTCAGAAGCTGTGTGTGTCCCTGGTTTGATGCTGCCCTGCATGACAGTTCAGGAGCAAAGTTCCTGGGAGATTTCTGCACTGTATGCCAGGATGCAGCTCTCAAAAGTAACCTGCAAGTACCCAGGTGTGGAAGCTGCTCACTCCTAAGCAGCTCCTGTGTCAAAACTGCTCTCAGATGATTAGCTTCCCACACAGCTGATTATCCCTGACCAGCTCATTTGGCTTTGGAATAGTACTGGCTTTCCTCGCAATGCTTTTTCCTTTTTTTTTTTCTCCTTTTCAATAGAAGAAAAAATCAGGCATTTTCAAAAAAGAAAAAACAGTGTGAGCTATTTCATGCTACCGTTTTTGAGATACCACAAACATTATCTTCAAGACAGCACATATAATATCACATTACAGGCAGGACTGGCATAGAATCGCTCTCTGAGAACGTTTTTTTGATAAGGCAATGTGCAGCAAGTGGGCCAGGACACAGGCAGTTGCCCTTCACATTTGGTGTGTTGCAGCACGAAATAAGAGAGAGATTACAGCAGCATTTTACTACCAGTGTGGTGCTTCAGTGAGCGAGTGCTGAGAAATGTTCACCTGTTAGTGCCAGAGGTGGATTTAGCCCAGCTTCCTTGAACTGCTCAGGAAATGCTGAGAAACTCATCCATCTGTGTAATCTGTAAATTATTTGTAGTATTAATAGTGCACACTTCATAATGGGGAGTATTAACTACCAGGTATCTGTAAGTGCACATCAAGGAACCAGGTGATGTTCAACAGGCTCTTTCAGGTTCCTTTTGGGTGCTACCCCTAAGAGAGTGGTCATGTCCCATCACCTTCAGACTGACTATGGAGTGCACATCACGAGGCTGGGGGAGGGCTCAGGATTTGGCAGGGTAAAGCCATGGTCTGGGTGAGTAGCAGTACTTCAGGAGTAACACAGCAACAAAGTTCAGGTCAGGTTCCAAGCAGTTACCAGCTGTAATTCCAGGAGTTTGCCTTGATGTATAAAATTCAGATCATAAAGTTCAGGTGATAGTTTTGTTCATACCATTCTACTTGTGCTTGACTTGTTTTAAGAATAGATGAATCTTTCAGACAAAGATTCCTACATAAAAATGTGAAGAAGTTTTAAGAAAGGTTGTCAGGTTAGGTCCTGTAAAATCCTGTGCTTAGTTACCTTTAGTAGTGGTAAGACCATATTGTACTTTGGGTGTTTTTTATGTTTCATATTCTATATCAAGTTCTCTGTCCCTTTTTACTTTTCTTTAACAGTTGCTTTACTTTCAGGACATGTTTAATTTTGCAGCTCCAACACATACACTGCTTTCTGGAACACAGCAGGCTCTTGGTTTACTTACCTGTTAAATAAGAATAATTGACCCATCAGGTATCATGAGGTTCAACCCAACAGTGTGTGTAGTAGACTCTGTATTCATATTTTAGGAATGCTTCTCTTCTGTTTAAGCATTTTAAGTCTTGCCTAAATCAACAACTTCTAATTCACACTGTAAACACTGGCTTTGCAGCTTTATTTGCTGTGAGGTGTTGGAGAAAAGCTGGAGCCTTCCCTGGGAGGTTAAACCATCAAAAGTTGGTTCAGCAAGTCTTGATTTTCTTTTTTTTTTTTTCTCTCTCTCTCCTTCTAGAAATGGCTTCCCAAAGCAAACAGCTGCTCAGCTGATCCTGAAAGCCATCTCCAGCTATTTTGTGTCTACAATGTCCTCTTCAATCAAGACGGTGTACTTCGTGCTCTTCGACAGCGAGAGTATAGGGATATACGTGCAGGAAATGGCCAAGCTAGATGCCAACTAAGCCTAGAAAGCTACAGTACCAGCCCCCTCTTCCACCCATCAGCATCCCCAAATCCTTAAATCATTGTGAGGCAGAGCATCCCTTATTTTAAATTTTGCTCATCTAGGAAAAATAAAGGTGGGGGTTTTGTTGTTTTATTTTGGATTTTTTTGTTTGTTTTGTTTTTCCTCTCTAAACTGTTTTATGTTGGCACTGATAGTTGGCATTACTGCTGTTAATGCACTGTTATACCAGGCATTGTCTGAAGTTAGTGTAATCTAGAAGATTTTATAGTTTTATTTTAATGAAGTATGAATTGAAGCAGGAAGCTGTTAGGAGTATGTAGTCTTTTACTTGTGAAAGAAACAGGCCAACCCTATTTTGTAACTGTGTTGTGGTGCTTTATCAATACATCAAGTGGCGTTCCTTTCATTTTTTAAAAGAACAGATGCTATAAACCTAATTTGTGTTTGTTTATTGTCTTAATGATTCTGGAAGAAAAAAATACAGAAACCCTGTTGTCCTTAATTATATTTACAATTTTGAAACTGTGTGAATTGATTTAGTAAAATGTTTGAACTGTTGCTTTTGGTGTACTTGGATTGATTTTTCCTTTAAATCTTTATTTTTTAAGTTCTGAAAAGTTAGCTGTGAGAGGGATGAGAGCAAACCAGAATCAGTGACCTGGAAGCTTGTTTGGATATGTTGGGCATCTTCCCAGTGTGCTCAGTGACACTCACACCTGGGATTTTTCCAGACAGTGTTCACCCTTCCCAGTTGCTACTTCAGATCCCGTTCAGAATCTGCTCTAATTGCCTTTTTAGTTTGGGAGGCTGAAGCCTTTTAGATCAAGCAAGGCACAAGATTTTTTGAACTCTTTCCAGTCATCTAATGCTGGCCTGTTTGAAGCTACTTTGTATTTTTTCCAAATATTTATGAGCCCTGTTTGTAGTGGTGGCCCTGTCCTTTGCACAGCTGAAATCCATACCAACATACACTTTATGGAAGCCACTTGGGTTTGTACTTTGAGAAAAAGAAGTTACACTGTTAAAAGCTATTGCATGTGGATGCTGCTCTGAGGGAGGCAGCTCTTCCTTTGAAGTTTTTAGCTGATTTCTAGGTAGGAGGCATACGTTTTCCATCTCTGTTGAAAACTTCATTTGCTGATGAAAGAGTATTTCACATCCAGTCTGGATTGGCCCAGAACAACAAGCAGACCAAATCTGACTTTTCAATAAGTTCAGAAATACCAAATATTGAAAATGTGTAGCTTGAACTCCTGCAAAAGCTTGGGGTGTTTTTTGTAGAAGCCTTCAAGTGTAGAGGAGCAATGGCACCAATAACAGAAGGGAAAATTAAAAATATAAAATAAAAGTTATATTAAATACATACCCAAAGTTAAAAGGAACAGAGTAAATTATTTTTGTGCTTCAAATGCATAAAGTGTTTGATCAGAATATGAGCTCAAACTTTAAAATTTTTAATGGCCAAAATGCACTTTGTGCATTTCTTAGACAGCAGCTTAAGGGACAGTAAATGAAATAAGGTGCAATACTGTGGGCATTTAATTGTGAAGCATCTGCTACTGCAGTTGGATCGATCCCCGGAGTTCAGCTGAACTTGCACTTTCCCCAAGATTCACTAGATGTCACTAAAAGAATTGAAAAATATCAAAAAACTCTCATGAGCAGCTAACTTGGGAGTGAAATGGGCCTTGATTTTTTTCAGTACAGGAGGGGATTTTTAACACAGGAGAGCACACATCACACTGACCATTCAGATAACAAAAATCCTGAGCTGGTAGCAGTGTAGAATTTACTATACTGTATAAGATCTCACTATTTTAAACTCTGAAGGTTTTAATGTCAACTAAAGTGTTTATCCAATTTATTTTCTAGGTGGTTGAAAGTACAACCTCCAGTGGCATTTAACAGATCTCACTCACACTGCACCAGGCCATGAGGGCCAACTTTTGCCTTTCAACTAGAAAATCCTAAAGGAAACCAAATTGTAATTAAAATCACATGGACTTGCTTCTTCTGTTCCCACATCTCAGCTCCTTATTTAGGTGTGGGCTCCATAAGAAGCTTGGCTGACTTCATTGGGCTCACCTGTGATGTGCCATCTTTATTTGCTGGGATTTTGGTGCCTTTGTAAGGAAAAAGCAAAACCAGAATCATTTGCAGTGTTGGAGCTGGTCTCATGTGGGGCATTGCCATATTCTCTCTCCATACAAACACCAGAGCATCCTCTTCTTCTTCCTCCTCCAAGAGCCCAGAGCCATCTGTGTTCACCCACCTCTCCCACAGCCCAAGGAGTGCTGCTCCAAGGTCCCAAAATCCAGCAGGCTCTATCAGGAGAGCCAGAGATCCCAGAACAGTCTTGACCTCAGGCAGCCTGAGTAGATTATGGCACCTATTCAAGAACCTAAAAAGTAACATATCAGGTTACATTCATAACAAGGAAAACAAGAGGAGAAATTCCTGCTAACATGTGCACTGGGGCCAGGACTTTACTTTGGGAATCTCTGTGGCATTTTGCTTGTTGGAGCTAAACACGCAAGCTTCACTTGCCAAAAAAAAAAACAATCCAAAATAAAAATCACACTTTGGGAAGACAACACATGGAAAAAGTGTCAGTGAGGTGCCTTTACAGCTTCTTCTCTTACTTGTAAGTTCATTCTGTGTTTTACCTGAGCACATCAGTTAAAATAGACATTCTCTAACTTTCCAATACTTTCAAAGTAAAAAGGTAAAAGAGTTTAAAGCATTTTGTGGCCAATAGCATTTTCAATTCATGTCAGTAGAAGTCAGGTGGCTGAGCAAGGATGCCCTGACAGGAGGTACGGACACATGGCAGAGACTTTGCCTGTCCTGATCCCTGTTGCATCCTGGAGATCCCACTGCTCCCTATTTTCAGGCAATCAGGCAAAGAATAGGTGGGACTGCATTGCTTCCATGTGCTTGACTCAGAGATTTCAGGTCTGACACTACACTTTATCATCAGCACTTAAACTTACAGCATAGCTGAGAACAAATAATTGTTCTAATTGTTTAATGAATCATGGATTAAAAAAATAGTTTTAGATTAATAACTGAAGCCCTCATAACCATAATATTGGAGAAGTGGTGTGCAGCAGGGTAAACAAATGCACCAATGGGACAACAATCCCAGAGATTTGTCACCAAAAATGCTTCCATGTACAAGATTTTATCACAACTGGGAAATGCAATTTAAGAGTCCATTGGGAGCAGTATCATACTCATACAACATAATCATAAGGATAATATGGAAATACAAAAAGATAGGTGTTAATAGCTAGGTAGGATTGTGCAATCCTTCAGCCACCAAGCGTACTAAGGAAGTCACTGAAGTGACTGTAGTTCTGTAAAAATGTGAGGAAGACCGGAACTGAAGTCATTAGGTGTAAGCAAAGCACTTTTAGAAATGCTTTTTTCAGTAAGAAGAGGAATCAGAAACCTTCCTGTTTGTATAAAATCCAAAAACCAGAGTAGAATCAGAGTCCTAGGATGGGACTAAGGTCCTAAGAGGGACCTTAAAGATCATCTCTTTCCAACTCTCTGTGCTGGGGAGGGACACTTTGCACTAGACCAGGTTGCCGAGCCCAATCTGGCCTTAAACATCTCCAGAGAATTCAGTGAAAGCAGTCCAAAAGGGAAAACAATTACACACAGATAAGACATCAGAACCATACTCAGACTGAAACAACCAGAGAGGCAAAAGTTTACAGAAAAATAAGGCTCTAGGTTTCCAACATTCATTAGCACCAAGTTTTTGTGAGCTCCCTTCCCCTTGATCCTAGCTAAAATCGGGGTTTCTAGCCTGAGAAACAGCACTGGCAGGAGCTGCAGGTGCTGGTTCTCAAAGATGAGGTCTGCAGCCTGTGCTAACCAGTCACACACTCTGCTCTGTGCTGGTTTTACAGAGGACAGTAATACCTCAAGTTGTAACTGCAACTCAGAAGGAGCAGCATAATTGATAGGCCTGAAGAGTGCAGGTAAGTAGGAGGATTGTATTTATATCCCTGGCATGAAACCCAAAGGGAGCCAGGCTATTGCACACTGGCTAAAGCGCTTGAAAATTGCCACCGATCCTTTTTTGTGTCAAGTTCTTCAGAGATTTAGTTTGCTCCTCCATAGAATCCCACTTAATGCCTCCACAATTCATGTTTAACCATTATCACTAGCAACCTGCTCATAAATGCTTCTTCCTTGTTAGATTCCACAAGCAGGAATCAAGGGGAGATGATGCTGCTGTTTCCTAATACAAAGGAAGGAGCGACGACATTTCACAGCACAGCCCATAAAATCCCAACTCTTCCCCACTTTTTCACCAGCCTGGTTAACGGAAGAAATTTGATATTTTTGTACCTTGAAATGACTAACCTTCTTAGGCTTAGGAGAATAAATTAAAGTTGAGTCAAAGTATGCCTCAGCTGCAGCAATGGGCAGATTGATTTGCTTTCCATCTGGGAGATTAAATTCCACTGCCAAAAAAATGGCACCAGCATAATTAGCTGTCAGTCAAGTTGCAAAGAGACAGACTATGTGGGATAATTGAAAGCCCTGCAGCTTCTCATTACATACTACAGTAGCCCTATTTGCAAATTTCCACCTTGAGGAGGTTCTCCCAATGTGGTCAGGATTGCACTCCTTCCTCCTGGCACATTCTTGTGAAGGGAAACAGGAGTGTTGTGCAGGGATGGATTAATTTTAAGTAACTCGCTTAACCTAAGTTGGTTATAATATATTTGTCAACAGCCCCTGACAGCTCCACTAGACTTTAATTGCAAACAAATCCAAACAGCTAGAAGGAAATGCTATATCTTCCACTCTGGGTACGCCCAGGAGACACCTTTACAGGCATAAAAATCACCTCCCTCCCTTTGCCTTTCTTTTTTCGTTGTGCACTGTCCCTCCCGCAGGAATCCTCCTATTCAGCAAATTGCAATTCATAATGCACCCATCAGTATGCAATATTACAAACATGTACCTTTCATACAATAATGAACTCTCTTTTTTCCTCCCCTGTTTCCCGAGGCTTGAGCATGCTTCAGCAATTGCTGAGTGCACAGGAAAGTTTAGAATCATAGAGGAGAATCACAGAATGGTTTCTGTTGGAAGGGACTTGGAAGATCACCTGGTTCCAACCCCCTGCCATGGGCAGGGACACCTTTCTCTAGACCGGGTTGTTCAGAGCCCCATCCAGCCTGGCCCTGAGAAACAAGTGGCTCTGATGATCAGTCCAAGACTTACTGAAGGGTCTCTAGTAATCTTGGTGATGAGGCAGGAGGCAAAAAGAGTAAAATATGTTACAGCTGTCATCCTAAAACCATAGGGAATATGTAATCCAGATTTTTCCTCTGAGTATAATGGGAGTCAGCACTGCCTGCACTCTCCTTTTAGGGCGAGATGTAATTTCTGCCCCTCTTCCCCAATAAGCGAGGGGGAATTGGGTCCATCACAGTCACCAAGCTCCCAGTTTTGAACAAGGCACAGCTCCCAGCAGCTCCCTGGCCATCCTTCCCTCCCCAGGGGAGGAGGCAGCCGTGCCCAGCCTCACAGCTGATCACATCTGCAATAATGTGATTTATAGCAACGTCCCGAGGTGGGAGGGATGGGGGAGGTTTGGGGGCTTCATCTGCCTTTGGCGGCTCCGAAGTTCTCCAACCCAGAAAAGTTTCTGGTTCCCACAGAAGAGGGAGCCAGTGTCACACCTCCGGCATGGCTGCCAGCCCTCCGAGCTAATAAAGCCCGGACTAATGCACTAATAACTCTTCTTAAACCAGAGCTTTCATTATAAATGTAATTTATGCTCACCTTTAAGAGCACCGCAAACCTGAGCCCTCTCACAGGCACAGATTTGCCTCTTGCCTCCCTGCAGCACTTCCTCAGCACTGGGAGCAATGAGCCTTCCTCACTGGTGGGAACTGGGAGCCAAACTGGGAGCAGAGCAGGTGGTTCCTAAAAGAGTAAAGCCAAAGTAATGAGTTTGCTGCTGTGATGTGGGAGCAGACTGGGTTGGCACGACAGAAACTCAGAAAACAGTGTGAAACTATTCCTGATTATTCAGGCTCCATCAGAAATATAAACACGCCAATCTACTCCTGTGTCTAGAGGGAGAAAGTCAGGATTTAGCTCACAGACAGGTCTCACACTGGCTTATCCTCATGTATGCTAGGAATGGGAAAATTGCCCCTCTTGTCTGTGCACAATGCCCCTTTATGATTTATTAGACAGTCCTCTTTTTTTGCCTCAATTACTCACTTCAAAAGAGGGTGGAAATGGGACATTCCTAGCCCTAATACTAAATGCATGTAGTCAATAAAAAAGAAAAAACACTGAAAAATGTTTAAAGGGAGGGTGCTTAAGTTATTGCAGCCCTTGGGAGCATTAATGTATGTGCCAACAAGTTACTGTATGTGGCTTTAACATGCTTATTTATTCTGCTGTGCAATAAAACTCTCTCTTAAATAGTGCCAAAACCTGTTTGCCATGGCAACCCCTCATCACACATGTGCTCCAGTAGTACTTACAAGCACCTTCTTAAAGAGAAATACACAGCAGGATGAATGTCTTGTGACCTTCGGGGCATTTTACAAAGTTTTAAGCACCCAAGTAAATATTGCTTTGGACTGAAATATTTATTCCAGGTATTTTTTTTTCTTTTTGAGCAACATTAAGCAGTGAAGCAAAGCTTGTTTCTTGCTCACTTCTCTCCAAGTGGAGCTCTAATGAGTTGGACAAAGCACAGAGCCTGGTTTTTACCTGGCAGGGATCAGGTGTTGCCAGTTGGCTGGGGAAGCATGGTAGGGATCAGCTGATCTTCTGTAGTTTCAAGTGCACTGCAGCTGTTCCTGGTGTAATTAGTCATCCTTTGTACTGTCACAAGAAAATAGATGTTTTCCCTGCTCCCACCCACACCAATGTTTGCTCGGTGCAGCCACTGGCCTGGAATCCAAGCATGCACACGTCCATAACAAAGTCACTAACACTGGTGTTACACTTCCAGTCCTGCAAGCACCCAGGAAGGGGTCAACCCTGGTTCCTTTTACCACTGTTTAATTTACTGCTGTGCCTTAACACAGCTGGCAATCCCAGCTCATTTCTGCATTTCCTGGGTGATACATCCATGGAGCAGGTCTGGGTTATCCTGCTGAGCCATGGCAGCACGCTCCCTGTTCCCTGTCCAGCCAGCCCCTCTCAGCTGCAGGCAGCACTGAACAGAGGAGGCTCCTCAGCCCTTCCAGACACAAATTCCCAGTGACTCAACAAGCAAAACCTGATTGATAGTGACCTTTTCTTATCATCATTGGCTGTTTGTCCTGTTGTGCACAAGCAGGACCAGTGGAAGGAGCAGGCCAGGCAGGTTCTGCCCAGAGTGTGGGGCTGCCCCCAGGAAGGCTTCACTGCCAGGAGTTACCCTCTCTGCTCCTCCCTCCCTCCTCACCTGCTTCCCTTTGAGGGGTTCCCACTCCTTTCCTTCCCTTTTCTTTTCAAAGAACATTATTTAATATTTCCCAAACCCATTATTTAATATTTCCCAATCACAGGACTGTGCAGGATGATGAAGCACCTTTATTGCCCAGGTGTGGAGAGGGCAGGGCTGGCTCTCTGAGCATCAGAAATGGCTGGTGGGGCCTCCTGAGGAGCCACTCCCCAGCAGCTGCAAGGACCCTGCATAACAGCACGTCCTGAAAAGCCCCCACAGCCCCCAGGAAGGATTCCCAGTGCCCTCCATCCTGAAGGTGGAACTGCCCAGGTGTGAGTTAATGCTTGGGGCATCCCTCAGGACATGTTCACTTTGCTGAATTCTGCTAATAAGATTGTTAGGGTGGAAAATGAGAGATATTTTAGTCCTCTGGCATCTTACAGAACCACAGAATATTATAAGTTTGAAAAAAAAGTAAGATGATCAAGTCCAACCATTAACCTAACACTGCCAGGCCCACCACTAAATATCATTAATTTTTCCATAATAAGTTCAGTTTAATCTTTACAGAAAGAAATCCATGAATATGATCAACCTCTCCTGGGCCATGCACTTTCCTCAGAGCTGACAAACCTTGCCCACTGCACTGCTCATCTAAATTCCCTGTGCCAGGCCCTGCTGCAGACTGTGGATGAAAGGGCTGGTCCCAGTAAGCACAGGAACATTACCAGATATGGCTGCACAGACATTCCTTCTTGCAGCCAGCTCCAGGGAAATGCTCCCTCCAGCACCCAGGAAAGAAATCCTAGAAAGCACCAGAAAACAGTTGTTTTAAAAATAAATAGATGTATATAAAGCAAGAAAAGAAAACAGTGTATTCTTAATGCTCCATTATTAACGGTGCTCAGGAAGGGATTTTCTGCTTTACTGGAGCATGTAACAGGCTTAAATAAGAATCCCTACCAGAATATAATTTTGTAATTATGCAGATAAAATTTTGTTCTTGTAATGACAACATGAACACTCACAAGCTGCATTATTTACACATTTCTCTCCATAGCAGGGATGTCTCTCAGGTTGCACTTCATGAAGACCACAAGCGTGTCACCCTGACAAACCACAAATCATTTAAGACTCCAGGCATTTAATAGTGTTGTCCTGTTGGTTTTAGTGAGGCTTTCAGCTACTGGCTCCTGGCAGGATTCCTGAAGCAGTTGTGCCAGGCAGAAAGCTGATTTCCCAGCCCTGTGCTATTAATTAACCATTTCAGCACCAACTCAGGTGCATCCTTTAATGCAGTGAAGCCTGTAAAGAGCCAACCATCCTGAGGGCTGTTTGGAAAAGCCTCAGTTTTACTCTTTATCTCCCAAAATAACAATACCACACCTAGAAAGGAATAAATCATAGAATGGCTTGGGTTGGAAAGGACCTTAAAGATATCCCATTCCACAGCCTGCCATGGGCAGGGACCCCTTCCACCAGACCAGGCTGCTCCAATCCCTGCCCAGCCTGGCCTTGAACACTGCCCGGGATGGGGCAGCCACAGCTTCTCTGGGGACCCTGTGCCAGGGCCTCAGCACCCTCATGCTGAAGAAATACCCTCTTTTTTTCTTCTTTATTTTCTCAGTGACTAACACAGAATATAAACACAGCACTTGCACGCCTGCAGCTGTGACAGGACATAACTCAGAAATTCCAAATGTACAGAAATAAAGTCTAACAGCTCTGTACAGTAAGTGATTCCTTCTGGTAAACTGTGACCCACTTCTGTGCTATCACAGCAAATCTGTGTTTTACTGCTCTGGCAGCGGGATCGATCCCTTCCACAGTAAGTGTTTAAACAGAGACATGCTTTGCTGGAGAACTGGTTTTGGATCAACTCCATGAGAATTCAAATTTGTGCTGAAATGTCTAATTATGAACACTTCTGTCATGTCTTACAGCTTCCTAAATCCCAACTGGAAAATATCTTTATTTTATACTGGTGTCATCAGTTTAGACAAACATATAAAGTTCCATTTATTGAGCTGCAATTTTGCAGTGCATTTGCAAAATGCAGAAAATATGTTAATGTGTGATTCCTCCAAAAGGCAGGCACAGAATATACACACTGATCTACTTGTGCATGTGTTTATAATTATTTTTGTACATTACTGTGTCCAAATAGCTGCTAGAAAAAATTCCAGGCTAGTGTGGATATGTTTAGTTTTACCCCAGTGTCCATAAATGCATAAGAAATCTCTGCTGCCTAGAGACTTCTGAAAGCCTCCTTCTAGCTGGAATCAAATATCAGGAATGATACCTATGACTGCATCCCCCTTGCCTGTCCCATTATAACTTGGAGGCACTGCAATATTTTGTGTCATTACATAGTGCTGGAGGCATGAAAATTCTCCAGGCTGATTAGCATCCTAGAATTTCTCACACAAGCACCTAATCCATTGGAAAGCACTGCTGGGTCTCAGCTGATCACTCATTTGTCTCATTGAAACACTATGAGTCCGTTTTTAAGAGCTTTTTTATAGACTCGTATAAAGGAGAAAGTGAACTTTTTAACATGTTTGCACTTCACTAAGTCAATACACATAAAAAGAAGTACAACTGGCGTTCCTACATGGATATGCAGCCCAGAAGTGCTAAGCTGGTAAAGAGATACAGCTACTAGCTAGGCAAGAGATTAACTTTATTTATTTCCCTTCCTTCTTCCTAGAGATGCAAGGGACATCCAGGAATGTGACAGCAGGATGAGTCAGATCCCAGACTCCCCAGACAGATGTTTTATCCAGAACATTTACATGTGAATTATTTTTTCCCTTAAATCATTTTCCTGGAGTAGTCTGTGTTACTCTCTGAGTTGTTTTGCTGTTGCTTTTCTGTCCTTTGAATACCAAATCCAAAAGCAGGGCAGGATTCCCAGAGCACTGTCATTCCTGTCTCTACAGAACCTCACAGACAGCCCAAAACACACAATCTCTGTCCCAGCCAGCTTTCCTGGGAGCTCTTTGCCCATTACCTGACAGGAGGGTCATGGAGCAGCAGTGAGCATTAAGGGTCTGTTTCTCCTACATGAAAAACTGCTGCACTTGTCCATCCTGCTGCCTAAATATCTAACAAGAGTTTATAAAGCATGGTGGGGTGTTCGACCATCCCAATTCACTGAGAGCATCTCCTTCTCCCCAGCTTCCCTTCTTGTTGTCCAGATTGTCCCCACACCAATACAAAGGTCTGAGTCACACAAGAGAGAAGAAAATCAAGCTCTCTGCAATGGCAGTGTTGGAGGCACTTTCCCCCTCTCTGATGCGTGTGAGATGCCAAGAGAAAGACTTAGAGGAAGCAAGACAAAGAATCTCAGCAGCTGCAAGATGCAGCAAACAAAAGAGATGTGTTTTTTAAATGGAAACCATCAGTACCAATGCAGTTCTCTACTGTGCTTTGCCCAAGCAAATTTTTATTAAGCTCTGTAAAAGCTTCCAAATCTGAAACTTTAAAAACTTTTTTTTTCTGCTTAAAATGAAATTTAAAGTGGCAAGTTTTATTAAAAACTAATGTTAAAGCAAGAGCATAGCCAAGAGAATCGCTGAGATGAATAATGTTATCAATTATCATTTAAACATCTCCATCTTCAACAGCCATCCAAAACCTGTCAAAGGAAGACAATCAGGATCTCCCAGCCAGATGGCTGAAACAGCAGCAGCCAGCCTTTCCCATGGATAAATGCCTCCTTCACTAACTTCCAAAACATTCACATCTCCGACAAAGTTTAAAGAAAAATGCTTGATCCAAAATCAATGACACTGGTGTAGCACCACTGATTGCTCAGTTTGCAAGAACCTGAGTGGCATTCAGGAAAGTACCAGAAGAAAGTATGAAAAAAGAAGAAAAGAAACTAAGCAAACAGAGATTCAGAAAGTCCAGTTATATTCAGAAAAGAAGAACCCTCACATCAGCAACACAATCAAACACAATCGAAGTGAAAGTTGCAAGTTATCTTGGATGATGTTTTAGTTAAAGCTTTTCCATGCTGGGGGTGGGGTTTTTTGTTTTCTTGAAAAGTACACACATTATCCCAAGCCCTCTGAAGGGTGGTGAAAGCCACAAAACTCCCAGCCATTGCCCAGCATTATCTTTGCCTAAAAATATTGTTCTAGGCTGTTGTTTGACCAAAAAGTTGAGAACTTTTAAACCATAGTGAACCACAGGCTAGAGACAATGCTTATTAGAAACAGCCTCCCTCAAATTATATATATATATTTGTATACTGTGATCTTGAAGTTATATAACAATAATTCTTCTTGGAAGATAATGTTCCTGGAAACGAGGGCAGAAATTTATGCTGCTCTCTCCTTTCTGACACTACATTGAGAAATACCCTGGCAATTCATGGTTTATTACCATGAAATGAAAGTTTAAGGGATGAGATCTGCCAGGGCAAGCTGACCTGTAGCTGCTGGATCAAGATAAATACAATCAACAGAGGAAAAAGTGCTCACAGCTGAGTCTAAAACCTGAGGGACCCCAACTCTTTGCCCAGCTCCATAGGTTTAGTACAAGTAACTTATTGTAATAGCCATAAGTGTATCAAGGGCATAACTGCTGCTTAAAATAACCCAGAGAATCAGGCATTCATACTTGGATAAATCTGGAGCTTCATGATGCATTTCCATTTATAAAATGGGGATGTAAACCAACGGGGACCCACCAAAGCCACGGCTGGGCCCTGCCAACAGCAGAGGAGATTTCCGGTCCCAGGCCGGTTTAGGATCAGGGATGAGCAGGGCTGGGCCCCAGGAGCTGCATGACAAACATAGTGAGAGCAACCCTAACTCAGCCCCCAGTGCCCCCAGAGCATGTTCAAACACACCAACATCAGCTGTCAGATGGAAAAGGGGGTTGAGAGCACTGGCATGCAG